>NW_022146424.1:10473568-10947677 GCF_002938485.1 Sitophilus oryzae | reverse complement strand
GGTAATTTTCATTCGATCCAAAAAAATAAAAAAATGCCTTAAATTGGATTAACAGATGTATAGAGGGGAAGAATTATTGCTCTCACCGAACAAGGAATGCTCCAAAGAGACGTAGCAGAGATAGTAGGCGTTACCCGGGGTGTTGTAGCGAAAACATATGTAAGGTACTTGGAATTAGGAACAAACAAGGATAGGCCCAGACAAAGTCGTTAAAGAGTCACAACTGAACAACAAGACCGCCATATGTGCCAAATTGCTAAAATATCCTAATGTTTCTCATCCAGAGCTACAAAGACAACTTCTGGCAGCTACAGGTGTAAACGTTTCAGTTAAAACCATAAGAAAAAAGTGTTACAGTAGGAGAGAGTTACGGATCACACAGTTACCTCGGCAAAATAAAATTTACCGGCTAAATTGATGCCTTCAACATCAAAACTGGACAACTGAGAATTGACAAAATGTTCTTTTTTCGGATGAGACCAGATTTGGCCTAAGATCAGATAACCTTCGAATTCGGGTTCTCAGAGCTCCAGGAAGACGAGCGAGACTTCAGGCTGCCAAATCTGTACCAAAAAAGGGACCTAACCTAACCAAGATATAAGGGAGGAAATATAATGTTCTGAGGAGGTATTATACTGGGATCAAAAACTCCATTGTTACCACTTCAACAAACTTTTTCGCGGATCGGTGATATGTTGATTTGGTGCTATAACCAATCGTTAGTCTTCGGAGAGCATCAATTGGGGATACTTTTAACTTCTTGTATGATAGTGCACCTCCCCTTACCAGCAGAGTAACTAGAGAATGTCTTGAAATGGAAGGTATCACAGTTTTGGACTGACCTGCATGTTTACCAGATCTAAACCCTATCGAACACTTGTGGGACTAGCTCAAAAGAAGGGTTAGAGCTCGTCGAAACAATCCAGGGAATCTGCACAGCTTACTGATGCAGCATTAGCAGAATGGGAAAACATACCCCACGACAACATTGATAATTTAATAAGACGCATGCCAGCGCGGATAGAAACTTGCATAAGGGCTAGAGGTGGCAACAAGGAATATTAAAATTATGAATTTTCTTTTTGTTTTTGCTTTTTGGACATTAAAAATTTAAATCTTAATTTCGTTTTAGAAAACAAAAAAATACCATTTTGTTCTCCATAGTCTTTGGTAAGGACTGAGTTTTATTCATAAACACAACATTTTCATACGTCTCAAAAATTATCAAAAATAATAGATAATAATATAAGTTTGGTTGTGATTATGTACTCTCCAAACTGAGAATATTGAAAGGAATCTTGATTTTGACATTTCTGATTCTGCTTCAGCATTTAAGTCACTCAGCAAAGTAACGTTAAAAAGCGCGAAGATAGTTGAATATTAGCGAGGACTAAAAAAGTGCACATTGCAAACTAGTCCCCTCAATTTTATATGCAGGTAGGATTTTTGTACATTACAGAAGGAATAAAATTTCAGTCACGAATTTCTGGCTAATTAAATAGTGTCAAAAGTATATTTTTTATTCCAGATTCATATTCAGCTGCGTATATAAAAATACAAACTAATTTACATAAAAAGTGCATAAATATGCATTTATATTTTTTATGCAGAAAATATTTTTTAAAGCTTATTAGTGTAGTTTGTAAACCATTATTGGGCACATAGTATAAAACGACTATCGAATATGCATACAAGTTTTTGAATTTCAATTTCAAACCTGATTTTTGACAATGGATTGCTTTATATTCTAAAAAGTGATAATTCGAGTCTATTATTTATACACATATACAGGGTATCCAAATATTTCGTGAACATAGAACTAGTACGTATTTTTGGAATCAAAATAAGCTCATTAGACACAATTGAACTCTACACAAAAGTGCTTCGTTTGTCCGTTAGAGGGTATAAAACTTTAGAAAAATAAACTCATTTTTTGAGATATTTTAATAACCAATATTTCGCCTTTTTGAATGCGATTAATCTGAGACCGCTCCATAGTAAGAGATTCCTTCATTAGTCTATTTATACAAGGTGTCCTAGAAATAAGTGCAAGTATTTTAACTGGTAGTCTAGTTCGACCCCAGAAACACGTCCAATTTTTTGCGAAAAAAAATGTTGCTAGATATTTTCCGGAAAAAACTTTTGAGTGCCGCTTGTTTATGAAATTTGTTTATAATGCTGCCAGAGAATGTAATGTTGCCACGTTTTACGTTATCCACATTGGGTAAGTTATAAGTTGACATTTTTAAATTTTATGCATTGTAGATTACTATTATAGGTATAGTGGCTATATATACCGGGCGTTGCATCGTCGGACGGGACATAGGAAATCCCATGTAAATTTTAATGGGGCCAATTATTGGCTTCCCTAATTATTTTAGAGAATAATTCTATTTAGGTTTATTGAAGAGCACTAAAACCCACATTAAAAAGAATAACTTTAGATATTTTTGATTAGCTCGTTTACGAGTTATCGCCGATGTCTTTTTAAATATTTCTCGTTTCTTATGGCCCTGTATTTACTTATGAGCACCAGTCAAGGTAAAATATACCTGTCAAATGAAGTTGTCATTTCAGAAATTTACCTATTTAGTGCTTTATTATTATTATTAAAAACTCATACCTACATCGGAAATCTGAAAAATGTATTTATAAATACAAATTAATATGAATTAAACTAAAATAAAGTAATCAATTACAAGGTTAATTATAGTATTATTACAGTATTCAATAACTTATTAATTTAGGTACTATTAAATTGTTAGAACTTTAGGATTTAAGATGTTCACATATTCCTCCATCGACTGCTAGACAATAACCCAGGCGATCATAAAATTCTCTTCTTACATTCGCTAGTTGGTAAACTGAAATTCTATTGCATTCGGCAGAAATAGTCTTTAACTCGTCTAGATTTGAGTATTTTTTATCCTTGTATATATCCTTTTTTTTTAAATGGCCACAGAGAAAGAAATCATTTAGCGAAATATCAGGAGGCCTTGCTGGCCAATTTACTGTATGATTTAGACCAATAACGTTTCCGTTAAAACTATTGTCTAAATATTCCCGAACAGCCAGGGTACTATGTGCCGGGCAGCCATCCATTTGGTACCAAACTTTCTGATTTTCCCTAGCGGCATCATGTAAAGCAGGTAAAATATGATTTTCGAGTAGTTCCAAATAAAATTCTGCATTTAAATTTCGCGTAAGAAATAATGGCCCGATAATATTGTGTCCGAATATCCCTGCCCAAACATTTACTTTCTGTGGATATTGCGTCCTTGATACGACAAACCTGTGTTGGTTTTCTTTGTTCCAATATCGATAATTCTGAACGTTGGGTTCATTATTTAAGGTAAACGTGCATTCGTCAGTGAAACATATCTTTTTAAAAATTCCATATCCGTGTTTGCTCTTTCCATCGTATCAAAACAAAACGCCTGCCGCCGTATTTCGTCCCCATCTCGTAGCTCTTGGTGCTTTTCATATTTGAAGGAATAGTATTTATGTCATTTAAAAATTCGAAACGCTGTAGTGTGATCTATTCCTTTCATCCTCAAGTTTCCTTGTGCTGATCTTTCCATCGTTCTCTTCCTCGCACAATAAAACTTCCAAGTCGGTATCATTTCTTGCATGTTCTCTTTGTTCCTGCCTTGCTTCACATCTGCAGTCTGCAGTTATTTATTAGGGTACCTTTGGTCTCAAATCTCTGGATATTCCTTGCGATTGTAGATTTTCCAGGTATCGGTCCAGGTCCAAACATGTTGAGAATTTCGCAGAAAAGGTATTGCTAGCCTATTTCCTGAAGTTATTTTGTATATAAAATGAACTTAAAGCGGTCAACTCTGTGGAGTAAATATTCGATGCTCCGCACCATGATTTACCCGAACAGAAACGTAGATATTAGCAAATTCATAAACCTTGTTGCATTTTTAAAAAGAAAAGCTTCCGGATATCTGGCAAAGAAATCAAAAGTATTTACAAAACTAGTATTTTACAATATTTTCATTGTTTCTAACGTTTCATTTTTTACATTTAGGCACTAGTGCCTAAACAAGTGTCAGTTTTAGATACGAGTGCCTAAAAGAAATGAAAATAATATAATAATAAAAGAATGTCATTTCTAATCTCAAATAAATATCAAAAACTGGCAATTTCGAAAAGCTTTCACAAAAAAGTTATTTTAATGCCTATTTTTTTAATTTTCAAAGTTAAATAACTTGCTTATTTTATCAATTTATTTTAAAAATGATAATGAGAAAATATGTTTCTTTTGCATTGATCTTGCACATATTTCTGGGACACCCAGTTTAATGTAATAAACAGTTTTAACATAATATTGTATACTTTAAATTAATATAAATAGGGCTAAACTTACGATGTTAATTTAATTAAATCCGCGCGTTTAGAATTATGAAAGGGCGCGACTTTGTTTAAATTTAAAGGGTCATTTCGTTAGGGGACGTATAGCGCTGAGCCATAATATCGGCCTTTCGGAATCATTTAATCCATTTAACAAGGCCGTAAATCGCAGAAAATTATGGCCATGGCGGCCTCTATTCCAACGTACTCGCCGCCGTTTTTCTTGTCAATTTGTTTAAAATTTTCGTCCCGTCTCGCTCTAACCCAAGCGTAACGTTTCGTTTTCTAACTCCATCTCTCTCTTTCTATTCGCGTTGGATAATGAGGGTTTTTATTTTTATTTCGCACATTGTTGCCTGTTTTGAGAAGTAAACTGTTTCTTTTTTCGACTGGCTTTAATACATTTTCTCGATTTTTTTAATTTAAGAAATTTATTTTTTTATTTCTGGTTTGTGAACCAATAATCAGCGAGAATATTCGTATAATTTAACTGTCATTGTCATTACTGTAAACCACTATAAATATGTGTAATGTAAGTTTGGTTAGTAGTAGTATGGTAGCATAGTATAAGGAAACTAGTAGCTTTACTCCTTGTCAAATCCTTTCTTCTTTTTCTGCCACTTTATATGACCTTGTTCTCGCGTCCCGTTGTGGTCCCATGACCACTGACGTAGCTGTATAGTGGTGTTCTATAACTAGGCAAAGTATAGTCGTGGCACTCGCCATAGTTTCACAGAGATGTATTTAGGAAAATATGAGTTAACAATAAAATAAAATAAAAAAAATTGATCATCGAGTAAAAATTTGCTTGAGAACAGAATATGTTCACATTTCGTGTAAGTAACATTTCTTCTTATCTGAAAATCTTCTGATGAGAAGAAATGCGGAAAAAATATATAATCACATATTTTTATATTATTATCTATTTCAAAGATTTTCTACAACTTTTTTTTAATTTAAAACAAGTTTAATTTTAACATTAATGTGTTTGTTTTGTAGTAATATATTAGTAAGGTGAATTTCATTGGATAACTAATACATTGAAAAACACATTGTATTAAATAATAAAATAACATATTTAAAATTCAATAATTGCTAATAAACATTACAGAAATTTCAAAAGAGAAACGAAGCAAGAACAATGAGAAATAGCATCACTACTTTCTCACGTAATAAAAGAATAATTTTTTAGTTATTGTTACCGAGTCCCGAAGGTATCGAAAGAACCGGGAATTAATAATTTCGAGTACCGTTTCTTTGATATCTCAAAAGAACGGCTGTGTGTGCTGGGACGCAACGACGTTCGAACCTCGCAGGTCGACGGGCGGAACTCAACTGAAACGCTCTGCAATCTGCCGATATTCGACAGATTGTAAAAACTGGCAGAAAATATTTGGGAGAGTGCAACTACTCTTTTCCTTCTACTATGATGGTAGTATATTGGTTTAATGGCCACAGCTGCCAGAGCTATCCGGCCGACGAAGTCAGGTTCAAAACTTTTTCTCTTAAATACATTTAAGCGTTAACCACAGATAACATAATAAAGAGATTATGTTATCTGTGCGTTAACGTTATTAGGCATTTGCTTAAAAGTGTGCATTTTTGGTGGCATTCCGCAAAATTTGCAGACTATTTAAGAAACAGAAAATGTACAAAAATAAATTCAAAATAATATTTATATATGTATATGTCACTTTTTCCTCATATCCTTCAAATCCTTCAGATGTTAGTATTTTAACATAGTTTAACAGTTTAACATAAATGTTAGTAAGGAGTATCACTTCAAATATGCGCACATAGTGCACACACTGTTTTTTGTCTCTGCCTCTATATGCAACAATTTAAAGCAACAACAGAGATTGACAAGTAACAAAAATTAACTACCTATTAAATAATAGTAGAAAAAAAAACAGAAAAAGTTACAAAAAAGTAGACATTTTAGGTTATTTTTAGACATTTTATCTTATAAACTTATATGGACGTCCAATGTGTCATAGAAAAATTATAAATGTATCTTCTAGTCAATCTAATTTAATTTGATTTGAAATTTATACAGTGGATTGAGGAAATACATATTTTTATATGGTGTTTATAAGGGTTTATAAATTTATGCACCCACCCTTTTTTTAGAGAATTCTACGCCTATATTTCCCCTCACTGCCACTGTAATAGCATTCTTAGGGACTGGCAAATTTAAAAGTATCCTATAATTCAAATCGAATTCAATTGATTGTGAAATTTATACAGTATACAGTAAAATGATAAAACTATATTCTTTGTGATGTTTAAAAGAGTTATTAAATGTATTTTACGTCAAGCAGTTCTTTTGGATGTGATAACTTCAAGAACATTTTAAGTAAATTTTTCTTTAATGTTATTTTAACTATGTAGATACCGTATGATCGAAAAAAAACGGCGTCCAGGTGACTGGGAAATGACGATCGATGATATTTCCCATATAAAATGACAAGATCTTCATTTCATAGTCATCGTTGAAGCCGTTTTTTTTTCGATCATACGGTACTATGTTATTTACATGTGTGTACATTTATTTTGAACACTTTTTAGCATCTAATTTAAATATCTTTTCTTATACAGGATCCGGCAAAAGTGCGTCGGGCATCTGTAGCTCCTATAATAAAAAAACTTAGTGTTATAAGTGCAAACCTAAAGTATCTATTAGGATGTATTTTAGGAAAATATTTTAACTTCTACAGGGTGGCTCAAAAAATGTGAGTGGATCGGGATGGTTAGGGTTAGATTTTTTTAAATAGAACACCCCGTATATATTTTTTAATCACTTTACATAATCCTAAGATATTATTAAATATGTTTTGGTAGTTTCAGAAATACCTATTAATAAATAAACTAAAAAAAAATTGTCAGTCTTTTTTAAACAAATTATTAAAAATACAAGAAATGTTCTGAAATCAAAACTATACATAAATCCCCTGTATATTATTTCCTGGATGAAAAATTAAAAAATAAAATTTTGTATTTAAAGCACTTTAATATTTTTAGAGGTTCCATTTAAAAAACACGAAGAAAAACTATTTTATATTTTAGTTTGGCATAGAATTTTGAATACCCTGTTTGGTTTAATATTATGATATTTATAGCAAACTAAGTACAGTAAACTATAAGTACAGACCAAGTATAGTTAATATCTAGTATAGTTTCGATTTCAAGACATTTCAATTTTTTTTTAAAAGACCGAAAAAAAATATATTTTTTAATTCTTTTATTAATAATTCTGAAACTATCACAACCTATTTAATAATATCCTGGAATTATGTGTCTAGGTATTTATTATGGATGGTCTGTACTTATTTTGCTATAAATATCGCAATATTAAACCATACAGGTTGTTTAAAATTAATGCCACACTTTCTAAAATATAAAATAATTTTTATTACTTTTTGTCAAATGGAAATGGAACCCTGTATATTATTTCTATCTTAGATGGAGAAATAAAAAATTGTGGTTTCATAAATATTCGCGTTTTATTACATATGACTCTACCAAAGATAGCTTTAATAAAAATTACTGTTGAAAATTCCATATGTAATATAATCAGCGCTCTGAAGAAGCGCTCTGAGAGCGCTGAAGTCATGATTACTAAATCTCGCTTAAGATGGGCTGGCCACGTATGCAGGATGCAAGAAAACCGCCTACCGAAATCTCTTCTTTACGGTGAACTTGTAGAGGGTAAGAGGAAACCGGGTGGACAACTCAAAAGATACAAGGATGTTGTTCATGAAAACTTAAAGGGGATAAGTATGCAGCATCAGTGGGAGGAAGCAGCGCACAATAGAACGCAATGGAGGAGAATTGTAAATTCAGTTAATAACGACAACCAAAAAAGTAAAGAGGCAACAAAGTAATGAGATTTTTGAATGTCCGGAGTGCGGAAGAGAGATAACATCACGTATCGGGCTTTTCAGTCACAGAAAAGCTCATGACAGGAAACGCCTTGCGTAACCATCTTTTGATGCGTGTCAAATACTCGTCAGCGAGTAATGGCAGTAGTAGTAGTAGTAGTATGTAATATAATATTTCGAATAATAATATTTTGCAGATCAAACGCTACTCTTGGGGTCTAAGTCTTGGTCTTGGTCTTGCTTTTTGTGCAAGACTAAAACCAAAACCAGTGTCGCTCATCACTCTTGTAAATAATGTAAAGAAACATATAGAAGACAAATAAGAATAGTCAAATCGTTTGTTCTCAATGATTCCAGATCAAAAAAAATCTCACTTCACTTACTGATCGGTTTACGAGTCAGTTATGAACTAATACAATTTAATTTTTTTTATATTTTTTAATTTTGTTAATATTTTTACAAATAAAATGTTCTCTAAAGAAACCCTTTCTCCTAACAAATCTCCTTTAACGCCAATTGCAATTACTTTAAGAAATAATAAACCTAAACGTAACAATTTAACTAATTATCCATAGCACAGTTCTAGCATCTAAGAAATAAGGCAGGAAACATGGCGTCCCCGTTGTAATTATTCGAGAACGATAAAATGTTTGAGCCCTCAATTAGATTGAAAGCAGATTTTACGTCTCTTGTTATTACTTGGCCAAGCGGTGCAGGAAAATAGCGAGCTGCAGGGCTGACCCTGGTTGGAGATCTAATTAAAATGAACGGATTAGACGATAAACATTCAACGAAAGAGTATTTAAACAAATCTTAATTTATATTAAGGAAGGATCCTATCAAAAAAATTACCCTGACCGCGATGGAATGTTAATATGGCTGACTTAAATTCCAGTTTATCAGTGGTACTTGTAAAATTGGAAATAAGTTTGTTATAGTACGTAATAGGTACGTCTGTTCTGTAGCAACGGGGTATCCGTAAGCACAATTATAGTCTATCCAACGACAAAATCCTTGACAGTGATCACAAAACATCCCCCTTTAGAACTTCGTCTATCATGTTAAGAAATGAAAGTAAATAATAAAGCGCCTCTCGTGTTTGTTCGCACTCAAAAAATTTCAATTAATGCCTGTATATATTTTTAATATATTTTTTAAATGTACATTTTTTTAATTGTAAATTAATAAACTCACCGGCAAAAAAACCGGCCACTAAAAATTAGACCCAATTTCAAAGTTGGATTTCTCACGAACCACTCATTAGATTTTGATAATTCTTTTTTAATTGTAAATTAATTCCTTTCTAACGGATGCTACGTCAGAAATGTTTATTCCGAATTTATTTTGAGCATATACAGGGCACAACAATAAGACGAAGTTTTTTGCCCGAACTTTGTAACAACCTGTAGGGTGCAGCAGAGGTAGTAGCTATTGCTTTGCTATTGCTAAATTAAATCACATTGTAGCCTCATCTTTTGTGAGCATTTTGTTTTTTTAATCACCACATTATCTCTTTTTGTATTGGAGATATATGCTGTTTTAAAACGAACGTCTCGGAAAAATGCTTCGCAGGCAGATAGTTTTATGTGTAAATAATCAAGGCGATATAGGCGAAAACGGATTTATGAGTATTTGCAATATGACAACAACGGCTGTCAAATTAAAAAATGCCATTATCTGTAACGGATATTGCTCGTATTGTGGCTTTAATTGAGGATGGGCGAAGTCAACGTTATGTCTCCGATACCCTGGATACTGGGTATATTTCGAACAACAGTCCAGGATGCCTGCGAGTGGACACTAGATATTAGTCCTTTAAAATTTCTTTACCTTACTTTTTAATTTTCATGTTTTAGTTAGTTTTCACATTAAACTTACCTACGTTCTGATGTTTGATTTGTTTTTAAAGCTTTTTTCGATGCGTTGGTTTAAAGCAGCGTATCACCAATACAAACAGAGATAAACTCGTGATTAAAAAAATAAAATACTCACAAAAGATGAGGCTACAATGTGATTTGGTTTGGTTTGGTTTGAAAAAAATATAACCCGCCGCTGTTGGTTACCATGATAACGTAATGACATTATTCAGCACGTGCTCGGATTTTCACCCCACTTCCTAAGAGTTTGCTTGCATTTTATCCGCATTAGCTAAAAGTTACGGGGTAAGTTTATCCCCTGTCAAAGTGACAAAACGGCAGGGATTATGCGATTTTTTTTCCTGCGTGAGTTGAATGAAGACGTCAAAAATTATAATTTTTCATATAAAAGCTCCAACCTGTTGTTGGATACTATGAACGAAAGGGAACTATAAAACATAATAATAGAATAAATGTCAAGAAATAGGGATACCTAATTATAGTTTATGAGTATAGAAGTTCAGCTATTCTAAACTTGAAAAACTGAAAATTATGCATATCCGCAGAAAATTTTTTGTGACATACTATTCAAAAAGGCTTCCAATTACTAAATTAACAAATATTTCTTACATACCTGATTTCAAGTAAACGAAACTTGAGTCTGCTTTTTAACTACAAAAAATTCACAAAATTTTTCAAATAATTCCAAATTAAAAAAAAAACAAATTGCTGAAAAACCTCATAATCGTGTTTCTGGGATCGAAATATACTACCCCCCAAAAATAGTTGCATTTATTTAAGACTCACCCTGTATATTTCAATATCTTTCTAGATTTGAATATGTTATTTTGCTACTTCTTCTCGACTTAACCTAATTTATTTAAAACATAATTTTCTGTATAATTTTTACGAACAATATATATATTTACTTTATACTATAAAAATTTTCCATATTACACTGAATCAAAAGTCGACATAAATATAATGAAAAAGTTCATTAATATAATGAATTAAATCAATATTTTTGAGCCGATGAACGCACACATGATTGGTACAATGAAAAGTAATTCATTAACTCTATGAAAAGTAATTCATTAACTCTATGAACTTTAAGTTCATTAAATCAATGAACAGTGTTCATTAATTTGAAGAACACATTCATTGGTACAATGAACAGATTTCATTAATATAATGTACCTAAATCCTTATATTAATGAACCGTTATCATTAATACAATGAAATAATTTCATAACCTATTTAGTTATACCAAATACATTTAAAAGTCGACACTATTAGTAACTCTTACACCGTATAATCGATGATGAATATCGCTGTCATTCATATGAAATGTCATTGATAGTCATTTCCCAGCCAACTACCTGAAATAATTCTACTATAAATAGATTTCCATTTGAACAAGCCCTTAGTTAGAAAGATAACAAAATTACTAATAGTGCCGACTTACTTACGAGCACAGTAAATTTTTCCATTAGGGATTATTAATAAAAAACAAGTGCAATAAACTAATAATAATTTATTAAACTCGAAATTAAAAAAATCGAATCGACGAAGAGAATAGTAATGTTATTATTAATTTTAGGGTAAATTATAATAAGAAAATTAATTTACCAGTCGATATCCTGAGGGATTTCTATAAAAAGACCATTTTTTGATTATATTAGCTGTATCCTTAGACTTGATAACGTCTAGACGAATTTGCAACAGACTTTCCAAGTCGCATTAAGTGGGTCCGATGTTAAATTGTCGAATTTGAGGGCTTGAAGGCAGGTCTCAACATCTTCTTCCGGTTCTAAAAGACGTATATCAAAATAATTAAAATGCCAAATATTAAAAGAACATTCGAATTTACCATAATCAGTTCCATGCCTCGACTTGTTACTATGTTTTTCTTCTTTTTGTTTTTTATCTTCTGAAACATATATTTGGAAACCGCTGTTTTAATGAATACCCACACCAGAGATCTCACACAGCGGAATTTGATTTGACAACACAACAAATTAACTACAATACGATAGGACTTTTATTTAATTGAAGAGAACACTTACCGCTCTAATGAAACTAAAGCCTAACTGAATAACTCAACCACACAGATGTTATTAAAGTGCCAAAGTAACCGATCAACATGGCTGACATTTAAGCCCTAATATTTAACCGCGTACATTAATATAATGTAGTGTGTTCGTTGTATTAATAACATTGTTCATTGTCACAATGTACAACTCATTAATCAATGATTTAGTATATTAATATAATGAATATGTGTTTATTAAAGTTTCAGCACTAAAATAAAGAAAGCGTTCATTATATTAATGACAATCTTACATTAATTTAATAACCAGATTTTCATTATATTGATGAAATTAGATTCATAGTATTAATAAATTGGACATCGATCTATCATTAACAAATCATTATATTAATGAAAAAAATTATTGTCCCAATGAAACAACAGTTAATAATCAATGTTCATTAATATTATGAACAATATTTTTTTCAGTGTAATTTTTCTTCTTTTATTAGAACACTTTTTATAAGTTTATGTTAAAATCGGTAACTTTTTGACGTTAATTATCAAATGGGCTAATACATTTTCAGAATATTTATTATAGTATAAAATTAAACAAATAAGTTTTCATTAAAAATGTATTTTAATTTACATTATTCTCTAAAATATATAAATTTTAATAATTCTCCCATTTTGCCATTCACTGACATTTTAAAATAAATTATTTCCATACGAAAAATATACAAAGAATAAATATTTTCCATGGTAATGACAATAAATTAACTCGTCAAAAGTTTAAGCTGGATGACGTTTTTTAATTTTATATTAAACATAACAATTAAAACTCTTTGTGCAAACATTTTCCCATTAATTATGCTCCGTAAAATATTTTTGTTAAATATCTGCATTTAATAGAGATACAATCCTCATTAAAAATGGTCGTTTTGGGAAACGTTGAAACCCTTTCAGAAAATTCAGCTATAAAATAACTAAATTTTCTTTGTTGTTTTCCTTTAGTCTCTTTTATACAGTCATTCTAGTAATACTTTATAGTCTATAAATGCGAACTTTATCGTTTTATATAGGTTAGTTGGCGTCTAGGAACAGTATAGGACTCGCAAGTAAACAAATGTGACATAATTTACTTATTAAATCAACTTAGGGCGCAAACATAGTGAAGCATCTCGATGCGATGCTCTCCAAGATGCTGGCCGCGCTGCTCGCCAGGATGGTAGCTGCGATGCATCCTACGCGCACTGTTTTAAAACGGCGAATAGATGCGCGTAGGCATACTGAAGCACTTACCATCGCCGTTTTGTTAAACACCAGTTTATATAAAAAGTAGTTATTAATTAATTAATTAGTATAGGCCCTTGTTGCATTTCAGTTGATTTCAACAAATTCCGACCGCAGCGCTACAACGGCAAAAATCAGATATTATCCCTACCGAAAATTACGGAAATATCATATTTACTAGCGTGTACCAGCGACTTCGTTCGCGCGTCGAATTAATCATTTGTAATGGTGATGATAAAGCAAAGCAAGAATTTCCATTAACATACGAACTGGATAAAATTTTCTCACATTTATGTCAGCATGAGAAAAAACAATATGGCGATATTATTATATAACTTGGTAATATTTGAGGGGTAGTTTCATCTCGTTGGAATTTGACTTTCGAAAAATCCGTTTGCCAAAAATAAGCTTTTTACGTCAAGCAGTTTAACCAGAATCGTGTTTAAGAAATTACCCAACATTTTGGAACACCCTGTATGATTTTTTAAAAAATTTCAAAATATGTAAAAAACCAAATAAATTATGCTGTCCAAGCGTTTTCCCAAAAGACTAACCGTTTTTTAAATAACAAATATTGTAATATTTGAGGGGCGTTTTTACCCTCTTGGAATTTGAGATTCGAGAAACCCCTCCTTATCGAACCTCTACACCCCACAGTCAATCCGTTTGCCAAAAATCAGCTTTAATCGTCAAGCAGTTTAAGCAGAATCGTGATTACTCAATGGTCATATTTTATGAAACACCCTGTATAAATTTATAAAAAATCTTAAAATATGTAAAACAACAAAATAAAATATACGTGTTTAAGAGTTTTTCCGAAAAACTCATCGGTTTTTAAATAAAAAATATTTTAATATTTGAGGGATAGTTTCACCCCCTTAGAATTCGAGTTTCGAAAAATCCCTTCTTATCGAACCTCTACACCCTAAAGTCAATCTGTTTTCCAAAAATCAGCTTTTTACGTCAAGCGCTTTAAGCAGGATAGTGATTAATCTATGACCAGATTTTTCGAAACACCCTGTAACAAAACAAAAACCAAACATTTTTAAAAAATCTTAAAATATCTAAAAAAAACAAAATAAAATATACGTATTTAAGCGTTTTTTCGGAAACTTGACCGTTTTTTAAATAAAAAATATTGTAATATTTGAGAGGTGGTTTCACCCTCTTGGAACTGGAATTTCGAAAAATCCCTTCTTATCGAACCTCTACACCCTAGAATCAACTTGTATGCCAAAATTGAGCTTCTTACGTTGAGTGGTTTGAGCAGGATCGTGATTAATCAGTATGTCAGTCACTTAAAGATTTTATTCATTTGGTTTTTCATATCTGTATTTAATTTTTAAAAGAAAAAACAAACGTTTCGGCCCACATTACAGCCTTCATCAGTGTAGTGTGTTTTTCTTTTAAAAATGAAATAAAAATATGAAAAACCAAATGAAAACTTAATCAGAGTTTTCCCGAACCTAAATTCCAAGAAAATAAAAAAAAATCAGAATTTTTAGAAACAAAGTTCAAGAATAATAAAATTTCCAAGAGAGTCTAAAGATATTGGCCCCAAACATATCAACTATAGCTGAGTAGTTTCCTGAATTCAGGAACCTCAGTATCTGCAGATGGGGACCTGTTAACTAACAAAACCTCTTCAGCTATGAATGTTTTGAATGTATTAAACTGTAAACCTTGGTTTGAGGACAGTTTTTGTATTATTATGACTTCTCTATTGTTAAAGTTCAGAAGAGCATAGTTGGATTCTTTGGAATAGTGATCAAGGTTTTCTCTGCCGTGCTCTTTTACTTGTGAATTCCAGGCAGAGTACGGCACTGCTTTCATTTCATTTAATAAAATTAGTAGGGCTATTTACAAATTTAGGAATTCCTCTTTTATTGAAAAAAATTATATTAATTTATTATATTTTTAAATGAGTCACCGCTGGCTTACACAGGGTGTTTGAAAAAACATGTGGCATGTCTCGTAGGGAGATTCCTTACATTAAAATAAGATTTATTTTTTATATTAACATAGGTCTGATTCTGTTTTGTTTCGTGTTATTTTGGTATGTAAGTTTTAGTTATTCAGACAAAGAATGGTAATTAACAGGGGATTAAAATCTTACTTCCAAGTGCTTTTAGTATTCTAATGAAATTTTGGGGATAGGAATTACTATAAGTGCGACATATTATAAAATTGTGCGACATATTGATTAAAAAGTGGACATATTCACCAAAGACGTGCATATGGGTTATCATTGGAATATTTTTCTAAACAGAAACATGTGCATCACTGCCTCAATCTTTCTCTTGTTAGGAAAATTGTGAAGATTGTTTAATGGCCGATTAATAGTTGTCTCTTGGTATATTGTCGGTTTCGATCGCCTTGATGAGATAAACGATTTTTTATTAATTTGTCTTAATCCAAGTCTAATAGCAATGTTTAAAATTTTTTAATATTATTAACTGGCTATATGCGATAACCCATATGCACATCCCTGGTGAATATATCTACACTTTTTTAGCATTAAAACATGTCGCACTTAAAGTAAGTTTTACCATCAAAATTTTATTCGAATCATTATAGACCATATGTCATTGGTAGATATGCCAATGCGACAATTATTAGAATGGTCACTAACGGAATCAGTACTGGGAGAATTGTCAGATCAGGGGCTTGGAACACCCTCAAAAAGGAAATACCACTCCTGCAACTCCCAGTGGACGATATGCCAAGAACGTACAACTTTGAGAAACATCTCAATGTATTGAGCAATAAAAAGGATTGGAAGAGAGAAACGTCTGCCCAGGAGTTAAAAGACCATACCATAACTTGGTATACTGATGCTTCCAAAATCAATACGGGAACAGGGATCGGAGTGTTTGGGTCGAGAACTAAATACTCCGAACCAATATGTACTTACCCTAGCATCCTACAGGCAGAAATCTACGCTATCGAAAGATGCGTACAACTTATCTTAGATAGGAACTATCCGAAACAAGAAATAACCATCTTATCTGATAGTCAAGCAGCGTTAAAAGCGATCAACTCAGTATCAATCAATTCGAAATTGGTCAAAGAATGCATAGAGAAGCTGAACAAATTAGGCAAAGAAAACAAAGTCCTCCTACTCTGGGTGCCTGCTCACCAGGGGATAGAAGGCAATGAAAAAGCAAATGGTCTAGCTAGAAAAGGAGCGAACACTCCACTAACTGGACCAGAACTGTTCTGCTTTCCAAGTGGTAACCAACTCAAGGCGGAACTCAAGAACTTGGAAGATTCCATCCGCAACCTGGAATGAGAATCTTGCAACGGTCACACTCAAAGAAGTTTCTGAGGGCTTACGATCAAGAAAAATCACAGATCTTCGTAGGTTTAAGTAAGAACAATCTTCGGATTGTCACGGGGTTTTTAACAGGACACTGTCTCCTCAATGAACACCTCAGTAGATTGAAACTAAGAAGAAACGGCGAATGCAGATTCTGTGGGGAAAATGGGGAAACACCAGTACACCTCATCACTGAGTGCGCCGAGACGACAACCATTCGTGCCATGAACTTTGGTACGACTGATATTGGAGATGGAGAACTACCCTCTATAAAACCGTCCCAGATACTGGCTTTTGTCAAAGCCCTGGGACTGTATGATGAGTTATAACTCAAGAAAGGGGGACACAATAGATCTGTAAGGTCGCAGTGATTAACCCCCCTCCCACTCATTCTAAATTCTAAATAGGCCATAGGCACTTGAAAGAAAATTGCAATAAATCCAAAAAAAATGAAGACCCCATGTAACTATACGAAACAATGCAAAATTTCAGGCACATGTTTTTGGAAACACCCTGTATAGTTCTATTATAATCAGCGTAAAATAATATAGTCCAACTACTAAATACAGAAAAATGTTCTTGGCTAATTCGAAGCGGGGTGAAAATCGTATTTTTCTTTTACTGTGTCGTCGTCGGTTGTTGCGTTGCGTTGGTAAAGAGCTGCCGCCGTTCCGCTAACGATTTTTACATTTTTCACAATTGTGCCGGCTTGCAAAAACGTAAGACCGTAAAATAGCCCCGGAGATGGAAACAAATAAAGAACACGGGACCGAGTCGCAAAATATATCCGAAAATCGGCAACGCGGCAGCCAAGCGACTCACGAAACACGGCAAAATGAAAAAATATCGCCTTATTTGAATAGTAAATTTCGGGTGGATTTAAAGAGCGGTAAAACTTTATTTATCATCCCTTGAATAAAAAGACTTAAAGAAGGAACAGCCTTATAGTATGACAGTTAGGTCTGTCATTTTAATACACAGGTAAATTATATTTCATGTCATTTTCTGAAAGACGTCTGTCTTCCTTCCCTGATAGGCTGAAGAGACTTCAGGAAGGCAATTTTATATTATTTATCGTATACCGGGAGCGTCGTATACCGGGTTGCTATAACTTTTTTATTTTTTCAGATAAAAAAACGAGATTTGATATGTTAGTATATCACATAAATTAGAGTTGATTGACGTATTCAATTGTTTTCGGCCGCTTCCTGTTTCACCGGAAATGGCTACAACTTTTGCTTTTTAAATGGCACCCTGGGTATTTTTTTACTTTATTCGATAGAAAATGACAATGTCAACTTTTGATATTTTCACTTGAAAACAAAATTGTATTTTAAATGTCAATCTAGAGTGCCATGATTGTGTAAATTTTTAATCAAGGAGCTTTAGAAAAATAGATTTGATCGTCTAATGTTTTTAATATCTTGTTCTGACCGGTTAATAGATGCCCAAATAGTATTTTTAATCATATCTCAATTTTTTTCAAATGGGACTCATTAGCATATTTGGAAAAATTATTTCTTACGAATAATTTGATACCTCATACTTGGTATTTCGAGTCAAATTGTCGTTATAAACACGTTACCATTTCAAATAATCCAAATTGGAAAATGTTAGAAGCTGACAAATGATATATGGTATGTTATTCTACTCAGAGTGTCATTTTCTATCGAATAAAGTAATAAAATACCGAGGGTGTCATTTAAAAATCAGAATTGTACTCATTTCCGCTGAAACAGGAAGTGACCGAAAACAATTATTGAATACGTGAATCAATCCTAATTTATGTTATATACTAACATACCAAATCTCGTTCTGTAATCTGAAAAAATAAAAAAGTTATAGGGGATGAGCCACTTTTGAAACGCACCCGGTATTGGCTTTTGGGTTCTCATCAACAAACGTATGAAACAGTGTTTAATTTTTTTTAATGTCACTGTTATTGAAACAGCATATTATAATTGTTTATTAGAAGTTACTCTAGCAGAGATAGTTTTAGATCCAGAAGTTGATCTCTACGATATTCAATTAAAGCAACTATAGCGGATATCATGGATTTCCGATGGTGATATATGAATATGACTAAGAACTGGAAGCCAAGTAATTAACTTTGAAAATAGTTAACTTTGGAAGCGCAAACAAAACATAATTTTACTCACCAGTAGATCCAATATTGCCTGTTACACCAGATATGGTATCGCTCCACCAGCACTTTTTAAAGGTTAGGTCATTGTCTACCCATGTTTCATCCAAATAGATAATACTTGGCAATATTTTCGAATTTCGCGTATATATTTATATATCTCTCTGCAATATAATGGGCCGCTCCATTAATATTTATCTGTTATTTTGACATTTACGCCAAAAAAATCCATTTGATTCGGCAAATCGAGGCAAATTCGATTCTTCCTGCAATTTTTGCAAAAGCTTTCTAATTGTGGGGACGATTGTGAATTCGAGATAAAATCTATCTATCAAATTCCTGACCACTTGGAAATCAAAGTCGTCGAGCTTTTCAACAGCAGTTCACTTGGTCGTTTCTTTCCAGGGCTGGATAACATTTTATCGGGGTTAGTTTCCAGCCTTTTTCTATCTTCTGTGTGATTTTTTTATACAACTATCAATAGTACAATAAATAATAAATAACATAAAATAAGCTCAGTAAAAACTGACCAATCCACGAAATTTCAAATAAAATTCAAATGTGTCAAATGAATCGTCAAACAGAACTGTCAAGGATCCCTACCCTAAAATCATTTTTCCGCCAACCATGCATGACTACATGGATAGCATTATACTTAGAAAAATCAAGGAAAGAGGGCTAAAAATAAGTCAAAAGTCAAATTTTTTCAGTTACGGTTTTTTTTTTGCATAAAGTAAGATTCTTGCTTTATCGGTAGATATTAGATAAATAGATAGATACATACTTAATTCTTTTTATAAATTTATGGTATTTAAGTTGGGGCTGGAATCTTTGGATGGATAAAACTTCCCAACTAGCAAATATAGTTCCCAGTCCTTTTTGAAATGTCACTGCCCCTAAAGTATAGTTCCTAGGCCCACTTCGCCACAAAATGTTACTCTATAAGGAATAGTCACTTTGAAGTATATTTCAAGAGTGATCGGTTAGTCCCTACCTACCATAAAAGTGGAAAATAAACACCCCGATTGCAAGTCGCAAAGATGTAATTTAAAGAAGTGGCTGGAACCGAATCTTCGAATATGACACCATAAAAGACCAAAAACTTTGTAGTAACTTTTCAAAGTAGGGGTTACCAACAAGTGCTACCATAGTGCCTCCATTAAGTTTTTGTTACTTTATAGTAACAATTTCAGTTACGGGGTAGTCGCGGCCACGACACCTAGTTACACTTAGTTAGAATTTATAGTATCATTGAAAGTAGCAAAATGGTTACTGCTACCTTCCTAGGTCACTATAAAGTAGCCGTCGCTCATCCATTGCCACTAAAAAGTCACGGGGGTCAAAAACGGCTACTTTATAGTGACCGTAACTTAATATACCCTAATAAATGTAATTGCCTCAGATTGCATCGTGTGCTGCTCTGTTTTATTGTTTTCTTTTACTTGCTTTTAAGCTTTATTAAAATTTTGTAAAATCCCAACGGTGAATAAAAAGAAATTTAGATATTCTAGTACTTTCAACCGAAGAATTAAACAAAAGGAATCACTGCGAGCCGATGCATCAACATCAGGAACAAAAAATACATCTGTCTATAATCCTAGTGATGAACATCATAAATCAGGTAGTGATTGAGACATTTTTGAAGCTGTTTCTGTAGAAGAGTGTAGTGTTAATTCATCTGAAACTGAATCTCAGAGGAGAACTAATTTGAGAACCAACAATATAAAACAAGAGCTAAAAGAGTGGGCGTTAAAATACTCTATACCTCATGTAGCTCTGAATAATATAGAAACACTAATAATAGAAAATGCACAATAAGTAAAAAATAACTTCAAAGGACAAGGCGGAACGTTATAGTGGCACCAATGGAATGTATAGTCGCCACCACCGCGATCGGTGTAGCAACGCTCCAATTAAGCGGCAATTTAGTGGCGCAGGGAACTTTCTTGGAAAAATAACTTTATGGTTCCAAAGAATCGTTGACCATGTAGTTCCAAAAAAGTTATTGTTTCTATAAAGTCGCCTTTGGATAGCTACAATTGTCACTTTATCAATCCGAAGATTTTAAAGGTCCAAACGGGTAGGGTTGGCCTAATATGTTATTGTTCCCGGTACTTTGTGGAAGCATATGGAACTATAAAGTATTTTTCGGATTAAACGGCCATATTTTTTTCATGAATTTTTAGACGAACACCCAAATGGCTCAAACATTATGCGTTTTTAAGCTAAATATACCTTGATTAAAGCTTTTTTCCTTAGTTATTTTGTTATTTCTGACTGTGGACGCCGATGGTCACCGCCCACTTTGTAGTGGCTTTGATAGTAGCAGTTACGTATCTGCCACTATAAATGCTAGTTGAGTTATAGCACAGATAACACAGATAGCACAGATAACACCAAACCAAACCAAATCATCGTAATTGACAGATATAATTAATCTAGAGTCAAAACGAATTACAGATGAACTTGGTTAGCAAACTACGCGTCGAGTGCTTAAAAATAAAGTGCTTTGTTGCATCGTGGTGAACTACTGTTTTATTTTGCTATGGCACTATCTTTAAAACGGCCATTTAAATTTTAAATAGGATTTTGAAATGAAAAACGCATTTCGTATATTTTTTAAAACAAAAATAGAAATATATAGGCCCATATTTTTCCTCTCCAATTAAATGCACTTTACCATTTAACTAATGCCGGCAAAATTATTCACAACACTATGTTTCTAGTTGCTATTAGCGGAGGCCGTCTAAAAAATGACATCATTTCAACTTTATTTTCTGTGACGCGGTGAATCATGCTGTGTAATATTGTGTAATGTCATACGCATTTAAAAATTATGTCATGTATTTCGGTGTGCGTTGGTACGTGAAATATACGAGATACGAAACTAATCAGAGCCGAAATGATGAGATGATGGTCAAAAAAAGTGGTAATTAATGTAGTCCGGTTCTGAACGGTCTGCTTTACAGAACCGTGTTGAGTGTTAATTCGTAATAGCATTGTTCACTTTATTGTTAAATAAAGTTTTGACAATTTGTTTTTTCTTACATAGAGTAATTTCGGGTAATATGGAATAGACCGGGTAATATGAATTCCTTATATTTCCAAAATAATATGCGCTATCAATGTTCTAATAGTAAAAATACTATTAGTAGATGAATTACAGATCACATGATTGGAAAAACTCAACCGCCAATATCTCAGTCGTTCATAAAACTGAAAATTACAAATTAACGGTTACAAAAGTTTTTTACAGCTGTTTGTTAAATTTTAATTGTCTAGTAATTTTGATAGAAAGAGTTGTTTCTTTCGTCAGGTAAGGCTAAACAAAGTATACTGTATTTATTTACCATGTATTTAGTTAATACCTTCGGGTTAATCTTTAATAATATTCTGTTGTTTCTGAAACATATATTAAGGGTAATATGGGAGGTTCCAAGATTTTCAAAAGATCCAGAGATTTTTATTGGAAATTTTCAAGATAAAATAACTTGGTTATTTTGGATTTAATTGAAAAACTTCTTCTTCTTTCTCTGCTTATCCATTAATGGATGTTTGCGACCACATTTTCCATGGCTTCCCTATCTCTGGCTGTGTGGATCAAAGTCTGTATGTTACTAATGCCTGTCCACTGTCTGTTATGTTCCGCAGCCACGACATTTTTTTCCGTCCCAAACCTCTTCTGCCCTCGATCTTGCCCTCGATAATCAACTGGAGAAATGTGTATTTATGGTTACGCATGACGCGACCCAGGTATGCGGTCTTTCTTTTTTTTTATAGTGTTGAAGAGTTCACGTTCTCTATTAATACGTCTTACTACATCCTCGTTTCTTATCTTGGCCGTCCATGGTATCTTGAGGATTCTGCGGTATATCCACATTTCGAATGCTTCCAGTCTGCTTATGGCACTTGCTTTTAGTGTCCAACTCTCTACGCCGTAGAGGAGTACCGACCAGACGTAGCATTCCACAAATCTCAACCGAAGCTCAAGGTCGAAATCGCTACAGGTGAAGACTTTTTTAAATTTGAGGAATGCGCCCCGGGCTTGCTCGATTCTGCACTTAATGTCCCTGTCAGATGACCAGTCCTCGTGAAGCCAAGCTCCCAGGTACTTGAATTTTTCGACTCGTTCTATGAATTTTCCCTCGTATGTTAAGCTGACGTCTCTAAACTCATCCACCTCTCTCGTGACAACCATGAATTTTGTTTTCTTTGTGTTAATGGCCAGTCCCATTCTTTGACTACATTCTCCTACCATACTAACCAACTGTTGTAAATCATCCATGTTATCCGCAACCAAAACTGTGTCATCGGCATATCGTATGTTATTTATCCAGACTCTATTAACTCTAATTCCAATCTCCTTGTCCTCTAGCGACTCCTGAAAGATGGCTTCTGAGTATATATTGAACAAGAGCGGCGATAGTATACACCCCTGCCTTACTCCTCTGCAAATACAAATTTGGTTGGTTAGGCCGTTCGCTAATTTTACCTGTGCTGATTGGTGCCAGTATAGGTTTTCAATACATCGGATGTCTTTCTGGTCTAAATCCAATCTCCTGAGAAGCTGCTTAAGTTTATGATGTTGAACCCTATCGAAAGCTTTTTCGTAATCTATAAAACAGAGACATGCGTTCTTTCGCTGGTCGTAGCAGTTCTGTACTAATATCTGCGTCGCGGCCAGTGCTTCCCTGGTGCCTAACCCCTGTCTAAATCCAAACTGTGAGTCACTCATTGCATCCTCACACCTTCCGTACAATCTCCGATGTATTATTCTCAGGAATATTTTTAGAGAATGACTCATGAGACTGATGAGTCTGTGTTCTTCACATTTTCGTGCGCTGATCTTCTTTGCTTTGGGGATAAAAGTTGAAGATAACCATTGTTCCGGATAGTGACCAGTGTCATATATTCGGTTAAACAACTTGGATAGAACTGCAATGCCTCTTTCGTCCAGAAGTTTGAGTATTTCTGATGGGATCTCATCCGGCCCAGCTGCTTTATTATTCTTCGCAAGTTGTATAGCCTTTTCAATCTCTTCTTTCGTAATAGAAGGTCCAGTTAGATTATTTTCGACTGTGAGTTCATTGTCCGGTCTATTATCATTAAAGAGTTTTTCTACATACTCCTCCCATATTTGGCGTTTTTCGTTATCATTTAGAAAAACGGAAAAATTGAAAAACGGTAAAGAGGAAATATGTTTCTTTTATCGACATCTACCAGCCCTGAAAATATTTGCACTTATTTAAGACTCTCTGTATAGTAACCCACTGGAAAAATAAGTACAAAAACATTTCATTGCCTCCTGGACTATTCGGCTTTTTGCTCCAATCTTTCCTATAAAATAAGCAGGTAATAACTAAGCACTATTTTTTCTAGAAAACGTCAGTCAAAAAGTCATTCATCTTCTATTTTTTTCCTACATTTTTTGTACCGTATGATCGAACAAAAATGGCGTCAGCGATGGCTATGAAATGAAGATCGCTGTCAGTTTATATGTAAAATTATATGGGCATTTTCACTGATCGTCATTTCCAAGCCAACTGGACGCCTTTTTTTCGATCATACGGTATAAACTACAGAAATTATTTACCGTCCTCATTAAATATAAAGAAATAAAAAAGAAAAGAAAAAGCACACAAAGTAAACTTGGTTTCCTATAATTAATATCAGATTGGGTTATCACAAAAAATTCCAGAAAGTCCTTAATCCGGCTTTGAAAAGAACTCCATCCGCCAAACTTATTCCTTTTGTTTGTCTAATTCCTCTTTCAATTCTCTGGGTATTTTACGTCCCTTTCAACGTCCTGCTAAGCTTCTTATTTATATAAGGAGTATATCCCCTCCCCCGTCTCAAGTAATAAAAAATTAATGAAATGGTAACAAATTAAAAAATGGCGCGGTCATAAAACGTATTATAGTGACATAATGGGACACAGGCTATAAAGTAGACTTTAACAATGCATTAATTATAATGAAAAAATCGGTAGCCTGTAAATGAAAAATAAATAAGGTTTTTTAAGCCACACGGAAAAAAAGCTAAACTGGCTTAAAGATTATTAATCTTGAACCAACGAAATGCTAGTCTCCCCATTTCGCAAATCTAGTTTTCTTTTCAAGAAAATCTTATCTTTAGAAGCTAAGAAAATTCATCTTTTATTTAAGATTTACCTAGTATTGAAATTAAGATTATAACTACACTCCAGACAATTCTAGATAAAATCTTGTTTCGAGTACTACTTATACTTATTTGTAAATTAGCAAATTATTGCATAAGTATGGAAGTTCTTTGTGTACATGTAATAATTACTTTATTCTGAAATAAAGCCTCTTCTTACTCTTAGATTAGTTACTATCGTTACAAGAGTTAATGTCTAATGATTAGTTTATAAAGTTTTTTTGTTATCCTTTGTGCTTGTGATATATGAAAATGGAGGACCTTCTTCAGGCATGGGAGATGACGGATTTGATCCCAAAATTTCAAAGTAAGTTTAGCAATAATCCTACATTATTTGATAACATTTGTTGGAGGTTAGGGGACCCCATTTTAATATGCACTATTTCGGAACCGAACAAACCCGGTTTTAGAATAAACTAGTTTTTCCTAGGCCGAATATTAAGCGGGTTCGAAAAACTATATAGTTTTCATAAAATTCGGTAACGTGTGCTTTCGGTGGTTCGGGTTCGATCTTGTTAGAAACTCTTGTTTTGGTAAAATCTTTTCCTTATCTAAAGTCTTTAAGCGCGGCATAATCGTTATTCAAACCCGCGCCTCTTTGGATTCCCTGATTTGGCCTAAGAAAAATTAGTTTATCCTAAAATCGGGTTTGTCCGGTAACATACATGAATATAATCGAGTTGGTACATGCTAAAAATTTTAATTTCCATTTACAATAGGTATGGAATATTGAAATATCACTAGAATAACCCCGAATATGGTTAATACTTTTTTAATTAGATTAGCCAAACATCACCTACCAAATTATATGCTTTTCGTAATAATAAAATACAATAAAACTGTATAATTTCCCAATATAGGTAGATATTGAACAGCGGCATCGCTAATTACAAACGAGAAACGATAAGAAAAATTGTTAAAACATAATTGAATCATTCCAAACGCGTACATACCTAGTTAACCACCGGTGTATAAGCAATAATGCATATTAAAATGGAGTCCCCCTAACCTCCCAATGTCATCAAATAATGTAGGATTATTGCTAAACTTACCTTGAAATTTTGGGATCAAATCCGTCATCTCCCATGCCTGAAGAAGGTCCTCCATTTTCACATATCACGAGCACAAACAATAACAAAAAAACTTTATAAACCTACCCAACTAGTCGGCGCCACAGAATATACTAACGAAAAAGAAGCCCAAGTTCCTTGTAATAAATCGGTTCCATTTTCGTAACGCCATCTCTCGACATAGCTGACATTATAGGTTAGCCAAAGGGGTGCGGGGCCGGGGGAATTATAAAATACACTTTTTTATTTTAATTATTTTTATTCGCTATTTGCAATTTTATTTTTAAAACATATTATGTGAAACAATCACATAATATGTCTTAAAAATAAAATTACAAACGGAAACAAAAGGAATTAAATAATCTGAAAATCTACAAAGTTTATTGATAAAAAAGTTAGGCTATGCAAATTGATAAGTATATTAAGTATAACCTCTTTGGCATAACATTGTTAAACAAACATTAACAAATCATAACATATCAGATCATAGAACTAAAAAAAGTACTATTACATAAAAACAGGTGATACCATAGACTTAAAATAAAATATAGACTGAGCATCTCATTCATAAATAGCTGGAACATGCGGTCAGACACTGTCTTGTTATTGTTGTGTTATTGTTTTAGGTTATAACGAGTGCGACACGAGCGATAGATAGGTTGTCTCTGTCGTAACGGTCGTTCCCTGACGACTCTGCCGAGAAACACAACACTGTCTTTCGTTTCTCAAGTACACCTGAACTCTCCGTATCATAGCCGGGTAATTTTTTTATTTTAATGAAGCTATAATTAAATTAAAAATATATCGTATTTAAACTTTTTTATATTTTATTAAGATTTTTTAAATAAAAGTTTAGAAAAAACAATTTAGAGTCCAAAAAGGATAAAAATAATAAAATACACGTTATAGAAGAAATTTTATCATCGAAATTAGGTAATTTTTGAAATTAATAATAAATTATTAATTTTAGTCAAACATTTACAACCCCTAATATTAATCAAAACAGGATCTATTCCACAGATATAATAGAATCGGCAACAGGGAGAGAAAAAAAATATGATTGTTGTAATTTTTTTTCTGGTTAAGTGATGTCTTATTATGTAAATTAGAGCAAACATAAATCTGTTCCATTAAAGCAAGGAAGGTGATAGGAAGTGGATAAAATAAAAACTACATTTATAACTCGGTACTGTCTTTATTATACCGGGTGCGTCTCAAAAGTGGCTCATCCCCATAATTTTTTTATATTTTCAAATAAAAAAAACAAGATTTAGTATGTTAGTATATGAAATAAATTAGGATTGATTGACGCATTCAATTGTTTTTGGTCACTTCCTGTTTCACCGGAAATGACTATAACTTTTAATTTTTAAACGGCACCCTCGGTAATTTCTACTTTATTCGATAGAAAATGACACTCTGAATAGAATGACATATCATATGTCAACTTTTGACATTTTCGCATATGGTTTAATTGTAATTGTAACACGCGGTTCATAACGACAATTTGACTCGAAATACCAAGTGTGTGGTATCAATACATTCATAAAAAAATGCTTTTTCCAAATATGCTAATGAGTCACCCTTGTTCCATTTGAAAAAATTGACATATGTATGATTAAAAATACGCGATTTGTACATCTTTTAACCGGCCTAGACAAGACACGAAACCTATTACACGATCAAAACTATATTTCCAAGGCTCCTTGATTAAAACTTAGTGGATTGAAAAAAACTGGATTGAAATTTAAAATAGGATATGTTTTTAAGCGACAATGTCAAAAGTTGACATATGATATGTCATTCTATTCAGAGTGTCATTTTTTATCGAATAAAGTAGCAATATACCGAAGGTGCCTTTAAAAATCAAAAGATGTAATCATTTCGGTGAAACAGGAAGAGACCAAAAACAATTGCATACGTCAATAAATCCTAATTTATGTCATATACCTACTAACATACGAATCTGTTTTTTATCTGAAAAAATAAAAAAAGTTATAGGGTTGAGCCACTTTTGAGACGACCCGGTATATTAAAAATATTGTTTCATAATGTAATATCATTTTAAAATTCTTATACGTTATTTTAGATTCTGAAGATAATTTTAGAATAAACCGGAATATATTTTTAATAAAAACATTATTAATTATTAACAGGGTTATAATTATGATTTTGTTACAATGTAAGTAAGTAAATAATGTTATGTAAAAGAAAAAATTCAGATTTTACATTTTACTAAAATATTATCTAAATAAGCGCCTTTCTACAACAACGCCACTGACTTCCAATGGGTAAATTGAGAGTTGCCTACCGGTCAAAAGTCGTTTCAAGACTTAAATGGATTATTTAAGTCAAATTTCTTGCAAATTTGGCACTGGCGAACCATATTTTATAGTTTTTTAACAGAAAAAGTCAATAAAATAAACACTTAAGGACTACAAGCTAAGAAAATGCGTTAATACAGCCGGGGAAATAGCGGCAACAAAGCTTTACCGCACACGTGCGACACGTACTACAAGGTAATATATGAATGAATAGGCTCCCTCGCCTCTAATCGGTGTTGTCATATTGTAAAGAACTTATCCTTATTAAACAGTATCCGACTTATAATTTAGTAGTATAAGGACTATTTAATACATCTATGGAATATTAAAACCTACTTTATTAAACTGTAGTATTAATATCTCAATATATGTGTATAACAAGAAAAAAAATATTGATAATATTAAAGACGTGACAACATAGGCTGGATGAGGAAGGCTCGGTCGACTGTACCCAGAAGTAAACATGTGTACAAAAAAGGTTGTTTGTCCGCGTTGAGATGTAAATAGTGTAGTCTATATTTTATTTTAAGTCTATGGGTGATACAATACTTCAAAATTAATTTTAACATAATATCAAAACCGAAAAATCAAACAGCAAACACAACCACACTTATCACAACAGAAATTAACACACACTTCCGCGGCAAATGTCCAAGAAAGACTGATCATTCTGATTGGTCCTGGTCCGGTCGTAGCTCACGTCGTATTGTCGGTAAGCAAAATCCCTGTCCAAAAATTTTGACGATCAGCGCCATTATCCGTCATAATTGGGAAACTTTTGCTGGAACCATTTTTAATATTTCACTTACATGGCCCTGGTCGGCGCGTCTCGTGTCGCATGAGAGAAACAGAAATCTAATGAAATGAAAGTAGGAATCAGGAATGCATGTTGCGTTGTTGTTGTTGGGGATGGTCACTTAATATAAGAATAGTAACTCTTGGAAATGGGGTGTTATTCTCGCGCCGAGAATAATATGCTTATTTAAAGAAGTATACACCGATTTCAAGTTTTAAAAAGTTAAGAATACTTATTATATAAAAGTATTTATACTTCATTTAATAATAGTTTCTTCTTTGCTAAATGATTTTTATTCACTTGATAGTAATATAAGTTTTTCTTAAATATAAGTCATTTTATTCTTTTTTTTAGATTCAAAATTACTTAAAGTGACTATAACTATATTTAAAAAGCAAGTGTAAAAGTAAAATAGATCGAAATATTTGTTGTACTCATGGAAAGAATACTATCCTTAAAGAAAGTGTAAAATTTTAAGTATATGATTGTTCTTGAATATAGAAATGTTTTTTTTTCCGTGCAGTCATATAGATGTAAATACTCATATTGCTCGGGCATCTAGGCATCTCAGGCATCCACCAACACCAAATAACAAATGTAAATCTTTAAAAATGTTTTATACACAGCAAATTTAAAAGTTTTTTAAAAAAAACTTTTTCGTCTTACCTCATTAGTTGAATGTATATAATCAGGTTGAGATTTGCTAGTAAAACGTAACTGACAAGTTGGTTTTCGTTCGAATTCAACAATGTGGGTTTTACAATAAAATATAATATAATAATAACTTCCGTATATTATAGCGTCTAACGCCTAAGGAGTAGCAAGGTACAGCTTGCTATGCTAGAGCCGTTGGGTATTTTATGCCCAAGAATCCAAAAATGAAATAAAATACCGGGTGTTCCATAAGAAAAAATATAACTTTGGTATGGATCTTAGTTCTAACACATCCTGTACATTTCAAAATAATTTTAAATTATGCACATTGTTTCTCTACATATACCAATAAAAAAATTTGTTTCTACATCTTTCCGTTTAATCAACCGAGGCGAGTGAGGTGCGCCACCCTATATAATAATGGTCGATCTTCTTTGGAAACTGCGTAATTTTGTCCCAAAGCCACCTCCATACAGCCTGTCCAATACGGAAAGAACAAAGTAAAAGTTCGCCGTACAATCCAGGCAACTGAATTTAGTCGCGAAAATTCTGAAATCCATGCGTCGCAATCTTCTGCTGTTTTTAGTTCAGCATAAATAATGTTACCTTAAACCAAAACTTCTTTTACACTGTATCGAAATTGATCCGGTAAAAAATATACGTGAAACCTTCAGATGGCATGGTAGATATCAATTAAAAATGCTAAAGTTTATTCAAACACACAAAAACAACGTCTGTCGAATGAAAACTACATGAGAGAAGCGTATAACGGCGGTGTGTTTTTGGCAAAGTTGTCATATCAATCCGTCAATTCTTTTTTATTATTCTCAGGGCAATTGAAAAGGTTAATGCCATTCGATCTCAGGCATAATACACCACGTTTTAGTAAAGTTTAGCAACATGTACCTGCGTTTGGAATGCCTCACGATAACGTGGCAAAATGTACCGCATTTTAGTCATGTTTGGCAAAACGCACCAGCGTTTAGTCTCGACCAATGAGAGCAGGGAAAATCATATTATGGACTAAATGATGGTACATTTTGCTTAAATGCCACCGAGCCACCTAACAATAAAATAACTTTTCTATTTTGTGGACTTCTCTTCCAAAATTGAAACATGGGAGATTCCATCTGTAACCTGGAATGGGAATCCTCGAACGGTCTAATACACTCGATGAAATTTCGATAGGACTTACGATAGAGAAAAATCAAACATTTTCCTTGATTTAAAAGTAAGAACAATCTTCGGATTGTAACGGAGTTTCTAACAGGACACTGTCTCCTCAATGAAGACCTCAGTAGATTGAAGCTAAAAAACAACGGCGAATGCAGATTTTGTGGGAAAAATGAGGAAACACCAGAATACCCCATCACTGAGTGCACCGAGACAACAACCATTTGTGCCATAAACTTTAGTACGGTTGACATCGGAGATAGAGTACTAACCTCTGAAAAATCGTCTCAGATACTGACTTTTGTCAAAGACATGAGACTGTATGATGAGTTATAACTCAAGAAAAGGGGGCACAATAAGGTCGTGGTGATTAACTTTCCACTCCCACACAGTGGCGTAACAACAGACTCACGGGCCTCTGTGCAAAAATTTTACCGGGCCCCCTATTACACCTACATATTTCAGTACTTATATAGTAATCTGAATAATATGCACTCATATTTTAGGTTAGAAATAACATTATCAAATTAATTTTTATATAGTATTATTTATTACTGCAACACCGAATATGTAACCCAAAACATATAAAATATCAAATAAATAAAAAAATAAATAAAAACAAAACTAAAAACAACAACAAAACTAACTAAATTAAAATAAACAATGTAAATAGGAACATAAACATGTTAAAATTCTTTTTTCCTTGCTTTAGCATGGGCGAAAGTTGACACAATATTACCAATGTCTATTGTACGAGCCACTTCATTTTCTATTGAAATAATTGTCAAAAAAGTGTCAGTTTCGGGCACCTCTCGTAACTCAGCTGCCTTATTGTCCCCTTAATACAACCATTAGGTAACTAGAGTTTTTATGATTTTGAGTTAACTAGTTTGGCCAGTATAATTTTTCATGCTCTTTTTGATGCTACAACTAGCTTAGTTCTATTTCTATTCGATGGTACAGAAATCCAGTGACAATACAGCAAATTTCCCTTTTTGTCAAATTTAATGTTCTAATGAAAAATCTCATATTTCCAGTTATTTTTATTTTGCAAAATAAAAAGGAAAACACAGCTACAAAATTGCACAAGAACAAGTGTAAAGTAATAAGTTATTTTCGCGATAGCGTGTGCTAGTTAAGTAGTTAAGAAGACATGTGATAGATAAGAACTTAGTTCGGGATCGCCCGATTCTGCTTGATTTGCGACAGCATGTGATAGATATGGAAATGTGGCCCGGGCCCGTGTGTTTCGCACACACGGCACATCGATAGTTACGCCACTGCTCCCATACAATCTATAATCTACAATGGTGCTTGTAAACAATAACTTCTTTAGTTTGTGGATTTTTCTTTCAGTGGCAAAAATTACAGACTTTTTCGCAAAACATGTTACATAGGGCAAACTTTTAATTGAAAACTACCCCTCTCTATACCCATATCCACTTTCCCAATATTCTACGATACATTATATGGCCGGCACAAGAACAAAACCCAATCCTCCACCACCTCTTATACTTACGCCGAACTTTCCGCCAAGTCACGTGACTTTCCCCCGTTTTACCCCCATTTTTCGTTCAACCGCCACACGATCCTCTCCAACGACGGCGGGGGGGACATGGCAACGCCGCCCCCATCGATCGGCCGTCTTCGCCGCCAGGCCGGGGGGTTACGAGGTCACGTGTTTCGGCACGATTTCCATACAGCGGCGGCTGGCGGCGGTAGGGGGAGCGAGGGGATTTGTGGCCGGGGGCCGCAACAGGTGGACCCCCTGCTGTTGCTCTTCGCCGGGTAGGGACGGATATTTTTGCAAAATATATCGATATGACGGGCCGGTAATTTAAATATCCTGCAATCGAAAAAAACGACGTCAAAGACGGCTTGGGAATGACAGTACGTGTAGATAATTTTGGCGAGGTCAAGCCCTAAGCGTCATTTACTTGGCCAGTACGCTTATTTACTTCTTAATGGCGCTTACTGCCAGTTGGTCTTAAGAATGTATGATGAGTTATAATTAATATATATATATAATCTTAACTTTATTTTTACATTGAGTAAAAAGGTGTATTTAAAATTCGAAAAAAACATTTTTGGAAATAGATTAGTGTGCACTTACTTTACTATAAATATGGTAATCATAAATCATACAGGATGTTGAAAATTCTACGCCAAACTTTCTAAAATATAAAATAATTTTTCTTCGTTTTTTAAATGCAACACCCTGTATATTATTGCATTTTTGGCTTCCTTTCAGATCACTTTACATAATCCTAATTTATGATTAAATATTTATCGATAGTTTCAGAGATATTAATAAATAAATAAAAAATATATATATTTTTCATCCGTTCATAAAAATGTTTTTAAAAAATACGAGAATTGTCCTGAAATCAAAACTATATTAGGTATTTACTTTAGATGGTTTGCACTTACTTTACTATCAATATGGTAATCGTAAATCATATAGGATGTTGAAAATTCTACGCCAAACTTTCTAAAATATAAAATAATTTTTCTTCGTTTTTTAAATGGAACACCCTGTATATTATTGCATTTTTGGCTTCCTTTCAGATCACTTTACATAATCCTAATTTATGATTAAATATTTATCGATAGTTTCAGAGATATTAATAAATAAATAAAAAATATATATATTTTTCATCCGTTCTTAAAAATGTTTTTTAAAAAATACAAGAATTGTCCTGAAATCAAAACTATATTAGGTATTTACTTTAGATGGCCTACACTTACTTTAATATAAATATGGTAATCGTAAATCATACAGGATGTTGAAAATTCTACTCCAAACTTTCTAAAATATCAAATAATTTTTCTTGAGTGGAAAAATTATTGGATGGCTTTGATAAAAATTTACCATATGAAATATAAAACCCCAAATATCTGCGAAACCATTTAAAATTTTTAAATACAAACAATGTTCATTTCTTAATTCTCCATCTAATGAAAAAATAATATACAGGGTGTTCCGTTTAAAAAAACGAAGAAAAATTATTTTATATTTTAGAAAGTTTGGCGTAGAATTTTGAACATCCTGTATGATTTACGGTTACCATATTTATAGCAAAGTAAGTACAGATTATCTAAACTAAATACCTAATACAGTTTTGATTTCACGATAGTATTTTTAATATTTTTTTTAAGAAAGACTGAAAAAAATATATTTTTTTATTTATTTATTAATATCTCTGAAACTATCGAAAAATATTTAATCACATCTTATGATTATGTAAAGGGATCTGAAAGGAAGCCAAAAATGCAATAATATACAGGGTGTTTTTTTATTATATGGTAGTTTCGGTGCTTTTGTCTCTCACTGGAAATGACTACAACTTTTGATTTTTGCATAGCACCGTCGGTTATTTTTTTACTTTGTTTCATAGAAAATGACATTCTAAATAGAATGACATATCATATCTCAGATTTTGACAATTTTAATTAAAAAAGCCTCGAAAAAAGTATTTTTTCCGAATAGTTTGGTACCAAAAACAAAATAAAGATTAACGAAAATATTTGGATTAATGTTTCAAAACATTGTTTTATTTATTATTGTTTCATTTTATTTATGTTAATTATCCATATGAAGAAAATAAAACTATGTTTTTTTGAATACATCTGTGTATTCCCCGCTGAAAAAAAAAGATAAAACAAATATCACTGGATTATATGTTGAAAAATAGTGTTGATAATGCTATTTTCTTTAAAAAATATCGATATTTTCGGATATCGATATTATTACCCCGTCCTATTTCCCGGTCGAAAATTTGGTGAGAATTGCGCCGATGCCGCGTCACAGGAACTTGCTTCTAATCCCATATATTCTTTTACTAATTCCTATAATTTTTTTATATACTTTCTCTAAATCTAATTACACATGTTTGTCTTTAGGTCAGTTGAGAAAATCTTCTATACAGTGTGAGTCTTAAATAAGTGCAAATATTTTTAGGGGTAGTATATTTCGACTCCAGAAACATGTCTATGAGGTTTATTTCCCGAAATTTTTTTCTTTGAAAATTAGGAATTTTGTGAAAAAAATTTGGAAATTTTGTGAAAAAAAATTGAAGATTTTTTTAATTTTTAGTTAAAAAACATAATTTACAAGAAAAAAATCCAGAAAAGATCCAGTGGTTCTCAAAATTTAAGCGAAAATCAATTTTATTTTGAAAGTCAAATATCTGGGTTATATGTAGATATTATATATCTAGTTATATATAATATCTGTATTTTGGACTTGGAAAGAGAAAATATGTTTCTTTTATGGAGATCTACCACCCCTAAAAATATTTACACTTATTTAAGACTCACCCTGTATATCAAAGTATTTCGGAACGTCGAGAAATTTCTGAATTACCGCAACTTGGATAATCCTAAAGGTTCTAATCTACCGGGTGCGTCTCAAAAGTGGCTCACCCCTATAACTTTTTTATTTTTTCAGATAAAACAACGATATTTGGTATGTTAGTATATGACATAAATTGGAATTGATTGACGTATTCAATTGTTTTCGGTCACTTCCGGTTTCACCGGAAATGACTACAACTTTTGATTTTTAAACGGCACCCTCGGCATTTTTTTACCTTATTCGATAGAACTCCTCGACATAATAAAAAAGAGGAAAGCAGCCTATTTGGGCCATATCATGAGACATAGCAAGTATGAATTCCTTCAACTCATCATCGAGGGTAAAATTGAGGGAAAGCGCGGACCCGGACGACGGCAATGCTCCTGGCTGAAGAACATCAGAGATTGGACAGGCCTGGACTTCACATACTTTGCTGAGAAGAGCGAAAAATAGAGAGGAATTTGCCATGGTTGTTGCCGATCTTCACTGAATGGAGAAGGCACTTTAAGAAGAAGAATTCGATAGAAAATGACACTCTGAATCGAATGACATATCATATGTCAACTTTTGACATTTTGGCATATGGTTTATTTGAAATTGTAACATGCGGTTCATAACGACAATTTGATTCGAAATACCAAGTGTGTGGTATCAAATTATTCGTAAAAAAATGCTTTTTCCAAATATTCTAATGAGCCACCCTAGTTCCATTTGAAAATATTGAGATATGATTAAAAATACGATTTGGGCATCTTTTAACCGGCCAGGACAAGACACTAAAAACATTAGACGATCAAATCTATTTTTCCAAGGCTCATTGATTAAAAATTAGTGTTTTTAACACAGCCATGGCACTCTAGATTGAAATTTAATATAGAATTTGTTTTTGAGTGACTATGTCAAAAATTGACATATGATATGTCATTCGATTGAGAATGTCATTTTCTATCGAATAAAGTAAAAAAATACCGAGGGGGCCATTTAAAAATCAAAAGTTGTAGTTGTAGAATACAATTGAATACGTCAATCAATCCCAATTTATGTCATATACTAACATACCAAATCTCGTTGTTTTATCTGAAAAAATAAAAAAGTTATAGGGGGTGACCCACTTTTGAGATGCACCCGGTATATCTTCGGTGAAGTGTCCATTGAGCAGACAGTGTCCTGTTAAAACCCCGTAACATTTACTTAGTTAAAATCACGGAAAATCTTTGATTTTTCTCGGTCGCACAAGTTCTGAGAAATTTCTTCGGGCATCTTAAAACGTTTGAGGATTGCCATTCCACGTTACGTATGGAGTCTTGCAAAACTTGTTTGTTTGACGTTATATTTTTTTGTTCGTTATCTTTATTTGTTCAAAGAACGCCCGTATTTCAAGACCTCAAATTAAATTTGGTTTGAATGTTTCGTGTGGAATTATTAGCCCCACTATTCTTGGTTCATACATACACACATGGCCAAAATTATTGCATATATCGTTTAAAAATATACGCAAAGGAATTTAAAGAATCTTTTTTTATACATAGTTTTGATAATCTGTAATAAACATTTTTTTGTTAAAATGGATATGGTAAACAATGTTTATCGTTCAGACCCAATATTATTACAAATTCTTGAACATTTCGATTTGTGGTCTCCTGGGTTTCAGAAGAAATTAACCATTGTTTTGGTCTTAAAACATGTCTAGAAACATTATTTCACAATTTAATAGAGTCAGAATAGTAACACTGTCTCAACAGGGCTACCGGCAAGTTGCAATAGCTGAATAAGCGATGTTTCACGAATATTAAAAAAAAAATCAGGGAGACAAACGAGGTTACCGACCGGCCTGGAAAAGATAGAAAGAGAGTTACTACTGCTGTGCAAGACCGTCATATTATTATTAGAAATGAGTTAGCTCGCCTTGAAGGAGTAAATGTTTCAAGAAAGACCATGTAAGAAGGCTCCATGACAGAGGATTACATTTAAAGAGGCCTCTAGGTGTTCCGAAGCTTAATTTACAGCACAAAATTATGCGACTACAATGGGCTGAGGAGAGGAGAGCACATGGACCTAATTGGAATTTCGTCATGTTTAGTGATGAAACAAGAATAGGCCTAGTGTCAGACTCGCAACGAACTTTGGTTTGGAGAGAATCTCGAAGACGAGCACGCTTGAATGCAGCTCATCCCCGTGTCCCGTTTCAAGGGGGAAGCATTATGGTATGGGCAGGTATAATGCACGGAGCTAGTTTGTTTTTTCACAACTCCTCTTGTTTTTATTGATGGCATAATGACAGGTGCCTCATATATTAGGGACGTTTTAGAGCCTATTGTGCGTCCATTTCGAGGGGCAGTGAGGGATGAATTTGTTTACATGGACGATAATGCTCCTTCTCATCGCACTTTAGCGGTTCGCGAATTTTGTGAGGAAGAGGGTATAAGAAAACTGTGGTGGCCACCGATGTCTCCAGATATAAATGTGATCGAGCATGCTTGGGACATGCTAAAACGCCATATTGCCAAAAGGAATGATCCCCCCGTACCTTAAACGAATTGAAAATTCTTGCGCGCGAAACATGGGAAGCCATTCCTCAACATCTTCTGGGCAACTTAATTGAGAGCATGCCACGTCGTCTCACAGCTTGCATTGAGGCTCGAGGAGGTAATACAGACTATTAGTTGTGAGAAATAATTAAAATTGTTTTCAATATTTTCTGTTTAAAATGAAATTTGTTTTTGTTGATTTTCACTCATTATGAAATAAAATTATAATAACAGCCTAGTTGCAGTTAGATCGTTATATGCAATAATTTTGGCCATGTGTGTAGGTGTTGGTATATTCGAAGATACGTTGACGTGTGAGCATTATTTAAGTTTTTTAGAGAATCGGTTTCTGGGCATGTTAGAAAATTTAAATTTCAAGACTCGCGTATTCATAGAGTGGTTCCAACATGACGTAGCTCCTCCACATATAGTAAAAAAATAGATAATAATTATGCAAATTCATGGATAGGAAGAGTTGAACCAATGGCCGCCTCGCTCACCTGACCTATCCGTTTTAGATTTTTTATGGGGTATGGTTAAAAACAAGGTTTACAAGAGAACATATGAATCAAGAGGGGCCCTAGAAGAGACAATACGGGACGAGTTTAATAATACCGATCGCCCTTCTGTGAGAAAAGCGTGTAACTCAGTTTTAAAAAGATGCATTTTCTGTATTCAAAACAATGGCGGACTTTTTGAAGGTAGATATAGATAACTTAAAGTATATCGGGTGCATCTCAAAAGTGGCTCACCCCCTATAACTTTTTTATTTTTTCAGATAAAACAACGAGATTTGGTAAATTGATTGAAGTATTCAATTCTTTTGGCCACTTCCGGTGTCACCGGAAATGACTACAACTTTTGTTTTTTAAATGGCACCCTCGGTATTTTTTTACTTTATTGGGTATAAAATGACATTCTGAATAGAATGACATATTATATGTCAACTTTTGACATTCTCGCTTAATAAAAAATCGTATTTTAAAATTCAATCTAGAGTTCCATGGCTATGTTAAAAACACTAATTCTTAATCAAGGAGCCTTGGAAAAATATATTTGATCGTCTAATGTTTTTAGTGTCTTAATTGTCCTGGCCAGTTAGAAAATGCTCAAATCGTATTTTTAATCATATCTCAATTTTTTCAAATGGAACGAGGGTGGCTCATTAGCATATTTGGAAAAAGCTTGGTATTTCGAATCAGATTTTCGTTCCGAACTGCAAGTTATAATTTCAAATAAACCAAATGCGAAAATGTCAAAAGTTGACATATGACCTGTCATTCTATTCAGAGTGTTATTTTTTAGCGAATAAAGTAAAAAAATACCGGGGGTGCCATTTAAAAATCAAACGTTGTAGTCATTTCCGGTGAAACCGGAAGTGACCGAAATTGAATACGTCAACCAATCCTAATTTATGTCATATACTAACATACCAAATCCCGTTTTTTTTAACTAAAAAATAAAAAAGTTATAGGTGAGCCACTTTTGAGACGCACCCGGTATATTGTAGCAATATTAGTTTTCTTAAATGTTAATTTGTTTAGTGTGTATTGTAAAGAACCTTTTAATAAAATATTCTGTTTTTACAAATTACATGCCAACTAAGAGAAATTAGTCAAACCCCCCCCCCCCCCCCCATACAATCTACAATCTACTGAGTTAAAGAGGTATTTGATAACGGAGAGCGGAGAGTGATATAACTATCAAAAACGGTATAGTTGTGTAAATTATAAAATAAGAACATTGTGATAAAATTTTATTTGAATCTTTTGAAAAACCCTGTAGTTTCTGGCGATATAAAATAATAAAAAAACTTTCAAGCTGTGTATGTATGTATACAATTAATTTGCTATGTGTACTGTACAGTAATTCGTTATTAATTTACTAATGTAGTAGGCAGTAGGTAAAGATAATTGTGGGAAAAACTATTGATCCTCGAACCTTAGACGTGTGTGACGAGATACGGCTGACGTAAACGGCACTATAGAAACAAATTTATCAGATAGGAAAGAGGAGAAAAACAGCAAAAGCCAATCTAAAGGAGCGGCTTTAATTGAAACTAATACGACGTTATTCGATAAATTAGATGTGGAAATCTCCTCCGTACAGATACCTATTTGGGAGACGTTACTACTACGTACCTCCGCGGCTGCTTTATCTGAAAAAACATTGCGATGGCGGATATTTTACGCTTCGATGCATCGGCTATTCATCACCTTCTTCAAGGAATATCTGCTAAGTTTTCTTCGTTTCGACATTTGACATTGATTGCCTATCGCAATCTTTATACCTACCTCGTTGAATAAGAAGAGTAGTGAAAGAGTCTATTACTATTTTTATATTCATGCATTAGTGTATGGAGTGTAGAGATGACGAGAAATATCTCTTATGGGACTTTATTTGAAAAATAATTGGGTTCACCAAATGACCACAGTGGAGCTAATGACTCATAAATCTAAAAATTGAAAAGTTACCATAGATAAGAGAATAAAAGTAACATAACCAAACATTACCCAAAAAAGCTTTGTTTTTATTTTTTCAAAGCAGAATCGGACCTATGTTGATATAAAAAATAAATCTTATTTTTACGTGAGGAATCTCCCCACGAGAGATGGTGCATGTTTTTTGAGACACCCTGTATGTATTTTTTAGGCAACCAAATAAACTAGTAGCTCTAAAAATTATTTTTCCTACCACTAGCAACATACCGTGTTCTTAGTTAATACTATAATATTTTGTCAAAATTTCACCATATAAATTTCCAGGCAATGTCTATCAACTCAAATCACGAGAAACTATCGTTATCAGAATAAATTATTACCCATTTCGATGAATTAAGGATTTTGGTTAAAAGCAAATCCAAGACAAAAGTTTATTTTGAACTCTGAACGAAAGAATCACGGATTCTTGAGAAATGAAATATATATTTCATTTTGGTTTACCTACTTTAAAGTTAATTTTCGCGAAGCCCGACACGTTATTTTTAGATTCAAATTTTGTTTTTCATTACGATATTTATAGATACATAATATTGGTTTAATATTAAGCTTATAAAATGTCAGATTTTCCAAAAAAATATTTAATAACAATATCGTACAATATAGTTAGATACAAAATAGGTTGCAACTAATTTATATATTTTAGTGTGGTGTATTTAAAGGTTAAAGTTTTTAAATAATTTATTTTAAAAGGTCATATTGTCACAGCCTATTCATACCCAGCTTGTCGATTTGCGAGAGGTTATCTAAGAAGACGTTATTCAAAATACTTTACTATTTTATTCATTTTTTTTTATTATTTTTGGTTCCACAAGATTTATATAGGCCGTCATGTTGATCGCATTAAAATAATGTTGAACTCCTGGTTTTGTCATAATATTTAAGTATTTTAGTTTTTTGCTCTAGTGCAGTTATTGAGACTATAAAACACTCAGGTATTGTACAAGGTTTGTGTGATGTAACGCTGTTTCGGGCAGCGAAAAAAATTCGAACTAGGCGTCGCACAGTGCTCCATGCCGTGGACAAAAATAAAATAAATCATATTTTTAATATCGTTTTAAAGTAACATTTTTATTAAGTACACTTATTGATGATTACAAAAATAACCAGTTTTCTTATCTGCTTCGCCCAAAAAAATTATGAGAGTTGTCCAAAAAAATGTTTGAGTTAGTCTTAAATCTAGCTTCATTTTAGAATTCAAAATTTTTACTGAACTATATAGTATTTAAGAATTATAGTGAAAGTATTTATTGGATTTTAAGAAAATGGACGAAGAACTTGAAGGTATGTCCTATCCATAGACTTAAAATAAAATATAGACTACACTATTTACATCTCAACGCGGTCACACAATCTTTTTTGTACACATGTTTACTTCTGGGTACAGTCGACCGAGCCTTCGGGACAACGTTGTATCGCGCGACCAAACGTCGGGGCGCAACGTCCGCGCAACCTCGTGCCAACCCTAGCCTGCACTAGTTTGGAGAATAGTTTTTGGGTCGAAACGACGACGTTGGATACCTACGTTGGCTAGCAGCCTAATTTAACACAAACTGCAACGTTGTTTAAAATCCTAATTCACAGAAATACAAAACTATAATAATATGGCGTCTAAGTCGCGTTTTATCGTAAATTGGGATAATTATAGTAAAATATTATTCTTATGATTTAGAGACATATGCCAGATGGCAGTAAAGGAAAACAAAAGAAAAGTATTTGTGTGTGGAGGATGTTTGAAGATCATAATTATTGAAACCCTTTAACCAACTCTGTAACTCGTTACCCAAGGCAAAAAAGTTAAACGGAAACAACTTTATTGATAAATGTATTGTTTCTACTTTGAAAAATACTAATGGGCCTTAAAATTAAAGAAGTTTTAAAAAATTTCTTAAAAATGTTTTTTTATTTTTTTTAGCGAAATGAAAATAATTTATTCGCAATCGAAAAAAAATTGTTTCCGCGTGTTGTTTAGGGTCAAATATTTCAAGTTAATGTATTCAAAAAGCAAGAATTGCTATTTTAGTAACGAAATATTTTCTTATTCAACAACATGGCGGCTGTCACTTTGTTGTTTTGGAGATTAAGATGGGGTAGTTCGAGTAGTCGCATACTGGACTAATAAAGTCGCAGTTCAGTCTTAACAGGTAGTATACTAGTCGCAAGATTGCCTAATTTAGTCATCCTAGAGTCTAGACATGGCCATCAATTGTCAAATGTCAAAGCAAAATTTGCTTATTCCGCCATCTATATTCTAAATAAACGAGGGAGTGGATAAAGTATCGGTAATATGTAGATGTATTTAAATTTAGTTTTATTTATTTCCTTTCTTACTTTTTTTCTGTTTATTTTCTGTATACTTTCTTCCTTTCTCTTAATTTTAATTAAGTTTTTTTATAAAAAGAAAAACAGCACTGAACTGTCTGACTGAACAGAACAATGAAGTGAAAATTTAAGATTTAAGGTTATGGTTCAGAGTTCAATACAGTTGTAAAAAGGTATAGTGGCTCGACGTCCTACAAACGTAAGAATAAAGGTCATTTAAACAACGTTGGAATTAGTAAAACAGACGACGTTTTCATAACGTTGGAATAGGTCCTGAAAGTGACGTCGAAAAACTCTCTATTGCTCAACATTGTAATTACGTTGTTCGTAAATCACCTAAAGATCACTTACGCAAAAAAGGTTAGAAGACAACGTTTATTCGACGTTGCAGAAGCTTTTACTTTGCTGTAGTACTAGTTCAACGTCGGCACAACGTTATAAAAACGTTTAAATTTATTTTAATACTTAAGGTATGGAGCTAACTATTTTTTGTAACTAATCCTACGTTGTGTTTAGTAAACATGTAGTCGCAAGTCGTGAAAATGCTACACTTTTTTTAATCAACTAGAGTGGGAAAACATTAGGAAAACTATCTAAAAAGTTTTTTAACTGGAATAATAAATTATAATACAAGTTAGACCTTCGGAAGATATCAAAATATTTACTTTTTTATTTTTATTTTTAGAATTTTCACAAATTATACTTCCTAACATAACCTAACCTAACACTTTTAGACTAATTAAATAATAATTTTTTGTATACTCGCTATTTAAACTCGTGTATTTGTATATACTAGTTGTTTACGATATTCTCCTATGGCAGCACCGGCTGAGAATGCACCAAACCTATAATAATTAAATCACATAATTGAAACAGAAAACCGTAACCGAGTTTAGAAACGGAATAACAGCCTTTATAACTATTGCAACGTCATTTGTGTTACTAAAATCTCAAAGTGTTGTCTCTTTTTAAACCTAAATATTTCTCTTCCTCCGTAAACTCTATAATATTATTGCAGTGTGCTCACCCTGTACAAAGCGATTTCCCGGAACAATGGCGAACAAGGTCCATCGCGGTCGAAAATCGATGCGAATAACTCCACGCCGTCCTGTTGCTCTCCAATTTAAATGTTCATTACGGCGCCGCTAATCTATCACGTGTTTTGATTTCTCTATTAATGGAAAATCAGACCGCTCTGGTGCCTTTCCCCAAATGTTCGGCTCTACGTCGAATAATTTATAAAGAGAGATACTCGTGGGAGTAAATCAGTAGCGTAGTGGTTAGTTCTCATGTGGTTTTATTTAGAGTTCTATCCTTTTGATTCTGAGCACTGTGCGATGAAATAGTCGTATTTAAATGTTGATTTACTGTTGGCAAAGAAATTAGGCTCTACTCTGGTTACAAACCCACTAAGAGATCGAGAAAAAATCAATGATTTTTTTTTATTTCAGTAAGAACAATTTTCAGATTATCAGTTTTTTTAACAGCACTCCTCAATGAACAGCTCAGGAGATTGAAGCTAAAAAACAACGGCGAATGCAGATTCTGTGGGAAAACTTGGGAAACTCCAGAACACTTCATCTTTGAATGCGCCAACACCAAAACCAACTTTGTTACGACTCACGAACGGTAAACTAATAGGATTGCTCATCCTCATAAGACCTACGTTTGCTTCTTCCCGCGCTTCATCTGACAGTTGTGACGTCATTGTAATCCTTGTCATGATAGTGTGTATTATTAGTTGCCTATGGTAAACTTATAAAAACAACAGCTGAGAAATTTTGAGTTAATTTATTTTGTCAATTTTAAATGTGAAAAAGGTGTTTTTAAAGTTTTTAGAGCTATAGAGCGTATAAATACGTTCATTTTGTGTTGTGGATTGTGACAAAATGCTTACTAAGTGCCGACGATATTGTTTATTAATTATTCTAAAGCAAAATATGGAAGTACTCTAAAAAGAATGCCTGCAAAAGGTGATGCTGGGAACTGCGCTGTTCTTAAAAATGCTTTATCCGAGTATTTAATACGATTTATACAGTTAATTTTCTATACTGCATACATATAAGGTGTCTTCCATGTGACATTCTGGAGGACAAAAGAAAAGGGACGCCAACGTGCCAGCAAAATACAAATACAAGTTAGGTTGGGACATCCAAAACTCTACCCTGTTGCTTTGAAATAGCAGCTGATTCAGATTATACAGCAAGATTTAAATAATCACCATTTCTAAAAGCCGGGATGGTTAGGTTCGGCTACAGAGCGCTAAAAAAAAGTCAGTCGACAGCACAGAGAGTTGACAGAAGCGATGTTGACAGCGCCTCCACAGAGCGATAACAGGGTTGTGTCAAACGATAACAGGGTTGTGGACTAGAGAACGTAAAAATTCGTCAAATAAATTATCCGGCCGGAACGATGGGGAATCCGGTGATGATACGCCAGACATCATATATCATAATCAAAGACATGTAACGAACTAAAAACGTTACAATATGCCCAAAATATTCCCAAGAGTGTCAAAGAACAAAGAACACCAGAGAACTTATCAACAGCCAACACCGGAAAATCCTGCATTAGGGAACATGGTGGAACAATCAACTCGCAGGGTAGGTACATTAATGAGAATTCATAATAGTAGGGAGCATCAGTAGTTTTGGCAGAAAAAGAAAGTGGCCTACATGCACAAAAATATGAATATACCTGTAGTCAGTCCAGCATTAGCATTTAGCATCAAGAACGTGTAGAAGCTTTTATGGTTATGTTTATGGCCACTGTGGTCATTTAGTGAACCGCTGCCGTCCGTTTTACTGTTAGCTTATGCTTTGAAAAAAAAAACGTTTTGTTAAAAATGGTTTTGAGTACAAACATTTTTAAGAAAATAAGAAAGACCATCAATCGCATACCGTTTACATAACTTTTTGGTAAATTCTAGACTTTTTTTTTTTTGGGCGAGGTTTCAAAAAACTGTTTCGCCGGTGCCTCTTTTTACTCTCTCGTTTTCTGATTTTTCTTTTGAAAGTTGGCAACCCTAACAAAAGAAACCCATTGGCATTAAAAAACCCAAACCCATTACAAAATAAGATAGTTATTTTTTTAAACACTTCTGCGTTAATCCCAAACGGAAACTACTTTTCAGAAGTTAGGTTTACAGATATACAAATTGCTAACGAACAAAAAAATGCTTAACGTTTCGGAAAGTTTATCTCTTTCCGTCGCGTCGTCGGAAGCAAAAAAAAATACAAAGAATAAAGAAAAAAACTATTTAAAATATTTAAATTCAACTGTTCGAGAACACTTTAGCTTTTTAAAACAGATACGTCTACAAAAACCGTTGACGTTCTGTTAAAATAAAAATATAAAGTTAAACTTCCTTTCTAAAATTAACAATTACTACCTGATAACAATTACTTAAATCCGCCACATAGGTATAGACATTTTTAATAAAAATGTTGTTAGTACATTAAAATAACCATTAAAAACCATTTCATTTTAACTCTAAACGCTCACACAATTTAGAGTCTATTAACATCTACCTAGTTACAAGTTACAACACAAAACAAAAATAGCACGTCCGCCACTGGCCTAACAAAAGACCACAATGTCTCGAAAGCCCAACTCTCCCAGGAACAATAGAAGGTTACGGCCACAAAAATTAAATGTAACCAAGTCTAGGGCATTATTGTCTTTGTTACCGCAAACTCTGAAATTAATAAAAAAAAAACTTCAACCTAAAGCGTTTCCCAACGGACGTAGATTGGCTAAAAAAGGTGGTCGGGAACACCTCTAGTGGTTTAAATAGATGCATATCTTGAATTTAAATCAAAAATATAGACTAATAGTTATTTTTTATACTATATTATACTCGACCGAAAAGATTAATTCACGAGCGATGAAATCGCGACTGAATTAATTTCGGGAGACGATAATAACAATATCTTTTTCCATAGCGAGCTACGTTTTAAAAAATATTCAAAAATGATTATCTATTACAAGAAAAAAAAATATTGTGCTGGGTTGGCGTTGATTTCTATGTAATTTGACAAATAAATAAAGCTCTGTCTCTTTAGTTGTCAGTTTTGAGTCAACATTTTTTAATTCCCTTTCGTGTCGATTGCTGACAAACGCCATATCCAAACTAATTCCATTTACTTTATGCGCTTTAAGGTGCGTATTCATTATCCGAACGAACGAACGAGCGAACGAATGGAATTCGGTATATTTGGACGGTGGACCGTAGAGATAGATTGGACACTGATATAAAACATTTTTGGTAATTATTGGGAAAACTGGAAATCGTCCGATTTTCACCAAAATTGGTATACACCCTATTTTGAAGTCGTAGATTACGAATCTAAACTTTTTTCTTGGCGGTCTCTTAACGTTTTTCAGAAAAACGGAAAATAATTTCAATATCGAAGAATATCAATGACTATAAAGAATACCAGGACATGTAACGTCCATATACGGGCTGCAGCAGAATTTGTGACCTTAGACGCCAACTTTTTTAGACATAACGACATCATCAGCTGGTCATCAGCGACATCTAATAATCAATAATGTTTTTGCTATTTTCTGTTACTTTTTTAACCAATTCTGTACATACTAGAGGAAAATTTGCTAAAATAAATTTGTAAACAATCTGAAAATGTTAGATTATAGCTTTGTTCGGGTTCTTGTTATTACCGATTCTGAACCGTCCAAGAACTCTGCAGCGCATGCGCAAATGAAATAATGTCTTCATATTTCCTTCTGCGCATACGCATCACAGTTCTAGGACGGTTCAGAATCGGTAATAAGAGAAACCCGAAGTAAGTTTATGTGTTTCTGGCATTTAAAGCAACGTTGCCAATGCTAAACCTAAATTTAGCGTGTTTTTTTCGCTCATTCTGGAATTACGAAAGGCGGTCGCCAGAAGAACGGCTCCTTCCCATAACTGCTATTTTACCAACGAGATCTGACTATTTATACCCACGAAGTTGCACGAAAGAGTTTTGATTGCATTGGTTACAACTTCCATGCAGAGGGTGTTAATCTTTTGTTGTTATATTATTAGATTAACTAAAAAAAGATTAACCCCCTCCGCAAAGAAGTTAAAACCAATGCAATCAAAACTCTTCCGCGTAATTTTGTGGATATAGGTGTATATTTAATTATTGTCGATCTCATAATAGGTAATTTATTTAAAATCCCTAATCACCCGAAAAAATAGAAGATATGGCAACGTTGTAAATTTTCAAATTTCTAGATTAGGTCTAGAATATATTTGTCTCTCTTATTACATAGGAGAGAGAAAGAAGGATATATCAAATGTCAAACTTCCATCTGGTCTCAATTTTCTTTGCTATTTTGTTAAGAAAAGTGTTTTTCAGTAAAATGTTGGACACTTTTCTATCCCCAATCAAGTGTGGCTTTTAGATAAACTATAATATAATGAAAATATAGTGAAATTATTACTTTATAGGGCCGAAATAAAGAAAAATTCAATGTTGAAATAATTTTCCGTTTTTCTGAAAAACGGTAAGAGACCGCCAAGAAAAAAATAGATTCGTAATCTACGACCTCAAAATAGTGTGTATACTAATTTTGGTGAAAATCGGACGATTTCCAGTTTTCCCAATAATTACCACATTTTTTATTATTTTACAGGTAACACCTAACAATTTCATAATAATGATTATTTTTTTTACAGATGGATGTAAGAAGATAGCTTTTATTTTTATTGTTTCAGTGATCCAGGGGGGGGGGCAAATGCCCCCTCTTGCCCCCCCTGTCCGGCGCCCATGACCTGGTGATCCGGAAGAAACTAATGGAGAGTTTTGGCATAACATAATTTTAGCGTTCCGTTATTTATGAACGCTAACTAAAACGGTAACGTTATTCAAGCGCAAAATTATTCCTTGTAAAATATAAATAATAAATATAGACTTTTTTACTACCATTTTATGTTTTATTAGATCATTAGAAGTGTAACCTAGTCAAAACAAAATTAAAATTATGAATACATACATTTTAAACACCAACAATATTATAGAGCACATAGCGCCTATTTTTTTGATTTCACAAGTAAATTATAATATAGTGAAAACATTATACGCTACTAATAACTGTTACTAATTATATTACCAACTATGTAACTTACTTATTTATGATTAAACTATTTTTTTATTTGGTTCATAAATTTATCATTTCTAAAATGTCAAAATGACTAATAAAAAAGGTTAGTATCTAGCACGAAAATGATGATCGACTGTAAATATCAGAATGCACAAAAACTAATAAAAACACAAACTGTAAGCACAAATCGCTGAAATCACCGAAATTTCCGACAAATCAGGAATATCTCAATTAATAATGATTTCAAAATAACTTGACGGATCACCAACTTTTTTTCAACTAGACTTGTGAACTAGACCAAAACTAGACCACAGACGGTAGTCAACATAGAGACTGTCATGCCATCTTCATATTTAAATTAGAAACCTGCACTTTACTGTATTTTGCGCTGCCTGGCGATGCGGAACAAACTAAATTCGTATTTCTATAAAATTACCATTGAGTGTCTAGAGCCTGATAATAGACAGTTAAAGCAAGGCACAATACGTATACGTATCTCTCGACACGTAACGCAGAAACCTACGTTACGTCTGCCGTTGCGTTGTCGTGTAAACAAGAGTTAAAGCAAGTATTTTGACATACGTAACGCAAATGGTACATTTGTAATTCTAAATTATTTTGTGAAACAATTTATTTAATTTTAAAACTGAAAATGGATATCTATTATTCCATTGATTCCACATTAAATTTATAAAAGTTTCAAAAAATGAAGAAAATTATAAATGGAAATTATTTTATTACAGAAAGTAGTCCTTACAACTTAAAATGCTCTTAGTAATACAAATATTGTAAAACAGACACAGTTTTATGATTATTAGATTCCATCTTTTAGAATCCTCATATGGATTTTGGCTAAGAACTAGCATTTAATGAAATAGATTCCAAAATGAGTTTATTATGATGCTTAATATTTTATACTTCCAATTTATTGTAATAAAATAGGCCCAGTTTTGTTACACTGGCCCCAAAATTTATGAAATATCTTAATTACTAGCCAGTTGTGGAAACGAGTTGTTTGTGAATTTGTACGTTCGGCATCATTCGGGTGAAAATCGAAACTCCTTCGGCTCGATACGTTTGCGTTTTGTACGTACGTAAAGGCACGTAAAGAATAGAGAACAACGGCATACGGTCGAGTCGGCCTACAAACACGTAAACGTTTACGTACGCATGCGCATTTCTTATATTTTTATTTTTTATACACGTAAAAGATTCTTTACGTCTACGTCTACGTGCCAGCAGCGGCCTACTCGACCGTATGCCGTTGTTCTCTAATATCCGTATCCGTAAACGCAAGTGAATTTCTCACTGCGCAAGCGTACATGTCAAACGATACGTTTACGTCTACGTCTTTGGCCGTGCTTTAACTGTCTAATTCTACTACGTTGTGTTAACTATAATATTCTTTGACCGAACGGATGCGGTCGTTCGTGTGTTTGTTCGCTCGGCCATCTGTTTGGAGTCGGTACATCAAAGGCGTTCGCAAACGAATGGGTTAAGGTGTTTTCGTTTGGTTCTAAAATCCGGTCCCGTCCGTTCGGATAGTGAATACGCACCTTAACAATTCCGAATAACAATAATGAAAAGGAGTACAAAAATTTTCAAAAATGGAAGCAATTAAAAGACATGCGAGAAGAAATAAAGTTTTTAACCTATCCTCGTTGTTAAAGTAATCCTAGCTGTAAAAAATATTTTTTTCCATAGCAACTGTTAAAATTGCCTTATATCTATCAAAAATAGTAGATAAAATAGCACTTTAAGCGCAAGGGTAGATTAACTTTAATAGTATAATATTAATTAAATTAGTATAAACTTTATTTCTTCTCACACGTTTTTTAATTGCTTCCATTTTTGAAAATTTTTGTATTCCTTTTCATAAGTTATTCGGGATTTAAATCGAATATGGCGTTTGTCGCCTTAGTCTGAATATCTGTTGGTAATTTATTTATTTCGTTTTGAGCCATTTCTGGCTCTAATTCAATCAGCAATCGACACGAAAGAGAATTAAAAAATATTGACTCAAAACTGACAACTAAAGAGACAGATTTATTTATTTGCCAAATTACTTAGAAACCAACGCCAACCCAGCACAATATTTTTTCTACTTGTAATAGATAATAATTTCTGAATATTTTTTAAAACGTAACTCGCTATGGAAAAAAGATATTGTTTTATGCACGACGATAAAATTGCATTATCGTCTCTCGAAATTAATTCATTCTCGATTTCATCGCTCGTGAATTAATCTTTTCGGTTGACGATAAAATACCATTTTATAGTCTTGTATAAAAAATAACTATAAACTTGTTCTAATGTTGAAATTTATTTAAGATTTTGATTTTACATATGACTTCTTAAGAAGTCTTTTTGAAACTGATTTGTTGCAGCTGTGAGTCCAATACTATTTTTATATTTACATGCATTAGATACAGAACTGACTCAACAACAATTGTTTGTCAACTGGTCGTATACCGTGTGGTGCATTGGAACAGGGGACATTCCATGTAAATTTTGGAAAGGTCAAATATTATCTCCCCAGATGATTTTGTGCAAAAATTGTACTAGACTTTTTTGAAGAGACGTTAAAGTTGTACTTTCGTCTAGAATTTCGTTTCATTTGAAACAGGCATTTAAAAGTTTTATTTTTTATGCTAAAAATTTATTATACGGCCCATAGAAAGCTACAGTTAAAATACCAGCAAAAATATGATATTGTCATTGTCAAATTCGATGTTACATTTACAAACCACTTATCCGATTTGCACGATTTTTTTTTGAATGATAGGTTATTCTTTCCACAATGTTGCTATACTAACTGTATTTTGATAGGAACCCTTTTTATACTAATACCGGGTGTAGCAATTTTAACGTGTTTTTTTAATAAAATTTGTGACACCCTGTAGACTTGATCAGTTACAGTATCAAGTTAAAATTGAAATCAAATTTTAGCCTTATCTTTTTATAAATTTTGTTTTTTTATTTACTCCATTATCTTTACTCCTTATTACATGAGAAACAACATTTTATAGGATGACATGATTTAATATTGGTTTTAATTAACATTTTTCCATTTTACTCACTAAAGTAGGTAGTAGGCTATGGAAAAACACGGATTACCAATAAATGTCAAATAGAGATGCTAGTTTATGTGCAAACTTGTAGACCATTAGTAGCTCTGAGCTGAGTTTGAAGGGTACGAGCTGGTACGAAACGTTGTCTTAATGTTGAGAGTTTTAAAAAACGTTCCTGAATTGGATTGGTTCTTCGATTCATGCCTTGTCCCGGCCTGTGACAATTACTCCCAGTATCTCTATACCGTTGTATAACTCGTGAAATGGTTGAGTGAGTTACATTAAATCGTTCACCAATTCTTCGGTAGCTCCAACCTTCCTCAGACAATATTAATGCTTGAGCACATTCTTCGCCAGTAATATTTCTTGTTTCACGTACACGTTGCATATTTTTGATATAATAAAAGGACGAAAACAACTGACACTGACAACAAGCATCTCTATTTGACATTTACTGGTAATCCGTGTTTTTCCATAGCCTGCTACTTACTTTAGTAAGTAAAATGGAAAAATGTTAATTAAAACCAATATTAAATCATGTCATCCTATAAAATGTTGTTTCTCGTGTAATAAGGAAGATAATGGAGTAAATAAAAAAACAAAATGTAAAAAAAAAGATAAGGCTAAAATGTGATTTCAATTTTAACTTGATACTGTAACTGATCAACTCTACAGGGTGTCACAAATTTTATTAAAAAAACACGTTATAATTTCTTCACCCGGTATTAGTATAAAAAGGATCATTGTGGAAAGAATAACCTATGATTCAAATAAAAAAATCGTCCAAATCGGATAAGTGGTTTTGACAGAAACTTAACTTTATTTATTTGTGGGTTATTAGTAGGTTATTTTTTTGTGGTGCGTTAATTTATTAGGGAAGTGTATATTAATTAATAAATGTTTACATAATCCCCCATTCACAGCCAAGTGATACCCCAAATGATGTAAAATTCACGCGTCACAATACAAAACTCTTAAAGCCAAATCTTTAGCATTCAGCAGAGATGTTGTTTTCAGTCCATCTAAATTTCTATATTTAATAAGCCCATAAAGAGGGTTTTTGAGTATTCTCAATAGGAAGAAGTCGTTCGGCGAAAGATCCTGTGGTCTTTTCCTACTGTATCCATTAATATATCCCTAGACGTGAGTCAATGTTTTTCTTTTCTTCAACATGAAGTATATTCAAGTTATTGTTGTTTCTTTCCTGTTCAATTATTTTTATCTTCACACTTCCATGTGCTTAATACCGTGCCTTTAGTTTCAAACCTCTGCCTGCTTTATTCTTTAAACTGTTGACTTATTCGGTATATGTTTTCCGGAGACTGAGCTGCTAACAAATCTAACATATAGGGAATACTATTTCCAGTAAAATGCCGTTTAACTAATGTAACTTTTTCAGAAGTTACGAAAATCTTAATTATTTTATACAAAATTGCTCTATTAGTACCTTCAAATTTTTGTAAACAAAATTTGATATGGAATTTGACAATGACACAATCACATTTTTGCTGGTATTTTAATTGTAGCTTTCTCTGGGCCGTATTATAAATTTTACTAATTTGAAGGTAGATTTTTGCAAATAACTTTTAAATTACTATTCCAAATGAAACGAAATTCTAGACAAAAGTACAACTTTAACGCATCTTCAAAATAGTCTCATACAACTTTTTTGCATAAAATTATCTGGGGAGATAATATTTGGCCTTTTCAAAATTTACATGGGATTTCCTATGTCCCGTGTTTCTGTCCTATACATTAAAATGCAAACCACGGAAATGAAGTGACCAGTGCCGTATAAATAATTTTAGACTCCTTTCTTAGTCTTTTTATTCAAAGAATAAAATACAGGGTGTCTCAGAAAAAAGTGCAAGTATTTTAACTGGTAGTATATTTCGACCCTAGAAACACGCCTACAAGGTTTTTTTTGCGAAAAAAATAATTGTTCAAAATTTAAAATTTTTCTTAACATTTTCCAGGAAATTTTAAAAAACTTTTTAGTGCCACTTGTTTATTCACCTGAGATTTCTCTACGGTGCATCTAAACCTTGCAGTGTTGCAACCTCCTATGTTATCCACATTCTACATAGTTCTATATTTATAAATTGACAGACAAATTTCTACCCAAAAAATTAGGAATGTTAAATTTAATCTTTTATCAGTGCTCATTACTAATAATTCTAGAAAAAAAACACATTAATTATTTTTAGTACTTACCCATTCAATGAAAACAACAAAAACCACAGAATATTAACTTAAACATTACCTTTATGACGTTTACAAAAATCTTTGTTATGCAGCAAAATATCTTTATTTTGGAATAAATTTAATAAAATAATTCATCATAATACATACATGTTTCACTCAACAATTTATATAATAACGAAAAAACAAAATATGTATTTAATATTTTGTTTTTTCGTTATTTTTTCGATGTATTTTGACAATGCTATCGACAACTAATCGTTCGCCAAAAGTGCCGCGTGTCAACTGGTCAACTGGTTTTTGGTTTTTTGTTCTTTGAGACGCCGAGCCGCGCCGCCGTGTCGAGCTTGCGTCGTGCAACGATATTAGGCGAGGTTGTCGTAGTTTCAACAATTTCATATTCAAGACGTTCGAAGCAATCAAATTCGTATTAAATTTTAAAAATAAAACAGAGAAACATGAAAGGAAACAAACAAAACAAAAATTAATTGATTATTGAAAAGTCTCAAAAAAAATGTCTAAAATGTTTATCCTAATTCAGAATTCAACATATCGAAAACAGCCCGACGAATAATCAATTCATTTTTGCTACGAATTTGATTGTTGTTAGACGAGTTGATTATTAACAGTTGTTATAATAGCATGTACAAGTAAAGCAGCACAGTGAAGTGTATTTTAGTGTATATCAAAAAAGAGAACTGTCACAAGCACAAGCCAGTTAGAAAGTATAAAAAGTTACATCGATTTAATGTCGGGTAAGTTTTTTTATTTATTTTCTGTAATAGTACTGCAATCTTAAAAATAAAATGCATCTCTGCAATCTCTGCGGTGGTGTGATTTTATGACTTTTTTTAAGCATATACTTTCTTGTCCATATGGCAACACAGGGCGTCGAATTACCTGAGATGCGGGCTTAGTTGGGGGCATGATTGGCTTAATTGAAGGTAGTTGGCGATATCTGTCGGCGGTTCTCAAAATGTAGCTATTATTTTTTTAAATTTTCAAAGTTAAATATCTCGGTTATTTTCAATTTATTTTAAAAATGGTAAAGAGAAAATATGTTTCTTTTGACCAGATCTACCACCCCTTAAAATATTTGCACTTATTTGTGGAACACCCTGTAAAACTATTCTGACAATATCTGACCCACTCAGTATTTATTTTTAATTAACGGTCATTCATGATACTTAAAAATTCTGTCTTATATTTTACTAATACGGGAATACAGAAACCGTATATCGTATTTATGTATAATTTTCATATTCCAGACTGGTACCATTCATATCGGAATTGTTCTTCCATTGTGCGACATTCGTGATAATGGCCAATAAAGAGATTTTGTCCGCAGATTTTCTAGGTGAAACGGCGGCTTTGAGAACAAATGACCCTCGACGATGATCAGCAATTCAACTGACCCTTTTTGTGTTGCGTTGTGCGGTCTTTTCCGTAGGCCCAAAACCGCATATTCGAAACCACGAAACTGGATGGAAACTTGGCAAGACTGAATAAACTTCGTTAGAGATAGGGATGTCAAGGGTATATCGATAGATGTGTATCGATATTTTACTATAGGTATGTAAAATATAGTTCATATCAAATAAACTTTTAGTCAGGTGATTAAGCTTGTTCGACACAGCGTTGCTCGCTTTTACAAATTTTCTTTTAATCAAAATATTTTAGGAAACAAAAAAAATATAAAAAATCAAACCAAACCAAACTCACCTTCTTAACAGCACTTACATTAAGGGCCATTACTACCATTTTTCCCTTCAAAATATTCTAATAGTGTTGCAATGAGTTTTTTACGGCTATTAAGCTATCTTGTACCACTTCGCACTAAAAGGGGTTCTCAAAAGAACAATGTTTAACCGCAAGATCTGTTTGTAAACATTTTTAAGCTTAAAGTATTACAATTATTCATTTAACTAAAAACTCGTAATACAAAACTAAAGTGTCAAAACGAATGACAATGTCAGGAAATAAATCAATAAATGTTGCAACTTGATATTTTTACAGCAGAGCTACCACCTGAATCTCCAGCGGGAAATTTAAATTCCAGTTAGTCAGCCCGGCGCCAAATATATCCATGATTGGCAACAATGAATTTAAAAATAGCGCCCTCGATTACGTGACTAAAAGTTTAATTGGTATCGAATATACAGGGTGTCCGGAAATTAATGCAACAAAATTTGGTCATAGATACTTGAAAAAAAATAGGTGACCCGTATTTTTTATTTTTGGCGAGTGGCCCCCCTTTTTGTATTTACAGCCCCCTGAATTTCGCCCCTTAAAATAGTTTTTTTTTAATATCTCAAGGCCCTGTTGGACGAAAATCACTAAATTTGGTACACGTTGTTTTAGCAGAAAATGTCATTTTTTGATGCTATTAACTTTTTTTTTATTTTCATCAGTGGCGTTCCTTAGTTCCTAGTTTAAATACCGTAAACTAAATATTATTGAAGAAAAAAATGGTACGCGACTTTTTTTTTAATAAAAATTATTTTTAAAATCTACATTACATTTGGAACAAATATGATCTCTTGACTTTTTTTTCGTACGACGCACCGTTTTCGCGTAAAAAAATAGAAACCATTTTCATACATGACTAAAGCACAAATTAACTATAACAGATGCGAAAGAACACCGAATTACGCGTTCAGGTTTCTGTGACCTTCAGAAAGAGTTCATAGACAATCCGCATCAATGTATAGTTTGGGTTATTATTTGTTTGGGTGAAAATAATCTGCACCAATATGTTATCGAGGCATACAAAAAGGTCCACAGACTTCGAGACATACGAAAAATCAAGTCCATTTAGCATGTGTCGCAATTTTCACACCTTAAAAAATTAGTTTTTTATAGCTATAGCAACTGCAGCGACTATGAAAAAAGCTGTGTGATTTTTCATAGAAAATAAGGGCACCTGTAATTCATTTGAGAATGTTATAAATCGCTAAAAGAGGTTTCAAATCTCTTGGATTTCTATTAATATTAAATAAATTTTATTAAAAATTGCACTAAAATTGTTAGTATCATTAAAAACAATTCAAATTCAAAAATTGTATCAGTCACCTTTAAGTGCATTTAAGGTGAATATTAAAGTAAATATAAATACAGCTCATTCTAAGCTCTACTTATCTTTAAGAAAAATTTAAATCATTGTTGCAATTGGGCCTTAATGCCATTTCGAATGAACAATAGTATTAATAATGTACATTATAATAATAATAATTTTATATCATAGTGTGTATTAAAACTACTAAAACCCTTTTAAATTGATATTATATTAACAACTTTTGTTTTTTAATCCAAAAAAAAGTTACCAATTTTCTCAATCAGAATATTTGCGGTCCTGAAAAGGACCTCCGTTTTCCCATGTCCGTCAAGGTAGGTAATGGGTAAACGGTAAAAAAACAGGATAATGAAATTTAAAAAATTACAAAAATTGTTCAAAAGTGCCTCCCTCTTGCATTAAACAATAACCCAAATGATCATAAAATCCCCTCCACACATTGGATAACATATCAGGGGTGACAGTGTCAAAGGCATTAAATATTTTCTGTCTTAACTGCTCCAAGTTTTTAATTTCTTCATGGCCGTAAATTTTAGATTGTATGTACTCCCATAAAATCATTCACCGAGAAGTCAGGCGAAATTAAATGTCAGTCTAAACAAAACTGTAATTTTTGAAAACTTGTCAAAATTTGGACACACGCTAACTGGACTTGATTTTCCTATGTCTCGAAGTCTGTGGACTTTTCTGTATAATCTCACAGTAATTTAATAGATTGCTCGTCATATTATATCAGCTCGTAGGAGATTAGGAAAAAAAAAGATATTTATAGTTTAAAAAATAATTTATTTAACAAAATTTAATTAAAGACGTGACAAAATAGTTACATTTCTATTGGTTCTATCGGACTTTTTTCGACTGTATAAATCTTTATTTTTTGTACTAACTTTAATGCATAAAATATTTTCAATCTAATAAATAATTTAATGATGTAAATAAGAGGAAATTTCTCACATGGGTGGTCAAATTCTATAGTTTTCATTATATCAAACAGCCTCTGAATGTTTTATTCAGTGCAAAACTCATCAAAATTTAATATAAATAATTTTTCCAGCCCGTCAAAAAAAAATGAACAAATTTTTCCACTTTCATGATCAAAGGCTTTTAAATGGGTAAATAATTTCGAGTTATCCAGAGATTCGGATTCTTTTGCAAATTTTAGACAAATATCACATTATGTATTTGAAGACCCTTTTTAATGATGTAGTCAAACATAATTAAAGGCATTTTGAGTTGAAAACATTTCTCAGAGGCTGTTTGATATAATGAAAACTATAAAATTTGACCACCCATGTGAGAAATTTCCTCTTATTTACATCATTAAATGATTTATTAGATTGAAAATATTTGATGTATTAAAGTCATTTTATGGTAAAACAACGTGTACCAAATTTAGTGACAACAGGGCCCTGAGATATTAAAAAAACCTCTTTTTAGGGGCGAAATTCGGGGGCTGTAAATCCGAAAAGGGGGGCCACTGGACAAAAATAAAAAATACGAGTCACCTATTTTTTTTTCAAGAATCTATAACCAAATTTTGTTGCATTAATTTCCGGACACCCTGTATAATCGCTATTGTTCTATTCAAAACGTCTGAAATGTATTATTTTGAAAAAATATAATGTTTTATACAGTGTGAATCTTAAATAAGTGCAAATATTTTCAGGGCTGGTAGATCTCGATAAATGAAACATATTTTCTCTTTACCGTTTTTTAAATAAGTCCAAAATAACCAAGATATGTATTTTCCTTAAAAATTTAAAAAAACATTGATTTTTCGCATACATTTTGAGAACCGCTGGATTTTTTTCTGGGTTTTCTTTCTTGTAAATTTAATCTACTAGTACCTATATTACCATATTATCAAAAAATTATGTTCTTTAACTTAAAACTAAAATAATTTCCAATTTTTTTTTTCAAAAAATTCCAAATTTTTTTTCAAAAATTTCCTTCTTCAAAAATCCTCATAGACGTGTTCCTGGGGCCGAAATATACTACCCCTAAAAATATTTGCACTTATTTAAGACTCGCCCTGTAGAGACATTTTGTATCTACTATTTTTTCTGTTTTGCACTTAGCTTTTGAACTAAAAACATCTGGATTTTTTTCTCGATCCGAAACAGACATACATATTATATCTAAAGTATTCGAAGAATCAACCGGGTTTAAAATAGATTTTATAAATATTTACTTTAGATATAAAAAAGTTGTACGTGTTTATTCAGACGATCCGTGTATGTGTGTTATGTGTTATCTTATACAAAGCGTCCCAATTAGTTTCTGAACTGGAACGTTATGATAGAATTTATTGAAAAATCGAATCTATAAATAAAGCTAGTAGTCTATAAATAGATAAGTTTGTATTTTTAAAATTATTAACAAGGTTGTTTTTATCAAGAGATATGTAGAATGTAGAATGTAGAATGTAGAATGTAGAATGTAGAATGTAGAATGTAGAATGTAGAATGTAGAATGTAGAATGTAGAATGTAGAATGTAGAATGTAGAATGTAGAATGAGTAAGATGGGGGGTTAATCACTGCGACCTTAAAGATCTATTGTGTGCCCCCCTTCCTTGAGTCATCACACAATCTATAACCCATCATACCCCTGTTGTAGAGGGGACAGGGTATTTCCCATCCTCCTCTGACAACAGTTCTTCCTCAGAGGGTACACACCCTTCCACGGTTGGAGTTTGGCCCTCCGTGCCGTTCTTCACAGTCGAGGCCCTGAGTCGAGGAACCCGTGAGGTGGAGGCTGGAGGATCTGTTTCCATTTTCTCCACCTCTTTAACTTGGTCTCTCCTTAGACCTGATACCAGTGTTGTCCCGTATAGATGATATGTCCCTCTTTCTCTATTGCCTCCTTGGTCAATTTCTATTGTGAGGACCTGACCATGACCCTTCTCCCTCGAGTTGATGACTCGCCAACTCGATGTGCTTAGATTGAAGTTCTGACCTTGGATAAGGCTCAGCAGGTAGGTAGTGTCTTTCCCCTTTCTCCTCGGCAGAAAGACCGTTATGGCCGCCCCTTTAGCGATGTTTTCACCCTTCACTGCAACCAGTTCCGACCTTTGCCAATTTTTAAGCTTAGGTGCGATTTCCACCAACTAATTCGCCGATTCTTGAGATACACAATCTATGAGGATCATTCCCACCCGAAAGTGTATCCCCGCAAAACGCAGCTGACCCACATTTTGTAGATCGTTGTGTTGCGATCCGATCGCCACTACTTCGTCCAGTATAGCCTCTTCTAGAGACGTTTGCTGGTCGGTGGTGAGAGCAACCTCTGGGAAATCCTTTGGCAGCACCGCCATTTGCCTTGTCCAGCAATAGCGGCAAAGCTGGTGATACGTCTCTGCTTACCTCCCGGTGTTGGACGGCTTTCCATCCTGGCTTTTTTCTCTCCCTGCCGGAGAAGAGGTGAGAGGTTCTCGCTCCCTCTCTTGCCCTTTGATGAAGATGAGTCAGGTTGTTTCTTGATTTTTTTACTTTTCCCTTTTCGGAGGAGTGTATTCGCTTTTGCTTCCTCTGGAGCAAGTCCTTCGTGGAGCAGTCGGAGGTATCTCCGTGCTTCTGCTCGGTTTAGACCTACTCTCAGGGGATCGTCTAGTCCACCTGGTTGATACAGGCCGGGTAGACGAAACGGTAGCTTGTGTCGCTTATTGGGTCTAGAGGTAGGCTACCGACCCTTGCTGGAAAAGGTGGTAGCTTGTGTGCCACTTGTGGAGGATGATCCCAAGCAAGTGTCAGCTGCCACTCTTGTATTTTCATTTGGATTTGTTCCCTTGGAACTTTCATTTGTAATGTTCCCAGTGTCGCTAGCGGGCTTCCCCACGGCTTCACCGGTGGTGTTTTTAATACTAAAACTCATAGTGTTCCCACGAGTCGCTAGGGATACTCGGTCCACTTCTACAGAGCCCTGCATGCAAAAGTAAGGGGTAAATACAATGGGGTCCCCCGATGCCCCAAGGTTGAGGCCAGTAATGGCTAGTCCTCTATCTAGCCACGCATCCCTTTGACCTGGTCCCGCCATAGTAGGATTTAGGTTTTTTGAGGTTGTCTCCTCTTGGTCCAGGCGGTTAAGCCAAGATCCCCCACACCCTCTACCCGCGAGACATGACCACAGTCAGTAGAGGGTGCCTGGTATGACGGACAGGGGTAGCCCCGTCCGGCATCGTTATATGTCTTGGTGTAATTTCCTGGACACTACAGCAAGGGACAAGACAATGAGATGCTTCTTAGACCGAGCTAAAGTGCTAGAGGAGATTCCACCTTGACAAGGAGCTTCCCCACCAACGACAAGATCTTGCATCTCCTAGGGGATCAAGAGAAATACTAGCTTCGTTCCAACACAGAAAAGAACTGAATCGAATTTGTGCGCATGTGCCGACTTGGACAGTAATCACCGAATCAGAATCCACCCGGCAGCTGTGGCCTTCTTGAGTCGAGTCCATAACCTATTTTTTTGCTATTATTATTGGTTAGATTTTTATACGTTTTGTTAATACAAATCAATAATAATTATAATTCAAAATCAGTAATATACTAGTATTAGGAGGAAAGTAAAATATGATCGAAAAAAACGGCGTTAGTGATGGCTATGAAATGACGTTCGCTGTCATTGTATATGTAAAATTATATGGGGAATGTCACTGATCATCATTTCCAGGCCAACTGGGTGCCGTTTTTTTTTATAAGACACTATAAGACAATTAATAAATTGGGAAGGAGATTTATTTATATTTGTACGTTTTAATCATTCTATCAAATCATTAGTCCAAGAAAACAGGCTTTCAAAACGAAGTTTTGTTAAAAACTTGAATTTTTGATATAAGTTACTTTGAAAGATGTAAAAAGCATTTGTGAAAGATTTTTTTTTAAATTCACCCCTGAGAAGGGGTGAAATAAATAAATAAAATTGTTTTTTCGAAATTTCTGAGAAACGATAAAGACTAGAAAAAGGCTATATATTTTTAAGACTATACTTTTTTTGCTCAAATCAAAATTAACCGAGATAGGGTGGCTAGACGGTAGGGGACAGCTTTTATTGAATTTTGATTATCGTTTTCTCTGATATTTGAAAAAAAAAACACTTTATTTGTACATATTTTTCACCCCTTCTCGGGGTGAATTTAACAAAATTTTGATTGAAGTTTATAATTTTCCAAACAAATTGAATAAAAACGTCTCCATTTTCTACACTTCTTTACCCTGATTTCTCTTTAGACCCGATGCCGATGTCTTTTCTATTGCCTCCCTGTATTTGAGGTCAATTCCTACTGTAAGGAGCTAACCATGGCCCTCTCCTCTCAAGTTGATGACTCGGCAACTCGATGTCCTTACATTGGAGTTCTGAGCCTGGATAAAAGGCTCAGCAGGTAGGCGGTGTCTTTCCCCTTGCTCCTCGGCAGAAAGACCGTGGTGGTTACCGTGCTTTTGGGATGTGCTTTCCCTTCACTGTAACCAGTCCCAGCCCCTGCCTATTCTTAAGTTTAGGTGCCGTTTCCACTAACCAACCCGCCAATTCTTGAGATGAATTGAGAATCGCCGCAAAACGCAGCTGATCCACATTTTGTGGATCGTTCCTTACTGCTTTGTCCAATATCGTTTCTTCTAGAGCCGTTTGCTGGTCGGTGGTCTGTGCATTTTCACTTATCCATTAATAGCGGCAAAGCTAGTGATACGTCCATGCTTGCCTCTCGGTGTTGAACAGCTTTCCATCCTGATCTTTTTTCTCTCATTGCCGGAGCAGAGGTAAGAGGTTCTCGCTCCTTCTTTTGCCCTTTGGTGGAGATGCGTTAGGCTGTTTGTTGGTACCTTTAAGGTTGATTCCCACGTTTCCGTTCCATATCCGTTCCGTTTTTTTTTATTATTTTGACGCTATACATAAGCTTCCGTTCCGTATCAGTACCATAGTTTTTTTTGTACAATTTATATCATTATGAAAATTTTATTTTAAAGTATCTTTTGAAAAAGGTAATATACCGGGTGACCCATCGAAAATGTTCCGCAAGGCATAACTGCCAGGGTATTTTTTTTTCAAAAAATCCAAAAACACGTCAATTTTGTTTGTGAGGGGGACAACTTTTACCCTAAAAATGATTGCAAAATCTTCAACGCTCTAAGCGGGGGTGTGATCCCCCAACTTTTTTCAAATGGGAAGAGGGGTCAAGTGGGGCCGCAATTTAAAGAGCTCTCTATTCTCTATATTTCCCCGCCTCGTTTTTGAAAATCGGTCGAGTCGTTGAGAAAATATGAAGGATTGAAATTTGAAAAGTTTATTTAAACATTTATCAGAATAAATGATAAGGATAAATTCCTTCGACCAATTTGAGTTTTTTTTTATTATTTCTAGATGTTTACGCATTTTTTCACTTGCAACAAGGTTGATCAGGTGCGGTAGTTGCTAGATAGCTTTTCTGTGACTTATGCGTTGAAGTTCTTCTCAATATCGTTAAAATGACCTACAATAGAATTTCCAAAAATACCAGCCCACACGTTCAATTTCTGAGGGTTTTCTGTGTGCATCACCTCGTGAAAAATCCTGGGGTTAGGTTAGCCCAGTACCGACAGTTGTGCCGATTAACTACACCATTCAAAAATAAAGTACACTCATCCGAAAAACACACATTAAATAGGAAATTATTATCATTCGCCACTCGGTCACTCATAGTTTCACAAAATTGCAAGCGACGATCAGAATCGTTTTCGTTGAGTTCTTGTACCAACTGAATTTTGTACCGGTGGAACTTGTGTTTTTTTAATATCCTTTGAACACTTGTACGATTCACGCCGGTCTCATTGGCTAATTTTCTTGTACTCAGCGTACTTTCCATAGCAACTTGGCCCAATACGCATACCTCAATAGCTTCATTTACTACAGGATTTTTCCTCTGTCTCTTTTTATTCATAACGGAACCAGTTTCGTGAAATTTTGCTACTAACTCGCGAACAATTTTGCCATAAAGGTGTTTGTCAGGATGGCGTTCATTGAATATCTGTGCAAACCGATTGCCACATTCATTATTTTTAAAATAAAGTTCCATTATTTCTACTTTTTCTGCAAGTGAGTACACCATAATTGTTAAAAGGTTTAACGGTATTGAGAAGAACTTCAACGCATAAGTCACAGAACAGCTATCTAGCTGATACGGAAGGTATAGTGAGAATCAACATTTACTCTCCCCTTTTTCGATCAGTGTTTTCGCTGTTGTTTCCTGTCTATCCCCCCTCTACATCTTACATACCTATAAAACAAAAAACTTTTTAAATTCTTACAATTTTTAACTTGTATAGCCAGACTAATCGTCACTATTTTCCCCTAATTTTTTACTTATAGCAGGATCACCGAAATTATTCTGAAAGCAAGCGTGACTTTAAGGTAGACGTTCGATGACACTTTTCCGCCTCTCATCCTTGGTAAAAAGCCCAATTTGACAAGTAACAACGTTCGACATCGAATCGCGGCATCGGAGTTAATTTCCGATCATTTCCTTCACAATGGAGTTGTGGGTAGGGGGAGCAGGGCCGTTTTGTTCCGATTGTATTGTCCGTGTAATGGAGACGTGCCGACTAAATCTAAATGGCGCGATGGCAAAACAGGTTTTTGGGGAGCGAATTAGGGAGTCCTTTATCGGTTCCATTTGGATCGATTAGCGAACTGCTTCTGCGGGTTGATCGATCACAAAAAAAAGAGTTTTTTTTATGTATAGAATTGTAACTGTAACCATAGCTGTAACCTTAAAATTTTGGTGTATTTTATGGTTTAATATATTCTGTTCTAGTGGACCGATTTTGATGATTTTTTAAGCAAAATTATTTGACTTTTTAGTATCTCTTTCTAAGTTAAAAATGAAAGTTTTCACCTTTTAATTTTACCAGGGAAAATAAAATGTTGATATCCTCCTATTACTGCCAAAAGTCACTAACTAACATTTTCCGAACAACCAAAAATTCAATCACTAACTATATTTTGAAGCGGAGAATCGATTGAAAAAGTCATTAGCTACGATTTCTGGCTATTTATGTTTTATTTTGATACCGAATAGTTACTAACTATAACATCTTTATGCAATGCAATTCATCTTTAGACGCGTTTTTCTCGGAAGTAACAAAAAGTAAGTTAGTGACTTTTGGCAGCAATGGGACGATATTTTGGTGAAAGTTTGAAGCACCCTGTGGAATATGTTACCAAAGCAAGGAATTTAAAAATAACTTTGTAGTCTGGCTACGTCTTTTCTCGATAGTCTGTTTTTTATGTAAGTATCTTAATAGCTTTATTTTTTTGGAGATATTCGCTTTTGAATAAGACAGTAACGATTTACATTAATTTCAGTATTTTTGATTTTGGACCATCATCAACACACTTATAAAAATGTGTTCATTGTTTTTGTAATGTCATTGTCATTGAAAAGGCATATTATTATTTATTGGTGTTTAGTTTAGCAGAAATGGATTTAAGTTCTGAGGTATCGGCTATTGTTTCTTTATTTCACAACTAGGAATGATGTGCGGACTGGTGTTTCTTCATTTCCAAGTTAACTCTGACGCCTTTTTTCGATTGTATGATACTAGAGATGGGCAAAGATTGAACGAGTCGTTCATTTGAACAAGTATTAAAAATGAATCGTGAGATTCGATTCACTGCTTGTGAATCGAATCGTAGACAGCACGGAGTATAACATTTAAACGATGAGTCGTAAAAAAGAATCGTGAGAATTGAATCGGATCACAGTGCAATCGTTCGATCAAAGAGTCGTAAGAATTGATTCATTGGTTACAATACGGTTCGTTTAATTGAATCGTGGCCAGCACGGATCAATAACATTTAAACGATGAGCCGTAAAAAAGAATCGTGAGAATTGAATCGGATCACAATGCGATCGTTCGATCAGAGAGTCGTGAGAATTGATTCATTGGTTACAATACGGTGCGTTCAATTGAATCGTGGCCAACACGGATCCATAAGATTTGAACGAAGAGCCGTAAAAAAGAATCGTGAGAATTGAATCGGATCAAAATGCGATCGTTCGATCAAAGAGTCATAAGATTTGATTCGTTGGTTACAATACGGTTCGTTCATAGGGTTTCGATCAAATGGTTGATAATGGGTTGATATAGGCATAGAGTCAGGCACCAATATTTAGACTTGAACAAAAGCCCTAAACAAACATTATGGGCATAAAAAACGAACGATAAGAAAGTTATTTACAAGAAAAAAACTTATTTATACTGTGCTTAGCACGGGAGTGTCTGTAATGCATTTAATTTTCACGTTAATATTTTTGTTAAAATAATATTACCCACTATAAACCATTAAATGTCGGACCACTAAATGTAAAAGACGAAATCGTATTTTATGCAACTCTAAATAAATATTGTGGGGCTCTACTCAATAGACTAAAAAACGGCGTCAGCGATGGTTATAAGATGAAGATCGCTGTCATTTTATATGTAAAATTATATGGGGAATGTCATCGATGTTCATTTCCAAGCCTACTGGACGCCATTTTTTTTCGATCATGCGGTATTATATACTATTTATTATGATTATTAAATCGGAATTAAAATATGGCTCTAAAAATATTAAATTGGTATTAAGAAGTCTTTAATAAATAGTATATATTATATGAATCGGATGGATAATTTAATATTATTGGTAAAATTATCAATCCAATTACGCCAGTGTCAGAAAGTGTTGAAAAACAAATGAAAGAACTGTATTTTTTTTCTGGTCCCTTAAGTATAATTGTTCTACCAAATTATCGCAGGTAGTGTTAGTTACGATTCATGTTTTTTAAAAAACGTAAATTGTGCATGAGGTTCGTTCAAATGAACGAATTGTAGGAGTCGATTCAATATGAGAAATTGAATCGTGTGATTCGATTCACTAAAAAGAATCGCAATGCCCATCACTGTATGGTACCGTATCTATGATCGAAAAAAAACGGCGTCAGCAATGGCTATGAAATGAAGATCGCTGTCATTTTTTATGTAAATTTATATGGGAAATGTCATTGATCGTCATTTCCCAGCCAACTGGACGCCGTTTTTTTTCGATCATGCGGTATTTTTATTATTGATATTAACTTAAAAGAATAATACACAATATATATACAATTTACAATTCCACACATACGAGGCGTTTCGGAAAAAATAAGGATAGGAAAACAATATAACATACAAACATCTTTCAAAACACAAAATATATACACTTAGATCCATTTTATCACATACTAAACCAATGAATACCAGAACAACAAACAAAAAATGTAATATATAAAATACCATGCAAATGCGATAAATTTTACATTGGTGAAACATCTAGACCCTTAAATGTTCGAATTAAAGAACATAAAGATTATTTAAGAAAGGGAGATTTTCACAAATCTAAGATTTGTCAGCATTCATGGGACACGGGGCACAGAATAAATTTTAATAACGCCAAAATTATAACGAAAGAAGCGATAGCCTCTAAAAGAAAAATAAAAGAGGCTTTTTTAATTCAATCTAATAAAAATAAATGTATTGCACATGCATCTGTAGATGTTAGTGATGTATGGCAATTAGGGTTCCCAACTTGAGCATCGGCGATTCCGGGACAATTATTTTTAAGCTTTTAAATAATTGAAACAAAACATTAAACATTGGAAATTAAAATATATTATACGTAAATGTGATTTTTTAGGTCCCGACCAAGGCAAACTTTCTGATTCCTGGTTAATCCCGGTCAAACCGGGACGGTTGGGAACCCTAATGGCAATCGCTTCTTTGATTTTAAAGAATGTAACATAAATATACAAATAAATACGTAAAAATTAAAAATAATCACACAGAAAGTTTGGGGATTTTTGGTTTTACCTTATTAAGTAATTGTTATTAGGTAGCAATTGTCAATTTTGAAGTTTAACTTGATATAATGTCATTTTAACAGAACGTCAACGGTTTTTGTAGACGTATCTGTTTTAAAAAACTAAAGTGTTCTCGAATAGTTATTATTATATAATTTAAATATTTTAAATAGTTTTTTTTCTTTGTTTCAAATTTTCATATCTGTAAACCTAACTTCTGACAAGTAGTTTCCGTTTGAATTAACGCAGAAATGTTTACAAGAATAACTATTTTATTTTGTAGATTTTCTTGCAGTGGTGAAATATCCATATAGGATTGTTTTGGAGAGATGAATCCGCCACATAGGTATAGATATTTTTTAACCTAAGAATATTTACATTCGATTCTCTTATCCCTATTAAATTAAAACAATGGTTCAGGCAGAATAAAACGACGGTGAATTAGAGACAGGTCGGTTGATTCCAGCTGATCGGCTGCTGCCCTAGAACCCCTCGAATGAGGCTTTTTCGATCCGGAAACGGCAACAGCTGAGAGCCGACCGAGGGCAGATGCTCGGACACCTGCTCCAGCACCATCGGCATCGTCTCGCTTTTGGCCCGTGCGACAGCGATTCAAACTTCCATACCATTTCGAAATAGAAAAAAATAATTCTTGGCGTCCTATCTGCCATAATTATGACGATCAATTGTTATCAAATACTTTATAATACTAAAATGCAGAAGCCTGGGGCACTTAATTCCTAAAACATATAACGGGTGGTGCATCGTCGTTGGATATACAGGGTGGCGCCTCTCATACGCCGCAGAAGCTCCAAAGAGAACGGTAGTTTATATCGAAATGAAATTTTGGCAGCATATGTAGGTTAACTGAAAGCATTTTCTTAAAATATATAGAATTATACAGGGTGTCCCCAAAAAAAGTTACACATCAAAGTTGTGTTTTTACTAATGGAACACTCTATATATTAACTGATTTTCGGATTCTAGGAAAAAAATAAAGGTGAGTTTTATTAAAGATACATATACCTAAAATATAAGGATTTTGACATATTTCACATTTTGTGAAAATGAAGAGAAAATTAAAATTTCGATAACAGCTAGCTAAATTTTAGTTCACCTTGTATATATGCCTGATAGGTAATTACAGTAACCATTGTATGTTAAACCAAATTAAAATTTGACCCGAAAAGTTATACAGGGTGAGACGAAATTAATATGGAACATTAGTCACTTTTAAAAGCAAGTTACTCATTTATTTTAAATGGAACACCCAGTATATTTTTTCAAAATATTATTAAGGTTGCCTACCCCTCAGACAAAGATTTTCCCAGATATTTTAATTTTTATGATTTTGCGTCAGTAAATCTTTATTATTTGAAAAAAATCTAGGTGGCTGTGTGATATACCTTTTGTTAATTTAACAAAAATTAAAGATTGTAGAGTAAAATGCCTCAAGGGTAATAAAATGATACACGTTTAAAACATATTTTAATTATTACAGTATTAAAACTAGATATAAACCTATAATTATGCGACAAAAATTAGCTAGATGAAATCAAATGCTCAAAATGCTTCCTTTCCAGTTAACTGCATAAAATGATTATCTTTTCAAAAGAATATTTTCATTTTAAAAGGCATATATGGAGTTGTAACTCGAAAAACAGCTACAATAATACAATAATTTCTCTTATATTGTCGACACTAGTTGGTCGAGTTTTGTAAACACTGTCTTTAACATATTCTCATAAAAGAAACCCACACTAGATAAAATCAGGAGCATTTAAGTATTCTATTAATTTGTGAATGCACACTGCATTCACCAACTAATAGAATCATATCAATTCTCTCTGATGTAGGATAAGTTTGCATTTTCGGTAAATTTCTGAGAAATGTTTTTGCTTTAACTGACACAAAATGAAAACTAGTTGTTAAAGTTGGACTAATTAGACAGCTATGTTGAAGTAACGTCAGACATATCACAGCATGATCACAGCCACCTAGATTTTATCAAATAATAAATATCTACTCAGATCAAATCATGTAAATGAAAATATCTAGGAAAATCTTTGTTTGAGGGGTAGGCAACATTAATAGTATTTTGAAGAGACATGAATTCTTCATTGAATATCGGAATAATATACTGGGTGTTCCATTTGAAATAACAGAGTAACATGCTTTTAAAGGTAACCAATGTTCAATATTAATTTGTACACCCTGTATAACTTTTTGGATCAAGTTTTAATTTGATTTAAAGTACAATAGTTAATTTAACTACATATTAGTCTATACCGGGTATATTCCAATTTAGGTAGTCTTAATTGTAATTTAAAAATTGTTCTTTATTTCTAGAAAATGTTAAATATGTCAAAAACCTTACATTTTAGTCATATACTTCTCTTATAAAACTCACCTTTATTTTTCTTCCAGATTCCGAAAATCAATTAATATATAGGGTGTTCCATTACAAAAAACACAACTTTGATATGCAACTTTTTTTTAGCACACCCTGTAGAACTGTCTATATTTTTAAAAATATTTTTAAAGCTCTGAATTAACCTACATATGCTAACAAAATTTTATTTCAATACAAACTGTCGTTCTCCTTGGAGCCTCCGTGGCGTATGAGAGGCACCACCCTGTACAGGGTGTTTCAAAAAACATGTGCCATCTTTCGTGGGGAGATTCCTCACCTAAAAATATGATTTCTTTTTCATATCAACATAGGTCCGATTCTGCTTTGTTTCGTAGCTACAGGGTGTTATAGTCTTAATATTTCTTCGATTTATTATAATTTTCTTCCAAGTACTTTTAGCGTTTCGAATGAAATTTTGAGGGTGAAAGTTACTATAAATGCGATATATTTTAAAGCTAAAAAAGTGTCGACATATTCACCAGGGACGTGCATATGGGTTATCATTGGAACATTTTTTCTAAAAAAAGCATGTACGTCACTGACATTTTTTCCTCTTGTTAGCGAAATAGTGTAAGCAGTTGAATGCCGATTAAAAGTTGTCTCTTGATATTTTGTCGATTTCGGCCTCCTTGATGAAAAAGTAAAGTAAAGATTTCAGTTAACGTCTCCTTTTTGCTGCCAGGGCTAATCCGGACGGGGCCTATTTTGTTTACGCGGAATCCAAACCGCGGTCCTCGGCCATATCATGGTCAATGGCCTATCCTCTTGGCAAGTGTCTAAATCAACTCTTACTTACGGGATATCCGATCTCGTCCGGCCTCGAACCGGCGTGAATCAGCAGTGTGTGTCAATAGATTTTACACTTTTACCTTTATTAGACAACAGTACGATACAGAGTTTCGAACCGGTCACCCGTCCATCCACTAGCATCGTCTTACGTCGCTTAACTTCAGTGTTTTCATGGGAACCGGTGTTTCGACGTAGCTGAGCCGTTGCCCCCTCCTTGATGAGATAAACACAATTTTATGAATTTGTTTTGATCCTAGTCTAATAGCAACCTTTAACATTTTTTAATATCATTAACTTGCGCAAGTTTTAAAATAAGTACTCATTGATTGCTAATCAGAAAATATGAAAAAAAGTTCCTATAAACATGGATATGGAAATGCATTGTTTTAGAGTTACACGATGTTAAAACTTTTTAAAATTAGGTAGTTTTTTTTGTAATTATCTTAAATACCATTATTTTTTATTTATAATTGCTGTACGCTGGACTAATAGTAATAATAACTAATAGTAATAATACTTAATAATAAATTAGGTAAAATTTATAATTTATAAATTTTATTTTTATTTCAATTTGATTAATTGTGATTAATAAAAATTTCTTTCATCAAGGAGACCGAATTCGACAAAATATCAAGAGACAACTTTAAGACTTATTTAAGAGTCACCCTGTATAAAATAAGTTTTTCGAAATTTCGTAGAAACTGTAAGAACTAGAAAAAAAAGTTGTGGAGCGTCAAATTTTACTTAGAAATGATTTCTATATTTTTTTTTGCTCAGATCAAAATTAACCGAGATAGGGTAAGCTAGGGCAGCAAAATAAAACACTAAATCACCACAATACACCAAAACACTTTTACTTTTACACTGGACGCACGTTTCGCTAACCATGTTAGCATCATCAGCAGATGATTAAAAGCTGAGTTTAGAAACGTGCGTCCAGTGTAAAAGTAAAAGTGTTGTGGTGTATTCTGGTGATTTAGTGTTTTGCCTTTATCAGATGATTATAATCTTTGAGTTTATAATCATCTGCTGATGATGCTAACATGGTTAGCGGAACGTGCGTCCAGTGTAAAAGTAAAAGTGTTTTGGTGTATTGTGGTGATTTAGTGTTTTATTTTGCTGTGTAACACCAAAGGTTCCAACCCTCAACTGTAAGCTAGGGCAGACGATGTTTGACATGGCATAAAGGGTCCAATTACCGCGACAGATAATGCCTTCGTCTAAGACGGCCTTCTTAAATCGATTTGGCAAACAGTTTTGATAGAAAAAGAATTTGCATGGAGGAATCGATAACGATACGTCTTTGTTGGGCTGCTTGGAAAAAGCTGGGGGAAGGGGGGATAGAAGTCCTCTTGGTAGCTTTTTATAAGGGGAGCCGGCAGATAATCCGTACGGATATAGATTATGCAGAGAAGAAAGCGTGAAAAGCGTTAAATTTTTTATTCTGTTAGAGCTTGAGTGGAGTGTATTGGTTTTTCGAGGGAGCTGTGTCAGTGTAAAAATGGAAAAAATCTTGAAGACAATCGATTAGGAATTTCTTTCTTTGTCACTTATTGTACATGATACTATGGGAAGCGTGAAATAGTTTGATTAGATTAGATTTTTTGCGTCTCCTTTCTTTTATATCCTTGTCCTAAAAAACTACTCCTATACCCTCTCTTTTAACATCATAAACGTAAAGTTTTTCTTACGTTCGTTCCATTAACAGTTTAATTAGAAAATATCCCGTTAATGTCCCAATCGAAATTGGAAATTGCCGTAGAGCCAGCCCGAGGCGGCTCATAACCGCCCGGATTAAACCCGGAGCGAAGCCTTCCCTCCTCGGTAGTTGAGGGAAGAGGGGCAGGTAAAGCCAGGGTAGACGATGTTTGCCATGCCATAAAGAGCCGATTTACCGCGACAGATAATGCCTTCGTCTAAGACGGCCTCCTTAAATCAATTCGACAATCAGTTTTGATGAAAAAAGAATTTGCATGGAGGAATCGATAATGGTAACGTCTTTGTTGGCTCGGATAAAGCTGGGGGAAGGAGCGTAGAAGTCCGCTTGGTGATGTTTTTTAAGGGAGAGCCGGCAGACGATATCCATAGGGACATAGATTATGCAGATAAGAAAGCGTGAAAAGCGTTAAATTTTTTATTCTGTTAGAGTTTGAGTGGGGTGTACTGGTTTTTTGAGGGAGCTGAGTCAGTGAAAAAATGTAAAGAATCTTGAAAACAATCGATTAGGAATTTATAGAGTAAAAAAATAAAGTAGTCAAGTAGTTTCTTTGTCACTTATTCTACATGATATTTTGGTAAGGGTGCAATAGTTTGATTAGATTAATTTTTTTGCCTTTCCTCTCTTTTATATCCTCGTCCTAAACTAATCTTATGCCCTCTCTTTAAACATCGTAAACGTACAGTTTTTCTTACGTTCCATTAGCAGTTTAATTAGAAAATATCCCGTTAATGTCCCAATCGAAATTGGAAATTGCCGTAGAGCCAGCCCGAGGCGGCTCATAACCGCCCGGATTAAACCCGGAGCGAAGCCTTCCCTCCTCGGTAGTTGAGGGAAGAGGGGCAGGTAAAGCCAGGGCAGACGATGTTTGCCATGCCATAAAGAACCGATTTACCGCGACAGATAATGCCTTCGTCTAAGACGGCCTCCTTAAATCGATTCGGCAAACAGTTTTGATGAAAAAAGAATTTGCATCGAGGAATCGATAATGGTAACGTCTTTGTTGACTCGGATAAAGCTGGGGGAAGGGGGGTAGAAGTCCGCTTGGTGACGTTTTTTAAGGGGGAGCCGGCAGACGATATCTATAGGGACATAGATTATGCAGATAAGAAAGCGTGAAAAGCGTTAAATTTTTTATTCTGTTAGAGCTTGAGTGGGGTGTACTGGTTTTTTGAGGGAGCTGAGTCAGTGTAAAAATGTAAAGAATCTTGAAAACAATCGATTAGGAATTTATAGAGTAAAAAAATAAAGTAGTCAAGTAGTTTCTTTGTCACTTATTCTACATGATATTTTGGTAAGGGTGCAATAGTTTGATTAGATTAATTTTTTTGCCTTTCCTCTCTTTTATATCCTCGTCCTAAACTACTCTTATGCCCTCTCTTTAAACATCGTAAACGTACAGTTTTTCTTACGTTCCATTAGTAGTTTAATTAGAAAATATCCCGTTAATGTCCCAATCGAAATTGGAAATTGCCGTAGAGCCAGCCCGAGGCGGCTCATAACCGCCCGGATTAAACCCGGAGCGAAGCCTTCCCTCCTCGGTAGTTGAGGGAAGAGGGGCAGGTAAAGCCAGGGCTGACGATGTTTGCCATGCCATAAAGAGCCGATTTACCGCGACAGATAATGCCTTCGTCTAAGACGGCCTCCTTAAATCGATTCGACAAACAATTTTAATGAAAAAAGAATTTGCATCGAGGAATCGATAATGGTAACGTCTTTGTTGGCTCGGATAAAGCTGTGGGAAGGGGGGTAGAAGTCCGCTTGGTGACGTTTTTTAAGGGGGAGCCGGCAGACGATATCTATAGGGACATAGATTATGCAGATAAGAAAGCGTGAAAAGCGTTAAATTTTTTATTCTGTTAGAGCTTGAGTGGGGTGTACTGGTTTTTTGAGGGAGCTGAGTCAGTGTAAAAATGTAAAGAATCTTGAAAACAATCGATTAGGAATTTATAGAGTAAAAAAATAAAGTAGTCCAGTAGTTTCTTTGTCACTTATTCTACATGATATTTTGGTAAGGGTGCAATAGTTTGATTAGATCAAATGTTTTGCCTTTCCTCTCTTTTATATCCTCGTCCTAAACTACTCTTATACCCTCTCTTTAAACACCGAAAACGTAAAGTTTTTCTTACGTTCCATTAACAGTTTAATTAGAAAATATCCCGTTAATGTCCCAATCGAAATTGGAAATTGCCTTAGAGCCAGCCCGAGGCGGCTCATAACCGCCCGGATTAAACCCGGAGCGAAGCCTTCCCTCCTCGGTAGTTGAGGGAAGAGGGGCAGGTAAAGCCAGGGCTGACGATGTTTGCCATGCCATAAAGAGCCGATTTACCGCGACAGATAATGCCTTCGTCTAAGACGGCCTCCTTAAATCGATTCGGCAAACAGTTTTGATGAAAAAAGAATTTGCATCGAGGAATCGATAATGGTAACGTCTTTGTTGGCTCGGATAAAGCTGGAGGAAGGGGGGTAGAAGTCCGCTTGGTGACGTTTTTTAAGGGAGAGCCGGCAGACGATATCCATAGGGACATAGATTATGCAGATAAGAAAGCGTGAAAAGCGTTAAATTTTTTATTCTGTTAGAGCTCGAGTGGGGTGTACTGGTTTTTTGAGGAACCTGAGTCAGTGAAAAAATATAAAAAAACGTGAAGACAATCGATTTGGAATTTCTAGAGTAAAAAATAAAGTGGTCAAGTAGTTTCTTTGTCACTTATTCTACATGATACTCTGAGAAGGGTACAATAATTTGATTAGTTTAGATTTTTTGTGTCTTTCCTCTTTTATATCCTCGTCCTAAACTACTCCTATCATCATCACCATCATCATCATTTAACTTATTCCGTCCACTGTTGAACAAAAGTCTCCCTTAACTCTAGCCATTTCTTTCCAGCTCCTATTTCTCTCCCCATTTCTCTCCTCCTAGCCAAATCCAGTTTCCAGCCACTCTCTTAATATGACCTGTCCATAGACTAGAAAGTCGTCCTCTGCTTATAGGCCTTGTGTCCTGGTCAACATTTCACAAGTCTCTTTGTTCACCGGACCATCTATCTGTTATCATAGCCACATGTCCTACCCAATTCCATTTAAGATGTAAGACAGATATCACCGCATCTCTTACTCCTGTTCTATTTCGTATAGCATGATTGGGTATTTTATCTCTAAGTGTATATGTTGAGTTAGTAGGTTAGTTCATCAGAGTTGGTAAAACAAGTGTATAGTATAAGTTTTGCTTACGGGAAAAACTATATATCCCTTATGTCAGGCCTTCTATTCCAACTCCTCCACCCTCTGACGTTCTTGAGCGATCATATTCCAGACTACTTCCTCAGCTTGAATAGGTACACTGTTTTTTCAGTCTTCTCTACGTGGCATAGTTTATTTTAAATTTATTGTTCAAGATATACTTTTACCTTGTTGCATTTACAAAGTAAGGATGCGGTATGTATTTACATTTCACTACAAACTTATCTCATCTTCTCTTATATTAGCGGTATTAACGACTTAATTATACACCATCTATTTTACAACAACCCTCCTCCAAATTTTTATATTCGCTGCCAATTTCAGCCCCATTAGCAAAACCTCGTTCTGCTCATTAGCATTCTCCGCTGCTACTCTTTCTTCTAGTGCTAAAAGCCACGTATCATGGCCCTTTAAGTATTCCGAAATTAGCTCTATAGTAATAATTTATTCGGCATAAAGAGAGATTTTGAGCATTTTTAATTTTTTAATAGAATGTTTTTATTATAGAATAATCTTTATTGGCTTCATTAATGTAACTCCATTGATGTATCGCACTGATTTGGAAAATTCATTTTAGGAAATTTCTGGTGTCTTGAAGGATTTTTTACCTCCTTCCCCTACTGCTGAGGTATTGTGATATTTGTCTCGACCCCCACTCCCCTCTTAATCTCACGTGCCAAATGCGTTAGATTTGTTTAAACAATAAACACACAGTTTGCTCTGTTATTTTTATTAAGACTAGTCAAGACTAGTATCACAGATTAGGTATACTATATGTATACAGATAAAAATCTTATCCCTAATTCGTGGTACAAAAATTGTTTTTTATGACGATGTGCAAACGAGTAAAATTTCCTGTGCTCAAAAATAAACTGGCGTAAAATGACAATAAACAGCATAATAGAGAGGTATCGCTAAACCGAATAGCGTGCATGGACTTTAATAAGGCCAGGTGTTATTTCCTTTACGTGAGGTGGTATTAACTCTCTTCATTTATAGTTATCGGATCGGAAAGAATTGTGTTCGCGTCACGTCCGCTATTTAAACTTAACCTAACTTTGAATTTAAAACTTTGAAATTGTTTTGTTTACTAGGTATTTTAAAACTAAAGGGCTAAAGTGCTTATTTCCAGTGCTTTATTGCTCCACGTCTGCCAGTGGGTTTAGAGCAACAAGCAACAAATTCTCTTAGAAGGGCTAAGTCGTCATCTGCTGTAAACCTAAGCTTCTTTATAGGTTCTTTAATATTGGAAGAGGTGGAATCCATCTTTTGAGCCATATTTATTTAATTAAAACTAATCCCAGCTACTTAAATATCAAATTACCTAATAAAACTAAAGTAATAATTCAAAACAATTCAAACATAACCTAAAATAAAAGATCTCGCCGGCCGGCCCCGGTTTTCAAATACCCGCACATACCCATTTAAGCAATTTTTAAACGTTATTTAGAAATAGCGCTTGGTATAATAGATCCGCAAATTACGTCAGGCGGTAACGTTATTAGCGGGTGTTGCGTTAAAAATTGACTCGCGCATATCGTAACCATGATAAGGTAGGAGTAAATACTGCATGACGCTATTCGGTTTTTCGATATCTCTCTAATAACTGTGCCGGTCAGGCGCTGAGCACAATTTTAGAGGCCATAAGTGGGCGTGCTATGTGCGCAAACTAGTAACCTAACTAGTGCCCGATTCCGAAAATTGGAACCACGAAAAACAATAAAGAAAAAACAAAGTTTATAATCTGTATAATCTGTGCTAGTAACTCTGTTTTTTTACTCAGAGGTATGATTTCGATAGACGATGACAGAAAAAAGCAGATGACGTCCATACCAATCCATTTATTTCACTAAAAAAAAGTTTCTAATATTTTCTAAGTTAACTATGGATGGGTTTATACAGAGTGTCCCACGTATTTTTGAAATCAAAATAAATTCATTGGACACAATTTACCTCTATACAAAAGTGCTTCCTTTGTCCGCTAGAGGGCATCAAACTTTAAAAAAATAAACACGTTTTTTCAGATATTTTAAGAACCGTTATTCCGATTTGAATGAGGTTTTAGGTATCTATGTTTTGCTAAGTATTCTAACTTTTGACTTTCATAAAATTTAAGAAAAACTACGGGAAGGGTGAAAACTACATCCACTCCTACATACATTTTAGTATAAATATTATCCGACTCCACCGACGGCCGATTTTCTTTTCATAGAATGGTCCCTCTAGCAGGGAATGCAATCCCGCACCAAAATCTCAATCCCGCAAACCCGCGGGATTAAAGCAATCAATCCCGCGGATCCGCAAAATTGCGGGATTGTAAACAATAAATGCTCTTCTTTTCTCTCTCCGATTTTGGGATGCGTTTTGGACCAGGTTTTAGACGCATCTATATTGTGATTAAGATACTATGTGGTTTTTTCGAAAATATATTTAGCGAATTATCGTATACGGTTTTATAATAGTGTACAAATTTGGTTAAGAATAGAAACTTAACTAATTAAGGTTCGGACAAACGGACAAACGAAGCACTTTTGTATAAAGATAAATTATGTTCAATATAACTTTTGATCCAAAAAATACGTAGGTGTTCTATGTCCACGAAATATTGGAATTCCCTATACCGGGGCGTCTCAAAAGTGGCTCATCCCTATAACTTTTTTATTTCTTCAGATAAAAAAAACGAGATTTGGTATGTTAGTATACAACATAAATTAGGATTGATTGACGTATTTAATTGGTTTTGGTCACTTCCGATTTCACCGGAAATGACTACAACTTTTGATCTTTAAATGGCACCCTCGGTATTTTTTTACTTTATTGGATAGAAAATGACATTCTGAATAGAATGACATATCATATGTCAACTTTTGACATTCTCGCTTAATAAAAAATCGTATTTTAAAATTCAATCTAGAGTGCCATGCATGGCTATGTTAAAAACACTAATTCTTAATCGAGGAGCCTTGGAAAAATAGATTTGATCATCTAATGTTATTATAGTGTCTTTCTATTTTAATGCCCCCTAGCGGACAAACGAAGCACTTTTGTATAGAGGTAAATTGTGCCCAATAAACTCATTTTGATTCCAAAAACACGTAGTAGTTCTATGTCCACGGAATATTGGACACCCTGTATTTATGGCTAACAGTAAATAGTAGGATATTAATATTTTCTTTTTATATCAACATGAATGCAAAAAACCGCTTTGGAAAACAATAGAAATAAATACGGACAATGTTTTAATGCTCTTTGACTTGCTTTTTTTACCTTTCTATATATATTACAAAAAAAGAAGCTTTCTTATTTATTTCGATATCTTTATAGCCAGCGTGGGACTAGAAAGATTTAATAGGGGATGAAAAAAGAGGACGTGAAAGTTTTCCTTTTTTTTTGTAATGCGAGCCATCCCCTTAACGAAACAAAAAGAAAATATTTCATCGGTATCCCGAAATGGCACTATTAAACAAAACCCACAGAGAATTTCTTTCTGGTTTTATACGAAATATTTTTGATATTTTCTTTTTTCAAAATGACATGTGACTTAAGTCTTTATTCCGAAATAAAAAAATGTTTGTCATTAGAAAAATATTTAAGCCTTTTTAGAAAAAAATTAAGTCATTAAAAAAGACTTAAAATCTTTTTTTGATGACTTAAATCATTTTACAACAGACTTAAATCTTTTATAAGATTTAAAAGTCTTTTAAGAGATTTAAGTCTTTTTAGAAAAGATTTAAGTCATTAAGAAACATTTAAATCTTTTTTTGATGACTTAAATTATTTTACAAAAGCCTTAAATCTTTTATGAGATTTAAGTTTTTTTAGAAAAGATTAAAGTTTTTCATGTTTTTATCATAAATTTTTAACAGCGACATGCCACAAGCTACACAATTTTGTATTATACAGAGAAGACCAGGCTACTAGTAACATAGCAAGTTGCCGGACGAATTTACGTTTACCCAATTTGCGTTTGTACTCGAAATTCACTGCCGGCTAGTCGGCTAGTTAGGCAGTACGCAGTTGCAGTTGTGCTTGGACCGGTCGGTCAGACTAGGAATACGACGCGAGGAGCGCCGAGTATTTATTATTTTCATTTTAAGTGTTTACCTTCACTTAAGGTAACATTTAAAATAAAAATACTTAAATCTTTATTATTTGAGTGTGTTTACAAGCCAAAACTAAAAATAAATAAATTCTCTAAACCCCAAAAAACTAAAATATTGCTCTAAATAAAAAAAAGTTATAACAAGTGTTGAAAAAGACCACCTTCATGTGCTAGACAGAAGCCTAGGCGGTCGTAAAATCCCCGTCTGACATTGACTAACATATTAGGGCTAATAGTTTGGAAAGCCTCTCGTATTTTTACTTGAAGCTCATCCAGATTATTAGCCCTATTATGACCATACACTTTGGGTTTTACATAACCCCACAAAAAGAAATCATTGGGAGAAAGATCTAGCGATCTAGCGGGCCACAAAATAGTTCCATATAATCCCCTAATTAGACGGTTAAACACTTGCTTTAACTCCTGTTCTTCATTAATCAACACATCAGGCTTCTTGGGTTTTTGTGGGGACACGCACCCATGTGTTTCAAAATTATTAATAACTCTTGATATAGTAGGTAAAGATAGAATTGCCCTGTTTACAAAAGTTTGTGGAAAAATTGTTTGTATATCCCGATAAGACCTATTTTGGAAATACCATTTCACAATTTGAACTTCGTAAACATCCATTATTTTACTTAAAAAATAAATTTTACACGAGAACTGTCGCGAGAATCTATGTATTCGTTTAGGCTATTAAAACACGAATAAATACAAATTATGAAAACATTCTTATCACATATCTACCTATTTTTATTTTATCGCATTTTTTCGCCTGCTTTTTATCCGGCGGACGGGTATACGCTAATTCGTCCGGTTCTGCCTATGTTACTACTACAGTGGTCCGGTCTGTGTAAGCTACTCACTTTGTAATTGCACAGCTACTCCACAATCGTCAATCGTCTGTTATACACATTTTGAAAATCCAATGTTTAATCATATTTTTTATTATGAATAATTATTCTTCGTACAATTATACGACAGCATTTTTTTTACATTTTCTCCTATTTTATCAAACTTTCTAAAAAAATGTTCAAAATCTATATGCTTTAATTATACCACTAATGAACTCTTTTTTTTTTACTTTAAAAATATCTTTTGATAACTTGAATTGTAATTTATAACAAAAATCAATAAGTTTAACTACAGTTAAACACCTGATTACCAGATCAGCGGATTTAGTATTCGCATTGCCTAAAACTTTTGTATTTAACATTATATATATTAATATAAAAGACTACAAATATTAAATTAATATTAATTGTTACAACTCATTTCCGTGTATTAATAGTATTTATATATGTATTGGCAACATTAATAGAGTAAATATTATAATGTAAAAAAAAATCTGACAAAATTGTAGGGTAGGCGCCGCCTAACCTTGCCTACCCTGACCAGCCGCCACTGGTAAGAAGAAGTTTCACTTTAAATATGCACACATAGTGCACACGCATTTTTTTTCTAAGTGTAATGTATCAGGTTTTGAAAAAAAACGTTGGAGAAATACAAGAATTTACAGAAATACATTGGTATAAAATAATGACAATGTAATACTGAATAGAAATATCAAATTATACGCTGACTGGATAATTGTGTCTTCTGAAAGAAACGTTATTTAATAGATAGCTATGTTTAGGGTTTATGTACATAAGTTTTCAGACGATGATCATTTTCATTCCTAATGGTCCAAATAAGTAAGGACGTATATCAGGGCGCCACTGAGTAAGTTTTCTTACTTTTTGTAAAAACGGAATACCTACAATCTAAGAATGTATTTTGCTGCTTACTTTGGTTACTCTGTGTTATGTTCCTTTATTATGGTTTGAAATACGATTCCTGAAAATTCTCACATATCACAACTCCAACGTTGATCTCGCTATATTGCCATCAGGTTTCCGCACGGTGTGACCTATCCAACCCCATTTTGTTTTGCGAATTTCAATGCCTACTTCTTGTTGGTTTGTAAGATGAAGCAGGTCGGTGTTGCGTATAATGTCTGGCCAAAAGATTTTTAGTATTTTTCTCAGGCAGCGATTGACAAACACCTGTGGGCGGTTAGGTTATTGTCACTCTCCATGTCTCGTAGCCTTCCTGATCCTGCTGACAATAGCCGCGTCTGCGCCACCGTTGCACTGAAAAAAAGGATCTCTCAGTCGAAATAAATATGACTTTGACCCAAAAGATTGGCGCTTTTTAATAGGGCCAAGAACGACGTTTCTTTACCCAAAGCATTAACTATCTTTTCAAAAGCTTTAAAAAATTACTTTAGAGAATAGAAGAATCTATCTGTCCAAAGTATTTTACTCTTGACCCAAAATGAATATGCAAAGAAGTTCTTGCTACAAGAACAATAGTCTCTTTGATTCATCCAAAAATTCTTGATTGAAAAGGGACATTTCTTGATTAAAGAGACACTTTTCTTAAACCAATAGCGAATACCATTGACTCAACTAAAATTTATTTTGATCTAAGAGAAGTCTATACATCATATACAGGCATATTACGAGGTATATTATTTTCTGATAAATTTAGGTTTTCCTAGTCTGTAGTAAGTAAAGTGATATTATTTTCCTCGATAGTAGGTAGTTATTTCTGCTTCTTCACTCTTTGGTATTTTTTGGGGTGGTTCATCTCTCTACAAATTACAAAAAAATGTTACATCACGATTAATCAAAGTAAAGCAAACAAGTTATTAAAATTATAAGCTTTGGTCACATTTTGAATTTTTTAATACGACGACTTGAAATTCTAAAATTTTTGTAATTATTTGCATAAAAAAATCGATACCTATATTCTTCTTCTATCTATAGTCACGCATATTATCTAAACAGGTGCATTAGGTAAATGTCTCTTACCTTCAAATATAGCAAATAAATGCTCTAATTTCCATTTTTTCAAAAACTCCTTTAAAAAATCTATATATCCTAAAATTTGTCCATAAAAAATGACAAATGCATGTTAATAACGATCACTAATTTGTTATACGATATGCATTTAAAAAGCAAATTATGCAAAATTCCAAGTGGAAAATTCCAAGCAACAAAACCCGTGCGTACTATGACGTGCGACCTATGAATAAATAGATATATTTGAAAATAGATTCAAAAGAAATTTTCGAATTTTTCAAGAGAACAAGTTATCGTCTTGGCGTGTCATTATTTTTCATCAAAAGAGTATTTAGCTATTGGAAAAATGGCCATGTTTCTTGAATGAAGTACTTCCTAGCGTATTTTTGTTATTATCTTAAAACAAAGTAACTTGCACTTGGTTGAATGAAAATAGATTCAAAAGAAATTTTCGAATTTTTCAAGAGAACAAGTTTTCTTGAGTTAAGAGAGTTTTTCTTCAGGCAAAATATTTTCTTTTTCGCTAAAATAAATTCTCTTGCCACAATTTTTTTTTCAAGAACGATGACGACTTTAGTTCAAGTCTATCTTTTTTATCAGTGTGGCTGTTACAATACTTCCCAGGTAAGTAAACTCTGTTACATTCTCGACATTTTTGATTCCTACATTAAATGGTGTGTTGTTATTTGTGTTGATGCGCATTGATTAGGCGGTTAGGTTATTGTCACTCTCCATGTCTCGTAGCCATATAGTAAAACTGGTATGACGTTGGAATTCAATATTCTTAATTTTGTTTGTATGGAGAGTTGACAGGAGGTCCAAACTGATTTTAGTTGGCCAAAGGCTCGCTACACCTTCCTGATCCTGCTGACAATAGCCGCGTCTGCGATACCGTTTGCTGTTACAATAGGCAGGGATGTGTCTTAGCGCCTCTCCTATTCAACATATTCATGGCAGCGGTCTCTATTATAGTGGACAGCAAACTGCAGGAGAGAGGATTGGGCATTAGATACAGATATGACGGCGGTCTGTCCAAAGAAAGGCTCTGGCAAAAACACGTACAAAATTCATCACAGAACTTCAATACGCTGATGACTGCGCTCTAGTTGCAAACACGTTACAACAATTATAAGAAATGTTGAACACATATACCTGGGCATACGAGGCTTTGGGCCTTAAGCTAAACATCAATAAAACCAAAATTATGTGCACTCCCCCAGAAGATCGATCATAACAATGCTATAAAAATGGGAGAAGAACTATTGGAATATGTAGCGGAATTTAATTACCTCGGCAGTCTGATTTCGGAAAAGGCCAATATCGACTCTGAAATTCAGCACAGGATTAGCAGCGCCTCAAGAGCATTCTGGAAATTAAAAGACAGGATTTTCTACAATCATGACTTGAGTACAAAAACAAAACTTGCAATGTACCGAGCAATTATAATCCCCACCATGTTATATGGGAGCGAAACCTGGGTGCCGTACCGCCGACACATGAACGCATTAAACAAGTTGCAACAGAGACGCCTTAGACAACTCTTAAGAATCCGGTGGTTCCATCATCAACTGCGAGAGTATTGAAGTCATGGTTACAAAATCCCGCTTAAGATGGGCTGGTCACGTATGCAGAATGCAAGAAAACCGCATACCAAAATCTCTGCTTTACGGTGAGCTTGTAGACGGTAAGAGAAGGCCGGGTGGACAACTTAAAAGGTACAAAGACATTTTCCACGAAAACTTGAAGGGGATTAAGTAGGGGTAGAAGGCCGATTCACCATCAGGAGCAGGAGCAGAGCGCACTGCGCATGCGCGTAAATCAGCTAGGAACATGTAAAATACGCTAATAAACAAGAATAAACAGGTTTGGTTTGGTTTGAACAGCTTTTGATCAGCTTTGAACCGCTTTTTAGCTTAAAACAACAGACCTGTTCATTTTTTGTTCATACCTGTTTATTTCTGTTTTCAAACCAAACCAAACCTGTTTATTCTTGTTTATTAGCGTATTTTACATGTTCCTAGCTGATTTACGCGCATGCGCAGTGCGCTCTGCTCCTGCTCCTGATGGTGAATCGGCCTTCTACCCCTACTGGATTAACATGCAGAATCATTGGGAAGAAGCAGTTCACAATAGAATTCAATGGAGAAGAATTGTAAATTCAGTTAACAGCGATAGCCAAAAAGTAAAGAGGCAACAAAGCAATGAGATTTTTGAATGTCCGGAGTGCGGTAGGCAAATAACATCACGTATCGGGCTTTTCAGTCACAGATAAGCTCATGAAAGAAAACGCCTTGCGTGACCATCTTTTGATGCGTGTCGAATACTCGTCAGCGAGTAATGGCAGTATGTGTGTATGTATGTATGTTACAATACTTCCCAGGTAAGTAAAGTAAGTTAAGTAAACTCTGTTACACTCTCGACATTTTTGATTCCTACATTAAATGGTGTGTTGATATTTGTCTTGATGCGCATTGATTTTGTTTTGTCGATGTTTATGCATAATCCTACCTTGTCTGCTTCTGTTTTTAGGCGTCTGAGCATCACTTCCATGTCTTTAAGGGATTACGTTGTGAGACAGATATCATCAGCATTATCAAAATCATTCAGATGTGATATCAGAGTCCTGACAATGATAGTGACCTGATAGTTATTGCATTTTTCGGGCAACTTTTTAGTTCGGTGAAATGTTCTTAGGGGAATTATTTTTTCGGGCAATTGTCCATTAGAGCAATCTTAGTTTTGGTAATTTACTTTCGGTCAATTTCCCTTATTCTTTCGGGTAATTTTCCTAAAATACGTATCTGAAGAATGCTCGATAACCAATAGAACAAGAAATATCGAATACTTGGCGTCGTCCCCCGAAAGGAACTCGGTAACGGAGCCAAAACGGCAATAATAACCGAAACACGATCTCCGAACCAATTATTTATTCATCGGCGACCGAGAAACCCGAGATCGCACAACGGGAAAATAGGGAAAAGAAAGCGCGGAAAAGAAGGAAACGGAAAAATGGGCGAGGGGGGAGGGGACGGGATCGCGACGAGGGAGGCAAAGGGCAAAAGGCATCGCATGGCACAACTTATTTTCCTTTGCTTAATTCTCTACGCAGAAATCGTCCCTCTAAGCTTTATTCGCTTTGTTCGCTAGTGACTTTCTGAATTGGTACTAAATTGCTTTACAGAGTAAGAAGAAATCATATTATGTGTAATGGCTAAAAGAGTTCAGAATTTTAAATTTACAGTGAATAATTTGAAAATCTATAATAGAAAAAAATGACCACTGGAAAAACAGACAGAGGCACAGACAAAGCAAGGCCTTTATTCAAGACCTGTAGCTCTAAAACCACAAAAAAACTGCTCATGCAGAGCAGGAATAAAGCAGTGGCGGCTCGTGGGTATAAAATTAGGTAAAGAGTTAATTTTTTAAATTGCACCGCAGGCGAAAATTTTTTAGCGCATTCTCCATTTTGTCAACATTTTTTAAAATATTATTTGAAAAATTTTTGCTGCATTCACCATTTTGTCAACATTTTTTTTTGTTATTATTTATACACTAATATCTATAATATTTTCGATTTAGTTTAGGCTAAAACACATTAAGTAAAAAGAGATACAACCAGTTTTTGATAAACACATTATTTTGCATTCCAGTGAAAATATAATTAAATTTAAATTAAATATAATAAACATTTTATACAGTGTCCCCCATAAAGTTGAATCCATATGGACGTTTTTTTATATTAGAGTTTTAATAAATCTTTTTGTGACAATCATTTCTCCTTTGAAAACAACTTAAAATGCACCAAGTCAAAGTTGACAACTAACATCTGGGAGCTGTCAAATACAAAATATTTAAAAGAAATTTTTAAAAATTGGTTAAATAATTATTATTTTAAAAAAGGTGACTAACAAAATTATGTTTCACCTTTGACTTGGTGCATTTTAAGTTGTTTTTAAAGCAGAATTATTGATTGCCACAAAAAGCTTTTTTTTAAAGTCTAATACCAAAAAAAAACCGTCCATATGGATCCAACTTTATGGTAAACACTGTATTTATTGAAGGGCTTCCCCGAAAAACGTTATAAACGACATTTTTTTCAAAATAGAGAATTCAGTGAAATAAGGTTGTAATTTTCATAGGCATAACGTTTTTTCCTCGGTTTTTTCACTGAAATTTCGATATTGAAAAAATTGTTGGTTACAGTTACAACCGAGAAGCCATTCAATTATTATTCAATTATTACATTAATTATTATTACAATGTTTACTAAGAAATATTAACCAAAATAAATTTGACTTATTTATATTACTGACCTTACTAATTTTTGTAAATCAGCTCAATTTTTCATGTTTCAAATTGCACACCAAGTCATTGATTGGGTTCATTTTTTAACACATACACACACAAATTAACAGAAACCATAAACAAACAACAATAAATAATCAACAACAACTTTACAGTCTTTACACGGTTAATTACTGGCCGAAGTAGCCGAATATTAGCATAAAGGAAGACGAAGCAAACCGGCCAAAAACTCATTCATATCGGTCGCCGATAAAAAATTTCGGGGAGGGGAATTTACATGCTGCCGCTAGGCTGACGTCACGTTACCCTGGAAACCGTGCAGCCGTTCCGCTCGGCTCACAAATATTTTCACTTCACTTGTGGCTTCGTGGAAACATAGGCGCGTGCGGGCCAATAATGCTACTTTTTCGGCCGGAATTAACGATGCGGTGGACCTATTATGCAGAGGTTCGCCCGGAAAAAAAGTAATTTAAAAAAAATTACCATTTTATTATTTAGATACATTTAAATATATTAAACTAAATTAATATTTTAAGCAGTAAAGTTTTTTCTTTAATTTGAGTATTTTTTTCGGTGAAGTGCCCCTTCACCTACTGCACCTGACGAGCTGCCACTGGAATAAAGTGCGGATTACAACAGGTCTCTTGACAAGGTATATGGCTGTCAAGTGTTACCTGAACAAGCACAGCCTGTATCAAGGAATATCAAGGAAGTATTTGCTGCAGACTCTGCGACAAAGATCCTGAAACAGCCGAGCACATAATATGTCACTGCGAGGCTCTGGAGCGCCAGCGACAGTTTTTATTTGAGAAAGCAAGGATATTACCGGAGAAACTATGCTCCTATCCTATCAAGGACCTGCATAAGTTGGTGCAGTGTACACGGATAGGATAATGGGTGTAGGAGAAAGAGGACAAACAGAATAGGCCTTACAGTACAGGTCGCAGTGTTTCCGGCAGAGGACGGCCCCTGATTATTGGAAAAAAATGTCGGATTGAAGACTCATGCACAAGATTCATCTTGGTCCTGCTTTTTCTACAAGACCAAGACTAGTGTCAAGTATGCGAAATCAAGACTGTTGCGGTTTTACATTTTTCCGTCTCGTTTGTTATTTACATCTCATTTTTCATATATAATAATTAAAAAATACCAATTTTTATATTTACATTAACCCCCCTCTTCTCTTATTTCTGTTGTTCTATAGGGATCAGATCTGTCGAACATGCTAGGCTGTTCATAGTAATATATAGTTTGCAATAATCACCAAAGCCACCTCGTCACATTAAAATATAAGATCAAAAAGAAATGATAATTGAAAAAATTGCAAATTGTTGGTGGCAAGTTCATTTCGCTCTTAAAAATTAACCAAGGCATGTATTGACATAATCCAGAAAATAGAGAAAAATAATGTTTTAGGAAATTTTTCTCTCAAAATTATTGCACAGGGTGTTTTAAAGTTAAGGTGAAAAACAACCCTATGATTAACCCTGTATAATAGGCCAAATACTGAAATCTATGAAGAAACTCTTTTAGTTACGTAATCGAGGGAGCGATGTTTAAATTCATTGTTGCCAACCATGAACATATTCGACGCGGGGCTAACTAACTGGAATTTAAATTTTGCGCTTAGGATTCAGGTGGTAGCACTGACTGCTGTAAAAAATGTCAAGTTGCTACATTTATTTATTTATTTCCTGATTTCTGAGAATGTCAAGCTTAAAATTTCATTTTTTTTCATAACGGGAAGTGGTGGTAGTAATGGCCCTTTATGTTCCGTAAGTGCTGTTAAGAACGTGAGTTTTGTTGATATAAATAATAACTGTTTATATATTTATAATTCATTTATTTTTGTTTCCTAAGATATTTTAATTAATAGAAAATATGTAAAAAATGGGCAAAGCTGTGCCGGTCAAGCTTAATCACGTGATTAAAAGTTTAATTGATATGAACTCAATTCGTAAACTGAGTTTCTACCAAAAATAGGGCTAAAAATATAAAAAATATAACACTTTAAATTTGACAAATTTTTCCGTTTTTTTTTCATCTTTTTAGTACAAAGATTAATTGAAAATATACTTACTTATTAAGATGATACTGATAGTGTCAATGAAATAGAGTACATGCAAAACTATGTTTATTTGTTATGAGCAAGTAAATTATTTAATCTAACCAAACCAAACCTTTCACCTGTTTTAAAACATTAAAATCATTTTTATTTGATTAAAACTGTAAACAAACTTTACACTACCACGTTATTTTAGTCATAACATTACAATACAATAGCTTTGTTGTTAACAAACGCTGTTAATATTTTGTAAACGTATTCGAACGTTTTAAACATATCAGATTATTTTAAAAAAATATTAATAACTCCCATTACTCGGAAGCTCATATAATCGTAATAGAATTTGATATATCTACTTTGTTTTTGTTAAATTAAAATTTAAATGTCGTGATATATATGATTAAACCATGTCACATTAGAATGTGTTTTCAATTTATTTAATCTCAATAATCGACTACTCAAGCGAATTTTCGCTCGATTTATCCCATCACTAATTTTGAGAAATATTTAGTTTATTTGCTATATTTATTTTTTTTTTGTTCTACTCTTAAGCGACACTGTTAATATTTTAATGTCACTTATTAACTACATATTTTTCTTCATTTTTAATTTAATATAATTATTTTACACTTTCAGTTAATAATTTTTTTCATTGGTCTAATTATATTATATTTTGATTTGAATTATATTATGCAGGTGTTCTTTATTAGTTTAGATTGTTTTTATTTGAAGTCTACTAATAAAAAATATAAATTTGTATGACTAATATCTATTTTTCTAGCGTTGATTGAAAGAATTGGGAATAGACGAAACCTAATGGGCGAACTCGTGACAAGGCTGATTTGATTTCCCCTTACGTCTCAAGTTCTGTACGGTGGAGCCTTTTGTTGTTCAGCGGCCAACGCAAAAATACTCATTTTCTCTAATTCGGCTAGCGAAGGCATATCGAAGATGTTGTGGAACTGAAAGCGACAGTGTTGCCATAATTAAAATCTGTAATATCTGTGATACGTTTGACGAAAATATCTTTGGATGAAAAATCCGCGTTTATGTACTGAAAATTTATTCATGTTAAACATAGAATAAACAACAAAAGTAAAAATTATTTTATAGGTACTGAATATTTCGTATGGTCTAAAAAGTCGTTTAGTTGGCTTGGAAATGACGACTATTGACATATTTTACATATGAAATAACAGCGATCTTCATTTCCGAGCGAACTCTTACGTCGTTCTTTGTTTAATCATATAATATTATATTAAATTGTATAATTATAGAAAATCCGTATTATTAACATAATGTACCCAAAATTCGTAAATTTACGGATTAATCCGTAGTTCTGGCAACACCGTCTCCAGCAACAACCCACTCTGTCAAATGAAAGCAGAACTTCGGTACAGTATTCTTTATCTGCTGTGCTGTAAACGACTATCAGCGCGCAGCGGCGCAGAGCTAATCTAAATCTAGGACAGGTTGACTAGCGGCGACGGTATCGCCAGCTACATCTCGGACAGGTTTTGCGCGACGAAATCGCCTACAAGTTGCGTATATTCTTATTTTTTCAATCAACGCTTCTAATCAATCTTTACTTCAGAATTTAATATAGGTAAACGATAGCAGGGCCTTTAAACGTGCATTTTGTTACTTACTGACTTTTTTAGGGGAATTTTTGGTATAAATTTACTTTTTTTACTTTACTACAAAATACCTTTATAGAAGAAATACTTTTATATTTAACGATTGAGTTTTAAAAAATGTCAAATTTTTACACCAATTGACCCTAGAATTTTGTTGCTTATTTTAAAAGCTCAATATCTTAAAAATTAATTTATTTTAATCATAAGATACATATGTAAAATCACACCAAAATATCCATTTGATGAAAGAAAAACTACCAAATAAATGATTATAATAAACCAATTTAACAATTTAGTTACTCCAAAGCTAGACAACAAAAAACCATACCAACAGTCTATACACATAACACATTAGACCGTTTTATTGTTCGACAGTTCCGATTACAATGGTGCTCTTTATGGGTACATGGGTTGGTGGAATTTGTTAATGGACCCCGGACCATATCCCTGCTAATTGAAAATCGTTCAAAGTCGACGATATGGTCCCCACGAGATTATCTCTAAACGTTTGTTCAACCACACTGATTATTTTTCTGTAATTCAAGGTGTTAGACCACCCAACGCATTTTCTTCATCATTGGAGTGAAAACAATTAGGTAATTTTCAAAAAAAGGGTTTACTAAATTATTATCTACTTTTCTCTAACGGGTGACAACAAATACATAATAAAATATAATAAAATCAGTAATAGTTCCTTAACACTTAGCACATATGCACGTTAAGCGGCCCATACATTATCAAACAAATTGCGCAACGCAGGCTGTTGCACAACGAATTGCCAATGTATGGTAGTGTTTGATGCATTGCGGAATTGTTTGATGAGTCAAGAATGTTTGAATTCTTTTGTGCAACAGGACTGTTTGCGCAACGCGTTGTGTAGTGTATGTGTGTGTTGCGCTTCGTTGTGCAATATTTTAGTTCTTTCGTCCAAATTCTTCGTTTTCTTTTTCGTTTTTTGGTATCATCGACGTTATCTAGGGCATATACGATAATAATTGACGCAATGGCAATTGAGGACATGATTGTTTCTCAAACAATGCACAACTTTTAATAAAAAGTTTGATCAAAATTTTATTAAGTGTCTAAGCGGTGATGCAGTTGTGTAACGCAGCGTTGCGCATCGCTTTGTTGCACAATTTGTTTGATAATGTATGGGCCGCTTTATTAGGATTCATTCCCGGTACTTTCGAGACCAGGATTTCCCGGTTCTTTTAAGCCATCAATGGACCGGGACTCAAAATTAATTCCCGGTTCTTTCGGTATTTTCTGGACTCGGTAATAATAATTAAAATTCTTTTTTGTTACTGTATGTTAACATTGAAATGACCATTTTTTAAAAAGGATGAAATAGTGGGCCTTATTCGTCTAAACCATCTTTTAAAAATACCACCAACTAGAGTAGAATTAGAATTAGAATGAGTGGGAGAGAGGTTATCACTGCGACTTGAGAGGTATCACTGCGACCTTACAGATCTATTGTGTCCCCCTTTCTTGAGTTATAACTCATCATACAGTCCCAGGGCTTTGGGGCGGTTTTACAGAGGGTAGTTCTCCATCTCCAATATCAATCGTACAAAAGTTCATGGCACGAATGGTTGTCGTCTCGGCGCATTCAGTGATGAGGTGTTCGAGTGTTTCCCCATTTTCCCCACAGAATCTGCATTCGCCATTTCTTCTTAGTTTCAATCTACTGAGGTGTTCATTGAGGAGACAGTGTTCCGTTAAAAATCCCGTGACAATTCGAAGATTGTTCTTACTTAAATCCAGGAAGATCTTTGATTTTTCTTGGTCGTAAGCGCTCAGAAACTTCTTCAAGTGTCTTAGACCGTTGGAAGATTCCCATTCCAGGTTGCGGATGAAGTCTTCCAAGTTCTTGAGTTCCGCTTTTAATTGGTTACCACTTGGGAAGCAGAACGGTTTTGGTCCAGTTAGTGGAGTGTTCGCTCCTTTTCTAGCGAAATCATTTGCTTTTTCATTGCCTTCTATCCCTTGGTGAGCAAGCACCCAGCAGAGTAGGAGGGCTTTGTTTTCTTTGCCTAATTTATTAAGCTTCTCTCTGCATTCTATGACCAACTTCGAATTGATTGATACTGATTTGATCGCTTTTAACTCTGCTTGACTATCAGATAAGATGGCTTTCTTGTTTCTGATAGTTACTATCTAAGGTAAGTTACCAACTATAGTAAAACTTGAAAGACTTCTTTTTTTAGCTGCTGTACTTTGCAGCAAGGTTAGGTCTCGTTTGAGAACCAATAGTCTGGGCGCACTTTTATTTCTGAGATCTTACTACAGAGGGGAAAAATTTCTTCTAAATATTTCTTTTTGCGCTTACTACTTGTCTCTTATATTATTAATTTCTATAAAGTTTATTATCAATTACTGAAAGTTAAATATGCTATTTTTTCATAATGTTTTTCAAGGTATCATCATCATCACCATTTTCAGCTCATTTAATCATTTCCAATTATGGTGTAGCCTACCTCACATATTCTCTTTGTAGTTGGGTCCATTGTTGTCTATTGTTGGCTATTCCAGCCCAAGTTATCCCTGCTAATTTCCTAATACCTATAATGGCCCTCTCTCATGTTCGGTCTTCTTCTAGGTCTCTTAATTCCTCGTGGGTACCATGCTGTAATTTTTGTGGTCCATCTGTTATCCGTTCTTCTTGCCAGGTGTCCTGATGCCTATTGCCATTTGAGGGATACGACTTTAGGTATGAAGATAGGCATTTGCAATTTTAATTAAAAAATATAAGGTTTTTTTTTTCAAATTTACTTAAGATGGTTTATGTTGTTTGAAGTGAGTTTTAAGTTACTTATGTTTTTTCTTCGCTTGTGTTCATTTATGTTTAATGTTTTTAAAGTTTTCTCATGGCGGATTATTTAATAATTTGATAGCATTTTCATAAAAAACTTAATTTTTATCCATTATACTTTTGAAAACCATCCCTTTTTTGCCGATTGACAAACTGCACCATTATGCGAAGTACCGAACGACCCGTAATTTATAGCCTATATGTTATTCTGATGTATAAGCTATATTATTGTAAGTTTCATTAAAATACATTCAGTAGTTTTTGCGTGAAAAAGTAACAAAGATCTATACATCCATCTATACATCCGCACAAACTTTCGCGTTTATAATATTAGTAAGGATTTCCAAACAGTTAGAATACTCGTATACACAAATTATTAAAATTGTTATTTAATTTTAAGAAGGAATAGGAGAACGTTTAGTTATTATTTAATTGCCAAACAATCAGATTATACACAAATTATTAACTATCCAACAAAATTATTCATTTGCCAAACATTAAGACTACACACAAATTAATCTTGTTTATTATGTGAACCTAAGATACTAAGATAAGTCTTAGTAGTATTTTCAATTTTTCTAAAACCATACCAGACCATACCATGGATTTTCAAATACTTTAATCAACAAATCCTGAAAAAAAATCAGCTCAATATAAATAAATCTTATAAAATTACCAAATACACATGTCGACTCACAAACAAAATAAAATTTTGATTGTTGTTCCACTCAGTAGGTAAAATAAATCTGTCCTACAGCTAAATATATCACTAGACTCGAAGTGAGTTAAAAAAACCAAAAAAGGCTTAGATGTGCAGGTCATTCTCGTAGCAGAAGCGTCTGCAGGAAACCCAAACAAAGGCATAATCTAACCCACGACGCCGTTGGTTGGTTGGTCTTCGACGGTGCAGTACCGAGTTGAAGTACCGGATGGACTTTGGCCTGGTGCTAGCGGTTCATCTGGTTCAGTCGAGGCGTTCAGCTGTTCCTTTTGGTACTGAAATCGTGCCCTGCATCTCGTTCGGATGTTGCCAAGTCGCTATCTCTTCTCTTCATAAAGAAATATATTGATTGCATTGATTTTTAAATATTAACAGTCTACATATAATATATGAGTGGTGAGTGAGTATTTTTGAATATACAGGGTGTCCCAAAGTTCCATGGACATAGAACTGGAATCAAAATAAGTTTATTGGACACCATTTACCTCTATACGAAAGTGCTTCGTTTGTCCGCTATTAACTAAACTTATTTAACTTTATTACACATTTTTCAGATATTTTAATAACCGTTATTCCGATTTTTTTTTTCTAGGCATCGATCACCAGGATCATTAGCCATATACAACTCGTTATTGTTAACAATAATGCAATTACAGGGATCTATCTCAATATCCTCAAGAGGTTCAATCTTACAAGGACAATTCAAAATTTATAAATCTACATTGACATATACATTTCAAATTGAGTGACAAAACTAAACACAAAAAAATAGAGAACAAAAAACAAACAATAAGAAAAATAGGTAATTATTTACATCACAGTATCACAGTTGGATTTGAGTATCACAGACGAGTATCACAGTTGGTGGTATATATTAATATCTTTCATAAATTTCAAAATATTTTTAATTTTTTCTTCTTCAGTTAAATTATCACGAATTTCACCACGTATATCGAATCTATTTCTTTCTACCGTATATTGAGGACATTCACATATAATGTGAGTTACTGTCAACTCAATATCACAGACTATACACATTGGAGGTATTTCTCTGTTAAGCAGATATGCATGAATCACCGCAGTATGCCCAATACGAAGACGGTGCACTCTGGATTCATCCGCTCGTCCTAGTGCAAGGCGTAAGGATAGTGTAGTACCTGCCCGTAGTGTACCTGCCCACTTATCCTGCCATTCCCTTTCTGTTCTTTTAGGCAGTAGGACTTTAAAATCATATTTACTAATATAATGGAAATCAATGGTATCTCTTCTAGCAGTTTGCTGAGCAGCTTCATCTGCCAGTGTGTTGCCAAGTATATTAGTGTGGCTTGGGACCCATACAAACGTGAGTTTGTTTCCCTTTTCGCTGCACTCTCGAATAAGCGTCTGAGTTTTTTGTTTCAGAGGATCCTGGACAAATATGTCATTAATTTTAGACACGATCTCTAAAGAGTCAGAAACAGTTAAAACTCTAGATTGATTATATTCCTCCATGACATAGGATAAGGCTTTCCAGATCGCAAAATGTTCTGTGAAGAAAGCTGATGCTTCATATCTCAAAGTCCATTGGAAAGCTGATCCGTTGGTAATGATTGCACATCCAGCACCAGTTTGTGTTTTGGAGCCATCAATATAAATAACAATTCTTTCGTTGTATTGGTTTAGTATTTTCTGGAACTTTTGTTGATATATTTCAGGCGATGTGTGTTGACGTTTTAGTTTGTTCAGGTCTAATATTGCTTCAGTTTCAGGTATTAGCCATGGAGGATTTTCGTAAGGGATTTCATTGATTATCATAGGCAGATGTTCTTCTATATGACGGGATAGTATTGTTTCTCTCACTATATGGCTAAGATTTGTCAATGCCGAAGTGAGGTAGGATTGCGCTAGCTTCCTTCTTCTATATTTAAGAGGCTCTATTCCCGCTTCAGCATATAGGCTAGTTGCGGGCTTGTGTAAAAAGCTCCAAGAGCTTGCCTTAAACATGCATTTTGTACGCGGTCCAGGAGCTGTAAGGTTGATTTGCAAGCAGTAGAGTATACCATCGAGCCATAATCTATCTTCGAACGAACCATGGTTTTATAGAGCTGGGTAAGTATTTCCGTACTTGCCCCCCATGTGGTATGGGAGAGACACTTAATAAGATTTAGAACCTTCTTGCACCGTAACACTAATCCATTTATATGTGATTTCCACGTAAATTTTTCATCAAATATTAAGCCTAGAAATTTAGTTTCAGTTTTAAGTTCAAGAGGACAATAATTGTCCATGAAAGTGGAATGCATCACATAGGTTTTTTGCTTGGATAGTTTAAAGCCATTACCACTAGTATTTTTTACAACTTGGTTTATGGCATCTTGTAGATATCATTTTGGGTATCTATGTTTTATTAAGTGCTTTAACATTTGACTTTCACGAAAATCAATAAAAATTACCCCCACCCCTACATAAATATTAGTATAAATATTTTCTAACTCAACCGACGACAGATTTTCTTTTTCTAAAACGGGCACTCTAGTATTAACTACATTTTTTGTCTCTTTAATATGGAGAATTTATTTTTCCGAAGCAAACCTACAAAATATACAGGGAGTTCCTATATTCCGTGGATATAGAACTATGTATTTTCCGAATCAAAATAATTTAACTGCACATAGTTTACTTGTATACAAAAGCGCTTCGTTTGTCCGTTAGATGGTTATCAATCAAAAATAAACCCGATACGTTAATTAATTTAAAATTTATTAATTAGTTAAGCTTTTTACGAAGCTTATTTGTCAAATATAATTTGTTAAATATAAAATTTTATATTTTCACCAACTAGATTATTAGAGTATAATAAATTTTATGCGCCTCCATAACTTGATGGACAAAAAGACATTTTTTGGAAGTCAGCTTTAGAAAAATATTTTTTTCCTCAAAAAGTATGCGCGGTGGCGTTTTCCTTTTGTTTGTTTTTTTTTCCTTTTTTACGAGATACAAAATAAGTAACAAAAACTAGAAGAGCAATTTTATTAAAAAAATCGCTCGTCGGTCACGTTGGAAAATAGTTATACTAAAATTTATGTAGGGGTAGCTTTCACATTTCCTGTTATTTTACTTAATATGTGTGGAAGTCAAATGTTAAAGCATTTGGTAAAACATAGATACCCAAGATCTCATTCAAATCGGAATAACGGTTCTTATAATATATGAAAAAATGTATTTATTTTTTTAAGTTTGATGCCCTCTAACGGACAAACGAAGCACTTTTGTATAGAGGTAAATTGTGTCCAATGGACTTATTTTGATTCCAAAAATACGTAGTACTTTCTATGTCAGCGCAATATTGAGACATCCTCTATACTTTTGTAACTTTTCTGTTGCTTAATTATGAGAAATTAGTATTTTCCCTGTAAAAATTTAACACAATTTGATTTGACAAAAAACTAAGCTTTTATTTATTTAAGAAAAATCCTTGCATAAAAACATATGCTGTTTTTATTAATATATTGTTTTAATACTTTTTATTTGTCAGAACACTCTAAAAAATATTAATTTTAAACTTTTTAACGAGGGATTGTATTATGAAACTAACCATTTTCTTGAAAATTGTATGCAAATATATGAGGATGTTGCCAAAAGAAAGTCTCTTTTTAAAGTATTCTTTACTCTTTGAGGCTCGCTTTAAGGTAAATATTAATTTTCTTTTTAAAGTAAATAAGTTAGAAGAGCCTAAATATTGAAGTTTTTGAGACTCTAGTTTTAAAGATAGCAGCACTTTTATGAAGGTAGCGCTAACACAAATACCAGTTAGTGGAGAAACTTAATAAAAAATATATTCAAACTGAACCGAAAATTTAAGAAATTAAGGTTAGACAACTTAAAAAGCTTGTGTCGCCAACACTTCTGAGAGGTGAAGGCCTAATAGCTTACGCCTGACGTCATCGACTCGAGGCCACGGACGGAAATATTTATACGAATATCAGATTTTATTAGCACCAAAAATTTTTTGAAGAGCTTTTTATGAAATTAAAAAAAACCATTAGATTTACACACCAACATAGCCTATTGTATTAAGTTAAGCGGTAAGAATATCTAACTTCTCTTTACTTTTTTTGGTCATTTTTTTCTGACATTTGACAGTAACTTTAACATTATGAATATTGTTGTTAAAACTTGTTGTTTTCTCTTCTTGGTTATTTGGAGTGAAATCTAATTTGACTTTGATAGTTGAGCTACTAGAATATGCCCTAGGCATAGTGTGAAAGGAGCAGTGCGGAGTTTAGTGTCTGAGACATATTAAAATTCTCACATCGTACCGAGTACGCTAGTGTAGGATAGCATGTGCTATAAAGAATTTGGGTGAATCTAGTCAAATTATGTTATGTCTAGGTACAGGGACACAAGAGTCACAAAGCTGGTGAAAAAGAAGATGAAATGGCCAAACAAGGCTAATCAATATTATTTATCGCACCAGACTCTATACAATATTCTGTCAAGAAGAAGAAGAAGAAGAAACGTTAGAACCCGAATACATTCTACGTCACTGCGATGTTCTGCCAAATGAACGGTTCTTTGCATTATAGGCAATGACAAGCCTTTGACAAAAAGAACTACTTTTTTTACGCGGAACCTGAACCGCTGTCTTCGGCCATATCATTGCCAATGGCCTACCGACTTGGAGAGTGTCAAAATCGACTGTTACGAGATATCCGATCTCATCCAGCCTCGAACCAGTGTGAAGAGTTCCCAGACAGTCACCCGTCCATATATTCGCATTGTCTAACGTCGCTTAACTTCCGTAATCTATCGGGAACCGATGTTTCGACGTAGAAGCTGTGGCCCTTCAAAAATCAATCTGTAGTTATAATAAGCCATTAGCAAAGAGCAGTATGGAAGATTCGGTACCTCCAAGGTATTATTGGAAAGATACGACTGTAGAATATATCTCTAAAGAAATAAGAAAACCATAATAGATCTGTAAAGTTGGCAGTGGAATAGTCCAATAACCACATTTTAAAATCTGACAAGTACTTCCTAGAATCGCAAGGTCAATTCTAGACTAATGTGCTGAAAATACTTTGGGTGAGCGTAGCAATTTTATATTAGCCTGGGTAACAGGGCACGAGGGTCACAACGGTAACGAAAAGGCAGATGAAATGACCATACAAGGCTAATTAATGTAATTCATAGGCCCAGAACCCTTCTGCAGCGTTACAAAGGCAGTCACGAAAATGGCCACGGAACAATGGATGGCCAACAAATCTCTAGAATAGTGGAGAAACTTACCAGGACAGAGACAGACAAAAAAGTTTATAGTAGAACATCCGTCAAAATTCAGGGCACACCTAATAATCAAAGACGGAAAGACAGTTAAGACTCTAGTGAGTCTACTAACAGGACATTGTAAGCTGAATAGGCATCTAAAGCTAATGGGATTGATGGACAAAGATATGTGCAGATTCTGTCAATCTGAAGAAGAAATGACAGAACACATTTTATGTTGGTGCGATAGCCTAGTCAAATGTGCGGTTCTCGGTAATAGTTTGGTAATAGGCAATGATAGGCCATTGCCAGAGAGCTACATGGAGGATTCAACTTGCTAGTCTTTGTGATAGGACTGGAGAATGTAACCTAAGGATCAGAAGAAGACCAGAAGAAATCTAGAAATGTAGCAGTCGATCAGGCCGATAGCCACCTCGAAGAATCTCATCAAATTTAACCCTAGAACCGCATCAAACTCAAGAAATAAACTGTACTTTCCTAGATTCAACTAGACCACCGATCGGCGCTGACGGCCCGCCACGTCCGGCAACAGCGCGCCGAGCGCCTCTTCTTCCGACGTGCAGAAAAAAGCTTCCGCGATTGCGGGGGCGGATTCCGGATCCAGCGGGACGGAGACGGACGATCCTTATCGACGTTTCGGGCGAGAGAGAAAGAGAGAGGCAGAGGCGCGCGCGACCTCTTTCGACTCTGCCGCCGAGTTATATTGGTGCCGCGTCTCCGATCCGAGCGCTCAGTCTTCGGCAACGACGCGGTCGCGAAGCACGGTACAGGCTAGACAGCCTGTTAATTCAGGGGGTGATGGATCTTTTGCCGGTCAGGAGAAAAGCGGCCGGCGTTTCACGAAAGTGGTGCGACAATTTTTTTTGTGGATTTTTGTTTTTTATTATTTTCTTTTTCGAGTAGGAATTATCATTCGTCGATTAAGGGTAAGAAAATATTATTTTTTGTTTAAAAATGTTCATTTCTATTTAACTTTGATAAAACTTACTCAAACAGTGTTCGCACGTAAAATACACACGCACGAAAAAAAACTTATCACTCTAACAACAAAGTAATGCCGCATAGAAAACAATTGTACGGAGCGCCTGGCTTATTTTAAAACTTTTTACACCGCAACGACAAACAAAGGAAATTCCCAGCCTGTACACATTAGGTTTTTTATGTATCCGGCTGATTTTTTTCTATGTCGTTGAATTACGTGTCGTTTTTCATAGAGAATGTCCGTTTTACCGAAAAAAAAAGTAAATTCCTGATGAGCTCTTGTACGCGAAACCGTGGCTTCGCGTGCAATGTCAAGACAATGTCATAAAGACCGTTTAAGGGAGCGCAACAATCTTGTGAAACTGTTTTAAAAATTATATTTATTGGCATATTTTCTCGTAATAATTTTGAAAATGTTTATATGTTTTAATGAATTTTATGGTTTAAAGTTAAGCGACCTTAGGCGATGCGAGTGAATGGAAGGGTGACCGTCTGGAAACTCTGTCGTGCTGTTGTTCCATGGCAAGAGTCTAAAATCTATTTACACACACTGGTCATTCACGCCGGTTCATTCACGAGGATCGAAGATCAAATATCTCGTGAATAGGGTTTCCAAACCGGGATCCCGTTTTATGTTTAATCTCGAAATTCCGATATTAAATCCCGGGATTCTAATAATCTCGAGGAATTTTTATACCCAATCTAAAATGATTCTACTTTATACACCACTTTAGTCTTTCAGAGATCATATTTTATTTATACTAAGCGGAACGTCAATATCTAAAAGTTATATTTCCGTGTTTGCTATATTTTTTTTCAACAAAAATTGATTTTTTTAAATCACTAAATATGAATGTTACTCTGTTTTGTCTATTTTAATAAAGCTCTTTTCTCATTTTCTTTTTGAGATATGTAGCTGTATTTTTATTAAGTATTTCTTCAGGTTAAAATTCTCATTCTGATAGTCAATCCCGGGATTATTGGTTCTAATCCCGGGATGTCAACACGGGATCTCGATTCCGAAAATTGGAAACCCTACTCGTGAGTAAGAGTCGATTTCACACTCGCCAAGTCGGTAGGCCATTTTCAATGATATACAGCATAAGGCCGAGTGCGATAAAGAATTTTTAGTTGGCCGACTGTTTAGTTTCAGGTTTGTAACTAATGTATTCTTATGTGACCGCTCTCACTTGCTATCAAATAGTCGATGAGCACAGCTCAATAAAACCCCATACTCACACTTCGCTACTTCACTTCCTTCGTCGCGTCCCTTCGTCCAAAAATCTTATATTTACTATGGGAAATGTCGATTTTATGCGACTGTGTGTTCCTTCGTCAAAACGCTCCTTCCCCGTACTGTCGGTTTTTGGACGAAGTAGCAAAGGAATTATCACGAGCACAAAAAAATATTAAAATATATAAATCGACCTTGGATTTCATTCGTAGTTGATTTCTTGATTTGGCAGTACGTCTGTACATACGGACATACGTGTGTCCCATTTTCGTGTGTTTTGCAGGGTTTCTCGTTTATGAGTCGAGATACAAAGATGCGGTTTTCACATTACGAATCTGAAATTATTGCATTTTTCGATCCCCTTTTTATCATAACTTATCGAAAAGGTGAAAACGGTCTCCCGTACAGTTTTTCACGTAGAATGCAGTGACGTAACTATTTCTTCGTTGGAATCTGTCTTTTTTAAATTGACTAAACCTTATATGTTTTTATTAAATGCGATATTTTGTATATTATTTTATTTTCCTTGTAACGGGCTTTCTAAAATACTTATTTTCATAAACGGGGTAAAAATGCATTATTTAACTTTATTACATAGTCGGCCGGTTTACATTAGGAAATCAAAACAATCAACTAATTTATTCGACGTAAAATGTTGGTTATTGGCATGTTATTTAAAAGCATCACAAGTTCAGTTTCCGTGTAGTTTATCAAAATATCACGATGCAAAGCAAAATTATCTGGTAAAATTAAGTTAAATAAAATAAGAGCCGTTTAGCAGTTTAGCAGTACCTAAATAAATAAATATAGAGGGCAAATAAGATAAAAATTCACACACAGTAGTCTAAAAAATGGAAGAAAAAAACAATATTGTCTTCATATTTGTGAAAAAATACATATCCATATTTATGCAATCGTAGCGACAAAAATAAAAAAATAGAAATAGTGTGCATGATGCCTTTAAAAAAATATCTGAAGAAATGGGGATTGCCATCAACGTTTAATTAGTATGTCATATTTCATAGTTTCGATATAAATTACATAATTAACTTTACTCTATTGTTGACTCGCCTTGTACATTCATACTGATATAGGATTTATTAAAAAATATATATATTATTAAAATTCAATTTTTATTTTTGACACGACAAAGAATTGCAGTTATATAATATTAAATAAAATAAAAATTATGCGCCTTTCGGATTTTTTAAAAAATTTAGAGGTTACTAGATATTTCGTAATAAACATGTAGCTGCTATATTAAAAATATTTTGTGGTGTGTTGTTGCATAATCGACTAATTTCCAAGCATCGAATAGACGAAGGAAGGAAGCGAAGGGACGAAGGAACGAAGTGAAGTGACGAAGTAACGCGAGGAAGGGACGAAGGAGCGAAATGTGAGTATGGGGCTTAAGAGTACATTGGTTACAAATCTGCAACTCAATAATCAGCCGACTAAAAATTGTCTGTCAGCGTATAGCCTACATTCTTATGGAGCCGATTGGCCGACTATTTGATTGCACTGTGGTAGCACACTGTGAAGTGAGAAGTCAGCACTGCGCCGAATATTTCTATGGTTAGCAACAATGAATTTAAAAATCGCGCCCTCGATTACCTAACTAAAAGTTTAATTGACATCAAATATATCTTTCTATCTGCCTACACTACTACATATGATTGTACGTACACAAAAGGTGAAACGCATTACGGTTGACCTAACGCTGATGAGGGCATGTTTGCAGCAGGTGACACGCACACACGCAAACTCTTGAAAAAATGCACAGATAGACAGCTGCGTATCGAATAAGCTATGATCATGTTAACCTTGAGTCAATTAAAAAATATGGCATCATTTTTGAAACAATGGTCAAATTAAGAATATATTTATTATGCAAAAATGTTTGTAAATATGTATGTACCAAAAAATTGAGAATAGCATGAGTCACAAACAATGTCATGTAAAAAATAAATTGTGATGATTTATGCCATATTTATTTAGTTATGAATAAACAAAAATAACTTGAACATCAAGTAATTTCTGGTGTTAAATGAAGTGTCTAAATTAAAGAATATCGTTTTAGAAGTCTATCATTTAGAAAATACTGTTTGAGATTGATAAAATTATAGGATGACAAATGACAGCTGAAGGTACGTTGGCATTTTCCTGGTTTTGCATTGTTACCTGTTTAATTTTAATTTAAAAATAGATGCAACTTTTTCTTAAATTATTTAAAATCGGCTTGTCCAAAATTGTTCAAAGTTGGCATGTATTCAGTATCAGCATAAGCCATTAAAAACCCTATTTAAGCTAGTATCAGACATCTTCTTTGTTGCAGCACATTAAAAAACTGCGCAACTTGAATTGCTGCAAGTGTGAATACCTAGGCAACCTAAAACGTTGCGATCGCAGCTTGGGTGCGTAGGCTACTTTTTTGTTGCGCTCAGTTTTAGAAATAGCCGTGTGTGAACAGTTGTTGAGGAAGGTTACAAGGTGCAGCAAAATATTATTAATGAGTTGAAACTTTTACTGCGGACATCGGTGCCGTATTCTGTTGGTATGCCCGAAATGTATACACTTTTTTTCATTTAACTCCAGGATTTATATGTAGGTATTTAGTAAAGAATTAACCGACAAATTGTGATATCGTCGAAGTCGAAACAAGCGATTTGGAATAGAGAACAAGTAAAATGTTTAATAGAAGCGGTAGAAGCAAGGGAGTGTTTATGGAACGTAAAAAAGTCCGTTCTATCTTCATGTAGTGTCGACCTGCAACTTTTTTAGGTAGCTGCTGCATAAAAACTGCGCGTTTTGGGTTATTTTCTGCTGGTGTATGAATACTGTATGAAACTTTTGCAGCGGCTGCAAAAAAATTGCGCAACAAAAGTAGCTGTGTCTGATACTACCTTTACGACGGCGACGCTGTAAAATTAATAGGGGGGGGCCAATATCCGGACAGTTCAAAATTTGCATGCGAATTTCTATGTTTCCAACGACGATGCACCACCCGGTATAGGTTTATAGTGAAACCGGGTAATGATGCAGGCATCAATCAATCTCGTTGACCCGACCATTTGGTTAATCAAGTTGGACGTGTTTAGTGTGTAGGCCGATTTAGAAACGATACTAGATATTAATACCATAAAATAAACAATGCCAGCAGTAAACAATTCTGAAATTTTTCATAAATATCGTTGAAAACTTGTGTTTATCTCGGTTTTATCTCGCTACACCTTGTTGTTCACACCTAGGTGTGATATTTTGATGATGATATCTAATATGGGAGTTATTTATTTGTTTGCAACGTGAGATTTTTTAAGTTTTATGTCCAAATACCTTTGTATTACAAAGGAACGGAAATACAATAAAGAAAATAACTGTTCTTTAACAATATAACCCGACAACCATCTGTTAATAAAAACATAATTAAAATGTTTAAATACATATTTTTTAACGCTTCTAAAGCTAAAATTAGAATATTCCATTCTATGAGATATACAACCTCGCATATATTTAAATAAATATATAAATATATAATAATAATCAACGCGCAACCATGTATGAACTATTTTTTTTTTCATATTTTTAAAAACATTACGTCTGCAATATTTAATTAATGGAATTTCCCAAATTCCTGAAGTTATATAAAAATAATTATTTCACATTGCGTATAATTTTACAAATACAATAAAATTCATGACATACAATCTCTAAATTGTGCTACATATTTAAATAAAATATTTTATAATTTATAATATACAGGGTGCCCCAGAAATAAGTGCAAATATTTTAACTGGTAGTATAGTTGAACCCCAGACCCAGAAACACGCCTATGAGGTTTTTTTTGCGAAAAAAAAAATTTGAGAATTCGAAATTTTTTGAAAATTTTTTTGGAATTTTTTTTAATAAAAAAATAATTTCTTAATAATATGGCAACATAGGTAGTAGATTAAATTTACAAGAAAGAAATCCAGAAATGATCCAGTGATTCTCAAAATTTTAGCAAAACATATTTTTTTTGGAAATTTTTAAAGTAAAATAACTCCGTTATTTTGGACTTATTTGAAAAACGATAAAGAGAAAATATGTTTCTTTTATCTATATCTACCACCCCTTAAAATACTTGCACTTATTTCTGGGACACCCTGTATAGAGGTTTAAATGGGCCCATATTAATATATAAATTTAATTTGAAAAACACTTATTAATATAATATTTATTATATATTAACTGTTTAAGTATCACTATATCTACATATTTTCATACTAAATAATTAATAATGTTTGTTATAATGATAATTTGCCATCAAATAATCAATTTTTTTTATAACGGTCCAAGGTTTTTATAGATTCTGCAGCTTAGACACCTATAAATAAGGACTATTATCTATATGCTTTAGACCTCCACTGTATCTGCACAAACCTAGCTTGTGCAGATACAGGTATGCATGTGGGTAGTTCCGGCCGACTGTGCAGGTCACTGCACACTGCACAGTCCTCTACACAGACCGTACTTGAATTCGACCTGCGCAAACTTTGAAGCCTGTACCTATTCCTCCTATGGTCGTTTATTTTTTTTTCATATTTTTCTTTAGTTTGTTTATATTTTCGGTCCATTAATTAGATGTTTTCAGTCTATTATAAACCAACTCTATCTCTAACCAAGTTCTAATTGATGATTATGAATGCTATTTTCGTTAATTGATTGTAATACTATTTTGATGGGGAATTACACAGTTGATAAAAAAAGGTCAATTGAGAGGTTATCGCTTCAAATTGTTTGTAGGCGATTTAAGTGCTTAATGTTAAGTGCCATACAGTGTGACCCAGTTTTAGAAAAAAAACTCCATGTCAGACTTTCAATATGGCATTATTTCATACTAAAGAAATTTGTTTAAGTACCTAATTTGAAAATATATAATACTCAGCTCATAGTGAGCATGGGGATTAACATCTACAGATGCCTGAGCAATATATTTATTCATATTTTATTTATATTTGATTGGATTGGAAAACGAGGCTTTATCCGGCAAAATACCGTATGATCGAAAAAAAATGGCGTCCAGTTGGCTGTGAAATGACGATCGATGACATTTCCCATATAAATTTACATATAAAATGACAGCGATCTTCATTTCATAGCCATCGTTGACGCCGTTTTTTCTCCATCATACGGTAGAAGGCGTTAAAATTGGAGGCGAGATCATAAATAACGTAAGGTACGCACCGCCATTGTCGCAGAAAGCATGGAAGACTTGCAAACGTTGTACAGAGTACATGAAGCTAGTTGCAAATGGGGTATTAATATACAGGGTGAGTTTCCTACGATGTTCTCTATGGGTATCTCTGAAACTACTGGAGATAGAGAGTCGGTTAAATGAGGAAGGAATTGTTTTGTGGGGTCATAAATATGCGCCTTTCAGATTTTTGAAAAAGTTCATGGCTTACTAGATATTTCGAAAAAAACAAATTTTGGCTATTTTAAAAATTGCCCCTAATTCCATTATAATCTATTTTAGACAAAAAGTTTTCAGATAAAAGTTGTAGATAATCACATCCCTAATGACCTTGTGTTCTCCGATTTTTTCTAAAGCCTGTAATTTTTGACATATGACACAAACTTATGTTTTTTTAAATGGAAACCATAGTTGGCCATGACTTCATAAAAAGCCCCATTTTTTAAGCTTTTCAGCGATATAAGCTATAATATGTTTTTTATTCAAAAAATTACTGAGTTATAGCCAATTCTTATCTTTCTTGACTAATTTCACTTAGTTAGCCATGGAAACAAGTTCAATCGTCGGTGCTCTCAGAAACTCAGTATTTTTTTGAAAAAAGCATAGTATAGGTTATATCGCTGAAAACCTTAAAAAATTGCATTTTTTATGAAGTTATGGCCAACTATGGTTTCGATTTAAATTCATCAAATCTATGAATTATCTACAACTTTTATCTGAAAACTTTTTGTCTAAAATAGATCATAATGGAATTAGGGACAATTTTTAAAATAGCCAAAATTTTTTTAAAAACTATTTTTTATTTCTCTGACTTGTGGTTGTGGTTACTGACAAAATTTGGATTTGCGAAAATCTTTTTTTTTAATCTTTAGGTTCTTTAATTCGAACATTTAAATGTCTAGATGTTTCGCATAATTTCAGCTAGTTATATCAATACCTTTATATTCATAAATACGATATAAGTTTCAAAGAATTATTTACTAAGGTTGCATCTGTGTTAATCAGATTATTATGTAAAGCAAATGTCATTTTGGGAGCTGTAATTCTATATTAGTTACCAAACTGTACCGTCTCAATTAGATATTTTGTAGTTCTTCCCTTAATTCCAGACAATAATACAGTAAATTCATTAAAATATCACATTTGGCTGAGATTATAAGGTTTCCGGTATTTATTTATGCCTAATAATAAATTATATTCTACAAAATTCTATACTTACTTGTGGCTATAATAAGAGATTTATTTGTCGCGAATCACGTTTAAGTGTTTACTAATGCATTAATGGAACTGCGAAACACTTAAATATGGTTATAAAAACTATTTATTTAGAGTTATGTTTCAAGGAAATATTATTAGAAATTAAAGGGATCCCAAAAATTTCTGAAAATCTTTTGATATCAATGTTAATTCTTTTGTCAATGTTAATTAACTTTTGCTCCTCGGAATAACAGGAACCATTTCCTTCCTTTACTTAAGGGTAGAAAATTACATTTTCTCGTAAAGTAGTAGAAAAAATATTATTTTTCTTATTTTTCCCGAGATTCGTATTAAGACTTCTTCAATCAAGACAAGAAATCAACTCTCAAGAAATTGTCAAGACAAGATTTTTTTTAATTCTTGAAAATATTTCAAGACAAGACAAGAAACTGCTTGTCAAGACAAGATTTCTTGTCTTGCCGTTCCCTAATTTTTTCCAAATAATTTCTGCAGTAACGTCAATATTTGAATTAAAATTCGTGTCTGGGAGTTTTTTGACATGAGAAATTTGATTTTGATGTTAATATGACTGTTACTAGTAGAGGGCGCCACCTACATATTTTTAACTGGTTTGAAGAGTAATAACTTTTCGTCCGTACATGTATAAAACTACTGAGTAAAAAAATATACATTTACGACGCTTTTTACGTAAAAAAGGTCTCTTGGTAAAAATCGCTACGAGTAATGGTTTTCGAGATATTTGGAATCGAAATTATCAATACCTGTCATCACTGACATGAATTAAACATGTTAATGGACTAAATAGTTATTAGACTGAGATCAAAGTTCAACAAAAACTGTTTTATCATCATTTTTTTGCAGAAAAAATATGATTAATTTAGAAAAATAAAAATTTCCCAAATTTATTATTTCAGTGAAATAACTATCTACTCAACGTCTTTATTTTTCGTTAATAATGGCATGTATTGACTATTTCTATTCTAAATATCTTGAGAACGGTTGCTCGTAGCGATTTTTACAAAGAGACATTTTTTACGTAAAAAATCTATGAGATGTTTTTTCCCTCGGTAATTTTATACAGGTACGGACAACAAGTTATTACGCTTCGAAACAGTTAAAATACATGTAGGTGGCGCCCTCTACCAGTAGGAGTCGTATTGACATCAAAATCGAATTTCTCATGCCAAAAAACTCCCAGACACCAATTTTCATCTAAATACTGATGTTACTTCAGAAATGATTTGGAAAAAGTCGAAATAAAAATGAAATTTCTACACCTTGTATCTCCGAAACTAAGCATTTTAGGACATACATTTATACGAACTTTTTTACCTATTTTTATCTGCAGATTATGCTGCCGAAGTTTCCGGAATACATTTCGGACCACCCTGTATATTATATTTCAGAAATCTGCATAAGGCTTACCCCGATCTTGTCGTGTTAAGTTAAATTAATAAAAAAAGACGTTATTGCTGCCAAACAAGTGAGATTTCTTTATCTACAAGATATTATTGCCGAATTAATTTGTAACTACATAACTCGTTTGAATGGTCTTAATTTAAATATTGAACATCTGCACCAGCCGGGTAAAAAATCCTACTGTATAGATATAACAAGCACAATTCATCATTATCAAGTTTTATCTACGACTTTTAAATAATCGATCGTTAAACACATGTTATTGTGCCTGTTAACATAATAAGATAAATCTACTTAATGGATGTACCATTGATAGAAAGAAAGGTATCGATGCACGGCCATAGAAAAATGCAGACGATTATGTACGAGGGTTAACGGAAAAGTACACACCTAATAAGCACTTTGTTTTTATACGTAGATCATTCCATACCATTCAGATTGGCAATTAATTTTGAGTAAAATTATAACACGAAGTTTTTATAGACATCAACACCTAGAGGACAAGACGGATATAAGAGTATTACCTCTCAGTATTTTGTCTTGACGGCAAAAGAATCTCCATCAAACAGAAAGACAAAATGAAATACAACTTGGCACTCTGGCAGAAAGAAACATAATTAAATTACTCTATTTTATTATTACTCGCGGTTTTTCTTAAATTAATTAAAATCGGCTTGTCCAAAATTGGTTCTAATTTATATATGAAGCTGACATGACAGCGTTTAAGTTATAGTTGACTAAATGGTTGTGATCAAACAGTGACAGAACATAAACTCTTTTCAGACAGAAAAACTTCCATAACACTTTCCTTCTTTATTATATAAATATCTATTTTTTATTTGTTAATTGGAGCTAGAGAAATTTGAAGCAAGGATTTACATCTAAACGGAATTTCTCAAAGGAAGTGAATGTTTTATTACAATACAATTTTTATCTCGTTAATTACAACACTTGTTTCTTTACTTTAACAGTAAACGCAAAATTAGAGACGCCACTTTAGGCCCGTATCAATGTCGATATCGGTTAATTTAACGCTTCGTTTTGAACAAATTGTTTTTCCAGTAATTGACCCTAACTATCGCTGTAACGCTGGATTAAATGTCCAATAAAAAGGTTAATTGATACGTGGGGTTATCGCCTATTTAAAATTATTAGTTTCTGTTGGAAAAGAACGTGAAAAATAACCGTTGTTAATAATATTCAATTTACTTGACGAATTATCGTTCATGGTTTGTCGCTATTAGAACGATATGTAAAGGGTAATGTAATACATCAAAATTTGCATTATAAGCAGACCCTAGGCCTTATACATGTTATTGAACCCCCCCCCCCTGCGTGAGTTAGAACTCATCAAACAGTCCCAGGGCTAAAGCCAGGGTCTGAGACGGTTTTACAGAGGTTATAGTTCTCCATCTCCGATATGAGTTCTACCAAAGTTTATGGCACGAACTGTTGTCTCAGCGCACTCAGTGACGAGGTATTCTGGTGTTTCCTCATTTTTCTTACAGAATCTGCATGCGCTTTTGTTTCTTAGCTTTAATCTTCTAAGGTGTTCATTGAGGAGACATAGTTTTTTTAAGAACTCCATGACAATTCGAAGATTGTTCTAGCTTAAATCAAGGAACGTCTTTGATTTTTCTCGGTCATGAGTTCTGAGAAATTTCTTCGAATATCTTAAGCCGGGTCTCCACCAAAGCAACACTGTTTTCGACAATGTTGCTGAAAATTCAGTAAAGTCGTCGACATTTTATGTCGCAGATTTAAGTCGCCGACTTTGTTTCATATTTCGCTTGAGGAGCGGTACAAACATGTCGAAAGACGTCTCCACCGAATCAACTCCTATCGGTAACTTTATCGGGTATATTTTCCCATTTGTACTCGTGTCAACGTTCATGACAACGTGCATGCAGAAGTTCTTAAAATATTTGACTCACAACATCTCACATATCTATTCAATCGAATATACGATACGGGTAAAATTCCAAACGACTGGCTAAAATCAACTTTTATAACAATTCCCAAAAAGGCATCTCCAAAAGACTGTAGTGACTACAGACTTATAAGTCTAATGAGTCATGCTCTGAAACTTTTTCTTCGAGTCATGCATGCTCGTATATACTCAAAATGTGAAGAAAAAAGCGGAGAGACACAGTTTCGGCTTCATTAAGGGGCTGGGTACCAGAGAGGCTTTGTTTTCAGTGAAGCTACTAATCCAGAAATGTTATGATCAACGCCAAGATGTCTTTGTGTGCTTCATAGATTATCAGAAGGCTTTCGACAACGTTAAACACGATATTCTCCTAAACGGACTGCTCGAGATAGGAATAGACGCCAAAGACATTAGAATCATACAGGAACTATATTGGAACCAAACCGCAAAGATAAGAGTTAACAAAAATTTATTCACAGACACCTTCAATGTCTGTCAAGGAGTCCGCCAGGGCTGTATACTGTCACCAATACTTTTTAATATATACGTCGAAAAAATATTTCAAATGGCCCTGGAAGGAGAAAGTGGAGGAATTAAGATTACCGGAGTTCCAGTTAACAATATAAGACATGCAGATGATACGGCAATACTAACACGAACTTTAGAGGATCTCCAGCAAATAATAAATAAGATAGGGGACATGGGCAATCGTCTCGGTCTTAAAATCAACGCTGCCAAGACCAAACTTATGGTAATAGGACGCCAGCCTACAATCAACACCGCATTGACCGTGGATGGAAATATTATAGAGCGAGTTCCACGATTTAAATATCTGGGTGCCATGATCAATGAACGATGGGACTGCTTAAGTTAAACTTAGAACGAATTATGCAAAGTCAACATTTTTGAAACTTAAAAACTAACTATTAGCACGCAGTCTCCCGCTAACACTTAGACTACGGGTAGTGAAATGCTACATATGGCCCATCTTTCTATACGGAGCAGAAACCTGGTCACTCAAGGCTAGAACCCTGAACCGCATCGAGGCTTTCGAAATGTGGACTCTCCGGAGACTCTTACGTGTGCCATGGACCGCACATGCAACCAACGAAGAAGTTTTAAGAACTGCAGGCTATGAACGAGAAATGCTTAATATAGTTAAAGAAAGGAAAGTCTCATACCTCGGCCATATCCTAAGAGGAGACAAATATTACATTCCTAAGCTGATTCTACAAGGAAAAATAGAGGAACGGCGAGGCCCAGGAAGAAAACAACATTCCTGGCTAAGAAACATACGGGATTGGTGTAACATCAGCGACGCAGCCACCATATTTCGAAGAGCCGAAAACGGCACTCTACACATTGTATGAAGAGTACAGACAATCGCCAACGTGTGGCTAAGGACAAGGCACAGGAAGAAGAAGAAGTACTCGTGTAGTTGTAGTCACAAGTAAGTTTGTTTTTGATTCTGTTGCTAAAAATAAATTTGGTATGGAGTGGGGCAATGATAAAACAAGAAATCTGATTGAAAAATATTAAGCTCACCCCGAACTTTGGGACGCTAAGCATACTTGGTATAAGAACAGAAATAGAAAGTATGATGCCTGGAATTATATTGCAACTAGTTTAGGAGTGGAGAGGGTGGAACTTAAAAAGGAGAAAAATAAAAAATATCACCGGACAAACTTTAGAGAGTACAAAAAGGCCAAAGATTCAACACGTTCGGGCATGGGAACGGAAAGTGTGTACACTCCAAAATGGTTTACATACAATATGCTAATGTACTGAAATAATAAGGAATGCGGCTGAGATTATAATTACATCCTCATCGTTCCACATGTTGATAAACACTAAATTAACTTTCGCTCTTTAGTCGAAAAATGAAGTCGAGCAACAATATTTCTAGGTAGGTACGATCTACATTTCTCGACAATATTTATGAAAATAGTAACAAAAGTTGATGACAATGTCGTCGAGATATTATGTTGCTTTGGTGGAGACCCGGCTTTAGACCATGTGGTGGAGAATTTCCATTTCAAGTTACAGATGGGGTCTTCCAGGTTCTTGAGTTTTGCATTAAGTTGATGTTAAAAGTTAAGATAGATGTGGCTGCCATTTTAATTTCAAAGTAGTTTATTTTATTTTACAAAGGAATAAGTTAGTAAAATTGGAACGCAGAACATGAAATTAATATATTTAAAATTTGAGTGACAAGTGACTGGCTTCAAAATATTTTAGAAAACTGTATAAAACTGAATAAACCTAATCGACTCATTTTTTTAATACAGCCTGTGTTAATACAAAACAAACAAGATTGTATTTTAAACAAAACCTTACAAGAACTATTTCTTACTTTGAAACTTCAAGAAACTTACTGCATTATTATTATATTTATCAATATAACTTATATACAAATATTTTTTTATATTGCTCAGGAATCGTGTGAAATCGTGTGAAACACAGCATAAATAAAACAAAATATATATAATCAATAATAACACTTACTGAATTTTATACCTTAAAAGTTGATTAACTTTAATCTTATTTTTTTTAAACCAGTACCTTTTGACGTTATCTCTCTGCAGTACTAAAATTTATTATTTAACTATCGTATGATGTCGTTATTTTACAGCTACTCGTTTTTTAGTACCATACAGGAGATGGTATACAAACTTTATTGATGGCTTGCTGGGCATCGAATATTAACTATAAACTGTGCTCTGGGCCTACAGAATGATTTTTCAAATAAACCAACAAAATTCGTTAAAAACAACAAGAAGCCACGCATGACGGATTTATAAGTAAATCCATCCATAGTTCACTTAAAAAATATTAGAAACTTTTTTTAGTGAAATAACTGGATTGGTATGGACGTCATCTGCCTTTTTTCTGTCATCGTCTGTTAAAATCTAACCTGACTAAAAAAAGAGTATAGTTGACAAAAAAAGTAAGTAAAAAAATGAGAGACCACAAGAGTCTTGTATGCCGGGTCTTTATTTGGATTGTATAAGTCTTGCACTGATCGGTCTTGGTCTGGCATATACAGGGTGTTTCTAAAAATATGTGCCATCTCTCGTGGGGAGATTCGTCACGTAAAAATAAGATTTATTTTTCTTATCAACATATATGGTCCGATTCTGCTTTGTTTCGTAGCTACAGAGTGTTAAAGTTTGAATATTTTTTCGATTTACTATAATTTTCATCCAAGTTCTTTTAGCGTTTCGAATGAAATGTTGAGGGTAAAAGTTACTATAAATGGGACATATTTTAATGCTGAAAAGTGTCGATAAATTCATCAGGGGCGTGCATATGGGTTACCAATGGAATATTTTTCAAAAAAAAAGATATGCGCCACTGACTTTTTTCTTTTGATATCAAAATTGTGTAGACCGTTTAATACAAACTAAAAGTTATCTCTTGATATTTTGTCGAATTCGGCCTCTTTGATGAGATAAACACAATTTTATTAATCACAATAAAATAAAAATAAAATTAATAAATTATATATTTTACCTAATTTATTATTAAATCTTATTACTATTAGTTACCATTACTATTAGTCCAACCTACAGCAATTTTAAATAAAAAAGTAATGGTATTTAAGATAATTACAAAAAACCTAATTTTAAAAATGTTTAATACCCTGTAACTCTGAAACTATGCATTTCCATACCCATGTTTATAGGAACTTTTTTTCATATTTTTTGATTAGGAATCAAAGAGTACTTATTTAGAACTTTCGCAAGTTAATAATATTATTTTTTTAAAGGTCGCTATTAGACTTGCATCACAGCTTGCATCAAGGCACATTAATAAAATTGCGTTTATCTCATCAAGGAGGCCGAAATCGACAAAATATCAAGAGACAACTTTTAATCGGCATTAAACTGCTTAAACTATTTCGCTAACAAGAGAAAAAAAGCCAGTGGCGTATATGCTTTTTTATAAAAATATTCCAGTGATAACCCATATGCACGTCCCTGGTGAATATGGCGACACTTTTTTAGCTTTTAAATATGTCGCATTTATAATAACTTTTACCCTCAAAATTTCATTCGAAACGCTAAAAGTACTTGGAAGAAAATTTATAATAAATCGAAAAAATATTAATACTTTAACACCCTGTAGCTACGAAACAAAGCAGAATCTGACCTATGTTGATACATATAAATCTTATTTTTACGTAAGAAATCTCTCCACGAGAGATGGCACATGTTTTTTTGAAACACCCTGTATAACGCTAGTCTTGGTGTCCTGGTATTGATATTTGTGCAAGATCAGGACCAGTTTTGTGACTTCAAACTGTTTCCGAGTTACAGCAGCTCTATTAGTGAACCACCCTGTATATAGTTCATATAATAGTTTTGTCCAAGTTTATAGTATAACTTACTAAGTTTTTTAATAAAAATCCTGTGTTAAAACTCTCCTGCTTGAACTTAAAATCAGAAAAAATTTCCTGAACTATTTTTTTATTTTTTATTCTTTGACCTTGCCAGCTCTGGAAACGCGCTTTTTACTGTTGTTTTCTTTCTCGAATTTTTGTTTATCCTAGATTAACAGCCCACTAAAACTTAACAAGCCCGCTTCATGCGTTCAGCTAATCCAAACAAATATCAAGACGCAAGATAAAATATCACTTTTAGTCAAGATGGCGTCATCGCCAAAGGAATTTTTTTTAAATATTTCGAGTGTGTAGCCACCGATTCGAGGAACTATGCGCGTACTACTTTATAGCTGGAATAATCCAAGGTAACAGTACGTCAGTTGTTTAAAATTTTAAAAAAAATCTAGTCTCTTTTGTATTGTTTTCTTTTTCAAAAAAAAAATATTTTCTGATCCGATTAAAAGGCTGTAAGAGCGACCAGACAAACTCCTAACTAAACTATATCACCGATATTATACACAAGAAAACTTTGTTATGGTTCAATGAACTGCAAGGAGCTTACATGCTGGAAAGCGTTACAGATTCGATAGACCGAGTTTTACAAGATACGGAGTTAGTCTTTGGTAATTTCCGTCAAAGGCTGTTTATAATACCTTATGGATTTTTGTGATTAATATATTCTGTACTAATAATAATATTATTATGAAAGAGATGTGTTTTCATAAGATTTAAGTAAAATTTTGCATATATTTTTAAGATACATTCTGGCGAGGCAGCCCAATATCTGGTATCTTTATCTTTAGTACATAACTTTTTTTTCTGAAGATATTATTCTGTTTTGGTAAGGAATACAGACTTTACCTTAATAATTTATTATTAATTATTCAGAAATTGCAAAAGCTCATAAATTCAGGCATATTTGAAAAAGTAATTTATTGGTAAAGACGCCATAAATTATACTCTTTTATAAAAAAATTTCAGTTAGTTTCTTCATTTTATACCAGAATTTGTTGTTCATTTTACGAAAAACAACAGTTTCGTGAAATTAATGCAAAATCTTGAAAAGTTTAAACCATAACAAATATTAAAATAATTCGACATTTTTCTTTATTTTAAAAGATTTCATTATGGTTAATTGTTTATTTTTAATAGTTTTATTTAAATCTAAGAAGTAATTAACGTGATCATATTTTTTCAAACTGAAAACGGGACATCGGTTTTTTTTATCCATTCACCATATTATCAGAAAAAAAGCACACATTTTTCAATAAGCTTTACTCACAGCGTTAAAGATACATTAAAAACGTTGGTTATTTATTGAACTTAAATTCTTAATTATCATTTTTATATTTTTCAGATGAACAAATTTCTCCAAAAAATCCTTTATGGGTATTTCGCCACTGCAACAGAACGTCAACGGTTTCTTGTAGACGTATCTGTTTTAAAAAAAGTAAAGTGGTTCTCGAATAGTTGAATTTAAATATTTTAAATAGTTATTTTCTTTATTCTTTGTATTTTTTTGCTTCCGACGACGGAAAGAGATAAACTTTCCGAAATGTTAAGCATTTTTTCTTTGTTAGGCAAATTTTTATTACTGTAAGCATAACTTCTGACAAGCAGTGTTCGTTTAGGTTTAACGCAGAAGTGTTTACAAAAAATAAGTATTTTATTTTGTAGATTTTTCTTGCAGTGCAGTGGCGAAATACCTATAAAGGATTTTTTGGAGAGATGAACCCGCCACATAGGTATAGACATTTTTTAACAAATTTCTCTTAATACGTTCGGTTTTGATTTTAAATAGGGATAGAATTCTTGGCATGTCTTTTATATTCACTTTAGTTACCAACATCGCCTTGAGGACGGAAACCTGTAACTGAGTTTTTTCAGTTGTCCACAATTTGTTCATTAAAGAAAATACTCTTTCTATTGCTGCATTTGTGCCAGGCAGACACAAAATATATTAAATTAGAATAGAAAACTGTTCATGTTTAAGCTGATTCGACTGAAAGTGCTTAAACACTTCTACCCAACGACTTTCCATCGAAATATTTCCATTATTCCAATCAATATTTGTTGGATTATTAGTATTTTCCTGAAAAACGGGACAATTTGGAGTCTCGAAGCGTCTTTCGGGGACACCGGGACAGACGGTCGAAAAAAGGGACAGTCCCGTTCAAAACGGGACGTATGGTCACGTTAAGTATACCGGCAATACCGGGTGCGTCTCAAAAAACAAGTGTGTGGTACCAAATTATTCGTAAAAAAATGTTTTTTCCAAATATGCTAATGATCCACCCTCCTTCCATTTGAAAAAATTGAGATATGATTAAATACGATTTGGGCATCTTTTAGCCGGCCAGCACAAGACACGAAAAACATTAGACGATCAAATCTATTTTTCCAAGGCTTCTTCTCCTTGTTTAAAAATTCGTGTTTTTAACACACAGCAATTGCACTCTAGTTTTTAACACAGCCATATAGCCCATTGCCCATGGCACTCTAGACTGAAATTGACATGTGGTATGTCATCCTACTCAGAGTGTCATTTTCTATCAAATAAAGTAGAAATATGCCGAGGGTGCCATTTAAAAATCAAAAGTTGTAGTCATTTCTGATGAAACAGAAAGTGACCAAAAAAAATTGAATGCCAAAAATATCAGATCAGTTTTATTTTTTTAACGTTTTTCCACGTAAATGAGTCATAATCTTTACAAAAATTAAAAAAAAATGGGTAGAAGACAAAATTAAGAAGACAATAAATAATCAATAAAATCAAGCAAATATTTTACCGATAACGATTGCACTGTTCTCCAAGCTCGGTCTACAACCGTAATGTGTTTTGTAGTAAATCGATCATACTCCAATATTGTATATGCATTCTTAAAATTCAACCCAAGTAGCAAATTTTATTTTATAAAGGCTGTATAAACAGCTATGTGATAATTTTTATAGGATACCTCAATTCATATAACGTGCTATAAGACCGTAATATGATAGCTTTACAACCAAAAAAGGCCCATTTTTATACAACCGTTTAGTAGTATAGAAGTTCTATAAAAAGGGTATACAACTCTTATGCAACTATTTTACACAGCGTTATATAATTATTATAAAACTTGTTTTATTGTGTATTACGTGGTCACATCTAAGAAACAGAACAATAAAAACATTTGATCATTTAGCGAGGTAAAAGAGTATTTTATTTTTTACCGAAGAATCTAGAGAATGTGGATTGTTAAAAAGGAGACTTTACTCGACAATGAAAATGGCGGGTAGAGCCAGAAGGTACAACAAATATGTAATATAAAAAATCATTAATAGGGTTTGAAAAGTAGGAACAATTTTTGTTGCGCCGAAAATTTTACTGGTAGATTATAGGTATGTATTTGCCAAAAAATTAAAGCGCTTTAATTTCGATTAATGTTTACGTATAAATTTAAACAATAAAATAAAATAAAATTTTCAAAAATTTTTGTTTTTAATTTAATTAAACACTTTATTACTGTATGTGGGAATCTTATCACAAAATTTCTCAAAAATAACATTTTACAATTTATTTTGATGTTTTTAATTATGCTTCATATAATGGCGGCCATAGGCCATACAAAAATTCTGCCTTAAACATGGCGAATTATAATGCAACCATTTTATTATAAATGAATCCCTTAAATAAGTCTTTGCTGTAAAATAAAACGGTATAGGATAAATATCTATTATTACGCAGAATTTCCAGGCACTATAGAACTATTTTGGACATATTGAGATTTGTGACAAATAGATGTTGCCAAATCTCATTTGATTAGTATTTAAACTAACAAACATGATCAGATTTTCATGGATTCATGCACGCAATGCATTTCATGCGTGCCCGCCGAGTGAGCGGCAACCTAAGGACTTGGAAAAACAGCAATAAAACAATACAAACATTACTACAGTAAAACTTTACATCAACGTGGCAACAATGCTTTGAAGAAGCCGGACAACCCGAGAGATTTTGGCTTTTGGGAACCCAGGGAATTCTCGGGATTATTTGCCATAATTTCGAGGAGTTTTTTCTTACATGCTCTTTATAACTACCACTGCGTTTGTTAAGTTTTTTCCAGCTTTGTCCAGAATTCATAATAGCTGTGATTGATTATACTCGTACGTAGATATTACTTTTGCAACAACAACAATAACAAAATAAATAACTATGTATACCATTTAATTTAAAACGAGGTTATATTATACATTACCAGTTTTATAATGCAGATATTACAGCGAATTTATTTTGTTAATCACAATTTTATCATATAAGGCTATATAACTGGTGTTGTATACAGCACCGTAGTTTAGCGCAATAAAACATTCTATCATACAACGTAATACAACTTTAATAAGACAAGTTTAAGTAACTATTTTATGATCTTGTGACTACTAGTTATATGAATATTATAGAACTCTTATATGGTGGGTATAAGAGTCTAATAAAATAATATGTTTGTTATCATATAGCATTGTCTTATTAAGTGTTATATTATACTAAAAGAAATTATCGTTTAATGCGTTATAGGATTCGTTGTAAAAACCACTAGAAAATAGTTAATGTAATAAAATAGTAATACGACAACTTTAATTAAAAAATAGAATGGTCGAAACCAAACGCTTAATAAAATCAAGCAGTCCTTAAGACAACGCTATTCGACTATTATAAAATAATTCAATCCTTTTAGAATTTCTTTTTGCTACTTGGGAGTGCACGTACTTTAACTCTTCTATTTTTTTAGATACTCTGTACATTTTTATAAAATTTCGATAAAGCTGTAAAAAAAGTAAGGGTGTGTATGAGAGATATTTTTAAAATCCGAAAAAAAATATGCTATCAACTAAAAAAAAACTATTATTTGTTTACGTTGCTGCATGTTCTACCCCAAAAAATCGAAAAGTTAAAACTCTAAAAAATGTTAAAAGTAGGACCAACTAAAATACCAACACAAGTACAAAATATTTAAATGTTCAGTATAAAACCCTAATTACGTCCCAAGCAAATTCCCTTATATTTCAGCCGAAACAACTAAAATAACTCTCTGAAACTGCGCGCCATATGCCTATCTCGCTACCGTTTTTATAACCTGACATAATTTGAATGTTTGTTTGTATTTAGGCCGTGTGTGTAGTTACCAATACTACAACAGCTGTTCTATTATACAAGGCTAATTAAGGATTCCACTTCGTTACGTTCTAAACCCCGAATTTCATATGAGCCACCGTGCAATAATAGAAAAAAGATAATTATTATAACTGGCACGAGAGTGGATCAAATTATAAATCAGAATTAGTATTTAATATACAGGGTGAGTCTTAAATAAGTGCAAATATTTTCAGGGCTGGTAGATCTCGATGAAAGAAACGTATCTTGTATTTATGTTACCAAATTATTCTTAAAAAAACGCTTTTCCAAATATGCTAATGAACCACCGTTGTTTCATTTGAAGAAATTGAGATACGATTAAAAATACGATTTGGGCATCTTTTAACCGGCCAGGATAAGACACGAAAAACATTAGACGATCAAATCTATTTTTGCAAGGCTCCATGATTAAAAATTAGTGTTTTTAACATAGCCATTGAAATTTATAATACTATTTTGTTTTAAGCGAAAATGTCAAAAGTTGACGATGAATGATATGCCATTCTATTCAAATTGTCATTTTCTATCGAATAAAGTAAAAAAAATAAGAGGGTGTTATTTAAAAATTAAAAGTTGAAGTTATTTCCGGTGAAACAGGAAGTTACCTCAAACAATTGAATACGTCAATCAATCCTAATTTATGTCATATAACTAAAAAACTAAACTAGCTAACTTATCAAATTTGTTTTTTCATCAAAAAAAATAAAAAAAAATTATATGGGTGAGCCACTTTTGAGACGCACCCGGTATTGGAATTATAAAAAAAGAATATACAAATGATCAGCTGCCATAATGATGTTACGCCAACGCTTATATTTCATTTTAGGAAAATTCGATTTACGAAATAATATTATTGTGACTGAAATCTTCAAATAAAAAAAGGACAGCAGAAATCTGGAAAATCACTGACGTTAGATAACGTAACGGTGGCGGACCCAGCAGGAAATGAAATATCGAAGGAGAGGATCAATTTTATTGAAGAATAAAGAAACCCACACGCACTGAAACAGTATATATTATATATCTAATCTGGGACACAATAAAATATCCGATATCCCATCGCAGAAATACCCCATCCTCAGAGTAATAAGAAATATATCCCCTATCAAAAAGCTGTAAAAAATGAACAAAAATAAGGATATGTAGTTTTCAGAATTGTTAAAATCTATCCACCTATAGAAGAGAATATTACGATAGACATCCAAAAATTTACAAAAAAAAAAACAAAAAAACAATTTCAACTCACTGGACAGACAATCCTAGCGACTTAATGGCCACCCACCCCCAAGAACGGTAAATATAGGATTGCTCATCCTCATAAGACGTACATTCGCCTCTTCCCGCGCTTCAGCTGACAGTTGTGACGAAATTGTAGTTCTTGTCATGATAGTGTGTATTATTAGTTGCCTATGGTAAACTTATAAAAATAACAGCTGAGAAATTTTGAGTTAATTATTTTGTCAATTTTAAATGTGAAAAAGGTTCTTTAAAGTTTTTAGAGCTATAGAGTGTATAAATACGTTCATACGTGTTGTGGATTGCGACAAAGTGCTTACTAAGTGCCTACGATATTGTTTATTAATTATTTTAAAGCAAAATATGGAAGTACTCTAAAAAGAATGCTTGCAAAAGGTGATGCTGGGAACTGCTGTTCTTAAAAATGCATTATCCGAGTATTTAATACGATTTATACAGTTAATTTTCTGTATTGCATACATATAAGGTGTTTAAATGAATAAACTAAATAAAGAACGTTTTGCATTCGGCAACCAATAATGCACGTGTGTGTATTATTGGTTGCCGGATAAGGACTATGACCATGACAAGGACTACAATGACGTCACAAAGAGAGTAGTTTTCGCATGCACCTGGCGGACACTTTTGGCTGAATGAGCAGTCCTATTAGGTTAACTGTTCTTGACCCAGCCCCAGCATCTTTCAGACATAGAAATCTACGCTATCGAAAGATGCTAACAACTTATCTTAACTACCGGAAACAAGAAATAGCTAGCTTATCCGTAGTAGCATTAAAAGCGATTGACTCAGTAACCATGAATTCGAATAAGTTGGAATAAATGTCTGGAAAAGCTGAACAAATTAGGCAAAAATAATAAAGTCCTCCTACTCTAAGTGCCGGCCCATCAAGGGATACAAGCCAATGAAAAAGCAAACGGTCTAGCTAGAAAAGGAGCGAACACACCACTAACTGAACCTGAACCGTTCAGCTTCCCAAGTGTAAACCGATTTAAAGCGGAACTCAAGAACCTGGAAGACTAACCTAACTTAACCTAACCTAACCATCCGTAAGCTGGAATGGGAATCCGCTAATGGTCTAAGATACTTGAAGACATTCCTCAGGACTTACGACCGAGAAAAATCAAAGATTATCCTTGATTTCTAAGATTGAAGCTAAAGGTGCGGTCACACCGGCTGCGCCGCTCCGCGCCTTGCCGCACAAAACATTTTTTAGCATGTACTTATGAAGTGTATGTTTTTTTAGCGCGCACAAAAGTATATGGTAAAAAAATGATCTGCGCGACGAGTGGCAGGGCGGCGCAGCCGGTGTGGACGCACCTTAAGAAAAAACAGCGAATGCATATTCTGTGGGGAAACATCAGATCACCTTATCACTGAGAGCGCCGATGCGACCTCCATTTGTGCCACCAACTCTTGTATGACTGATATCGGAGATAGAGAACTAACCTATGTAAAATCGTCTCAGATACTGGCTTTTGCCAAAGCTCTAAGACTGTATGATGAGTTATAACTCAAAAAAGTTGGACACAATAATAGTTCCCCATACATTCTATATTTTACATAGAATGTTTCAAGTTTCAAGTGTTTCAAAGGCATGTTCACACCTATAAATCTTACTAAAGTCTACTGATTTTCTGTTTCAAAACATGTTTTCAGTGAAACTGATCAGTATATTCTCAATTTCAGTAAAAATGAAAGCTAGAGTTCTACTTGTATTAATTTTGACTGAACAACGAATACAAACTGTTTTTTGTTACAAAAAAGTTTGAAAACGTATTTTTTTGTTGACTATTCCAAATTTTGGGGAAATATTGATAGAATTTGCTTCAAAAACTAATTTTTTCAATAAAATTTCACTAGTACCCTATTTATTTCTGGGTATCGTAACTTTTGTTTCATCACAATATTTTGTAACAAATATGCCAATTGTAACCATACTTCTCGAAAGCTGGTTGTGATTTTGTAGACATCTTATGTTAACGAAATTAACGACAGATGGCTTTACCAACTGAATGTATTCAACTAGCAAAATGAAATGTGTGAACACAAGCGCGGTGTTATGTCTCTATTGAGACTGTTTCAGTGATGTTGACAGGTAAGACCCGCCTTAAGATAAATCAGTGGCTGTTCATTAAAGTGCATTACGTATCTTATTACTCTGAGGATTCTCCCACAAGTTATGAGATAAATTTATTTGTTTTTCACTGACTTGAAAGTTGTTTAAAAGAGTTTGCACTAAAATAGCCTTTGGAGGATGTTTCCCGTATCCTGTTATATGTTACAATTTAACTGTCTTTCCTTATTAAGAAATACACTAGTTTATATTTTCAGCTACATTATGTCTCCGGATTGTCTTTACAAGAGGAAACACCTTTTTATTATTGACATTTTGAGAAAAATGCATTCTTCATAATAATTTTTGCTTGATCTATAATGGTTTAATACCGTTCCGTTTATACTCTTCCAGATTTCCATACCGTTTTTTAGAAAATTAAAAAAGAAACACGAAAATGTAATTTAATTTTTTCCTAAGGGCTCGAACACACTGACGACCAGGTCACACCAGCCAGGCTGCTACCTCTAAAACCATTAAATCAAATGATACGGCGCACATTAACGTCCTGGCCGTCCGTTGGTCGTTGCGACCAGTAGACTGCACTAAAATATTATTTTCTGCCGCTAATTAAATTAGTTTTTTTAGTTGTATTGCAGTCATGTACAAGGAGGACAACTGTATTTTAAACATTATATTTAATTTAACGTTTTTCAAACAGGGTTCATCCGTTAGACTATATTTCTACTAGGTACATTATTTAAAAAAAAATTAAGAGTAAAAGTAACTTAAACATTCATAAAAATAGAAGTAATTACTGTTGTAGATTCTCAGTAATAATAAAAAAAGAGGAATTTATATTGTAAATATTGAAATAACTGACAGCTAAACTTTCTACCTGCTTATATTTAGAGCCAGTGTCTGACGACCTTTTTTTACGATGGCCCTAATATGTTTACTTCTAAAGTCGATAAGAGACATCAGTAGAAGTCCATATCAGTAGAAAAAAGAAACAGAATATCTCCCTTTTTGTCGGTCGCGCGTACACATTGCTGTTTGTTCGGCCTATTTGTTCTGCTTGTTCGTGCGCGCTCGGTTCGTTCGGGCTAAAATGCTCAAGTCTGAACGCACCTTTAGGAACCATACTGTTTTTGTCCTTTATGGATATAATGCTGAAAATCTCTCGAGTTACATGTCTCACTCTATACATATTAAATTAGATATAGACGTAGGATGTAGAATATTCTGTTATGAAACGACTGATGGAATAGCAGGCATTGCGGATTTGAAAAACATGGAAATAACGGGGTTGGAGAATTTACTTGCTCCATTTACCATACCAGTATTTATTAACGAATTTTACCTAGTCGGGGTTGGAGATTGCACTTACTCCATCTACCACACCAGTATTTATTAACGAAAAATCCAAGAATATTTTAAATGCATTATTTAATATTAGAACATTTAAAAGCTCATGAATAGCAACTTCGCTTTTTAGTTAACTCGGATATTTTAACATTTCTGAAACAACATTTTCTAATCGGTAAAACATAAAAAATCGTTAGATCTGACAACTCTGTTGAAACTGGTCGTTCATCTGACCGCAGCTATAAACGCAAACGCAATGCATCCGGCCAGCCGACGCGACGGCCAGGTCGTTGCGACCTGGTCGTCAGTGAGTTTGAGCCCTTCCTAAAAATCCAAACGGGTTCTAGTATAATATAATTTCGTTTTTATTCAATGACAGATTGTTATGGATATAATTTTAATGTTAACTTCATTCTTTGAGAGAAGCACAAAATTTATTTAGTTAGCATTAACGGGATTATTCATTTTAGAACGAGCAAAAATTTTAATGCTGAATGCATTTTTCTCAAAATGTCAATAATAAAAAAGTTTTTCCTCTTGTAAAGACAATCCGGGGACATACTGTAGTTTAGAATAATTGTAATGCCACAATGATTTTTTGGTTTTTGCCTAACATAATAATAATCTTAAGTTGTCATTCCCTTAGGATACTTAGTAACTGTTTTTGCGTTGCCGTATTGAATATATTAAAGAAAAAACTACGAGTTGGCAGCAACTCAAACAGATGCTCTTTCAGTTCAATCGCTCGAGTGTTCTGTGCTATGTCACATTTCGAGAGCATAATTCGTTTTTTAAACAACTTTTTTAGCTTACGATTAGAAAAACAGTTTCAATCTAAAGTCTGGTTTAAAGCTTATGTATTTTTTATATTTAGTATATGTTTTTTTCTCAAATGTTGTAGTGTTTCATACTTTGAATGAAAATATTAAAGGAACGGGTATATCAATAAATATAGGTTAACTTAATTTCTGGATATCAGTCTAATTTTACTAATTTTACTTTAAGCATGTAAAATTACAGGGTGAGTCTTAAATAAGTGCAAACATTTTCAGGGCTGGTAGATCTCGATAAAAGAAACATATTTTCTCTTCACCGTTTTACCAATAAATCCAAAATAAGCGAGTTATCCTGTAAAACTAAAAAAAAATTTTTGCTTAAATTTTGAGAACCACTGGATCTTTTCTCTTTCTTGTTGTCTTTCTTGTAAATGTAATCTACTACCCATGGCGCGATATTATCAAAAAATTGTGTTTTTTAACTAAAAACTAAACAAAATCCAAAAATTTTTTCAAAAAATTCCATATTATCAAAATTTTTCTTTTGCGAAAAAACTTATGATTGAAATTACCACTCCTAAAATATTTGCACTTATTTAAGACTCCTGTATAAAACATAGAATATGATGGATATGTTACGGTTAAGATCCGATGTCCGGTTAATGTCGACATTACCCGGTTAATCTCGAGAATAACAAGCAATAAAACAACCAAAAACATAACCTAACCCAAACATTAACACTTTAATGTCAACATTAACCGGACATCGGACTTTAACCGTAACATATACACCAATTTCTAAGTAGAAAAGAAGCATCCAGTTTATTTTGTTGAAAACAATAAAATTGTGGTTCATTTCAATCAATCCACGTTGCATGAATAAATAAATATAATTAAATGTCTATCTTTCCTCGTTTATTAAATTGGAACATACATTAAAATATTATTTTATAACTTTATTAGCCAGGAAATTGCGATAAAGATAAATATTTATACGCAATAACAAATATAAATTAATCAAAATCAATTCATTTTTTCACTTATAAATCTGTACATTATTGCATTTATCATTATTTAATTATTTTCCATTAATTATCCATATATGTATATATAATTAACAAATTCATATAAATAGTAAAATTAATGTAGTTTTTGTATTACTATAGGCAACTCTTTCAACTAGAACCCACTTTTCGGAGCCGAGTAGGTACCACTATAAACCCACAATGTTCAGTAGAAGAAATAAACTGCTGATTACAACTGGTCTTTTGACAAACTATATCAAGAGAGTCTTTGCTGCAGGCTATGCGATAAAGATCTTGTTTCAATATCTGAGACGGTTTTATAGAGGTTAATTCTCCATCTCCTACTCCGATATCAGTTGTACCAAAGTTTATAACAGCGTACACACTATGCGAGAAACAATTCGAAGCATGTCAAGGCCGCATTTCGTCGCCCAATTTTGATGCATTTCGATTTATTTCCAGTTGTCTTGACCCACTTCGGTTTGCCTCGACTTACTTTCGATTCTTAAAAGCGCCTGAAAACGACTCGTGAGGAGGGCGAGGGGGGATTTTTTTTGTTGCCTCGTTCAATTTTGTTTTGTTTTCTACTGTTTTCAAATCGTGGCGGTATCTGTATCCAAGGCAAAGGATTTTTTTTCATAAATCTCGGGAAATAAGTAAACCTAGACATTTCTAAAATAGTTGTTGTTGCGATGATATTTCGTTAATTACATCTCATTTTATGTTATATTGATATATATTCCACAGAAGTAATATTTGAACACGCGTTTATTATATGTATAGTAGATATTTAGGAACAAAACTTTTCACTTAAACTGCAGGAATGTAATTACAATATTTTTATGATTTAATTTTATTATAATGAATTAGTATATAAAATTGTATATGATATGTTTGTTTACGGCATTAATTAATTAATGTAACAGTAGTATTGCTTGATGAGTAATACTGGTACTCAATCATGTACTCATCATGATGATGAGTATTGCTTGATGATTAATACTGGTAACATTATCAATATATCCGCTTGGGAAAATTATTAATTGACTCGATGTCAACAAAAGTATGGTCCACGGACATTATCTAAAAGCATATTTTTTTATTGCTCTTAAGAGAAATGTGTAAATGATACTTTTATTAAAAGCACCCAGCATGGTTTCATATAAATTGGGGGGGATTGAGACAATTAAAACTAGAAAAACTAAACAAAATTCGTAAACTAAACTTTTCTACAGACTACAGTATAAATGCTACTTTACCATAACCAGAAATAATAAATAATTTGACGATTTTTGAAATAATTTTGTGTATATTTGGTCATGATCATGTTATAATCATTTGCTCTATAAAGTAAAATGAAGAGCTGCTCGGTATCTTAAATTATACAACAAATTTAAACATTTTTGCCAAAATTTCATTTAGTCAGGTTTGTATACTTTAGTGTCGATATGATTGATGGCGTGCATTGGAAAACGTTTTGCGATTACTATAGGTTATTCATACAATCTTTACATTATGGAACAAAACGTTTATAAAAATTGACGTAATTAAGTTTTCGTATTCTATCGATAAGTGCCCAAGCGAACTGTACTTAACCGAATCGAGGAAAGAAAAGACGATGGCGAAAAACCGAAAAAGGAAAAATGCGAAAACGTACGATTAATTTCCGATAATTCCCTCCTTTTTGGAAGTTGGCGTTCGAGAGAACGTCGAACGAAAATATAATGGGAACGCCGCTACATTTCAGATGTCAAATAAAAGGAGAAATCCTTCGAGCAGAACTAATAAAGTTTCGGGCTCTTCCGAGTGCAGTTCGACTTGTTGCTCGGACCCGCTCGGGTCCTTTTATTCGCCTCCGCAACGAAAACATCGCTTTTTCCGAACCGTTTTACGATAGAATGCCACTTGGAAAAATCTATCTATTTTGCTTTCTTTAAAAGGTTTCTTTTCAATAAAATAAAATATTTACGTAGAAATAAATGAGCACGTTCAGAGATGGTCAGCAGCTAGTGGCTGAGTAAGCGACTTCCCTGCACGGTCTATTTTTACACACAACAACGGTCAGTGTGCCACTGACTTTTCTTTTGGCATCAAAATTCTGTAGGCTGTTTAATGCCAATTAAAAGTTATCTCTTGATATTTTGTTGAATTCGGCCTCCTTGATGAGACAACGCAATTTTATTTATCACAATTAATAAAAAACCAAACAAAATTATATATTTTACCTAATTTATTATTAAATATTATTACTATTAGTCCAACCTAGAGCAATTTCAAATAAAATAATAATTGTATTTAAAATAATTACAAAAAACCTAATTTTCCAATCACTCCAATAGCATTTGGAAACTGATTTTTTTTGCCACGTTTGCTATGCTTCGTTTATTTTGGGTTGGGTTGGCGGCAATTTTATCCATAAATGGGACTTTTCAACTATTTTGTTCATTACAAATGAAATTGTTTTTGAAACAGTCGACTGAGTGATTCCCAATTCTTCTGCTACACCCATCTGAAATCCAGGATTGGTCATATATCGCAAGAAAACCTTCATTTTATGATTTGAAGAAAAAGCGCCTCCTCTTCTTTCAAGATTTTCTTGCCATTCTGCCATTTTATGACCAGCTTATTGCAAGGTGCATCTCCTACTAACGAGATGCAAAAATTTTGGAGCATATGCTCAACTAAGTAAGCAAAGCATACATTTTATTCATAACAAGTTGAGCAAATACTTAAACGTGAGTAGATGCTCATGCTTCATCTAATACAAGTTTGAGCAAAACATTTTACTTACATTTTTATTCATGAACTATATAGCATATGCTTCAAGTTTGGCAAGTAGAAGGTTTTGCTCATTTTTATTCATAGGGGCCATTTAAACTTTTCGTTAAAAGTTAATAGTTTTATTAAGGTTGCTATTAGTATGCTATTAGACTCGGATCATGGCAAATTAATAAAATTGCGTTTATCTCATCAAGAAGGCCGAAATCGACAAAATATCAAGAGACAACTTTTAATCGGCATTAAACTGCTTACACTATTTCGCTAAAAAGAGAAAAAAAGACAGTGATGTACAGGGTGGTCGAAATTGGATGTCATGGGCTCGATTTATGAGAAACGTTTAATGGCGTAAACCGTCTATTGATATTTTCACTGCCAACCTAGATACGGGGTCTTTTTGAATTTTTTACCATTTGGAAAATTGCCCATAACTTAAAACGTTCTTAAGGCACTTTTTTAAGCACAATCCAGTGGCGTAGTCATTTTTTTCTATACTTGCTCTTTTTGTCAGAAATAATAAAAAATATAATTTTTTAAATGGAAATCATGGTTGGCTGCGAACTTAAAAAAATGCTGGCGTTTAACCCTTTCCAACGATATAAAGATATGTGTATTTATTTCTAAGAATGAAAGAAATATTAGGTTTTTTATCTTTGTATCGAAGCGGGCATTGATTTTGTGTTGACCTAGTTTCCTAATTATTTTTTATCACAATTTAATATTCTATATCATTATTTATCTGCATAATTAAAGACTTTTGAAAAGGTAAATCAACATTCTATATTAGTATTACCATTTACAATTAAAAAGCCAGGGCTACAACTGCACTATTAAATGGAGAATTTAGAGAGAATTGGATTGAAACAAGGGATCCCATCATCTTGGCCTGATAGGTCCTGTGATGTAACTCTTTTGATGGGGGAAATTAAAAAGCCTTATATATAAGGGAAGAACCATTAGGACGAGAGAACAATTTCAGAAGGCTACTAGGCAAGCTTTTGGACTTATTACACCAGTTCGCCTAACTTCACTAACAGTAACTCTGTGCGCAAAAGATGTTTATTGTGTATTCAACAAGGAGGTTTGAACATCTTTGACGATTTTTTAAAAAAAAACTTTATTCGTTTTAGTTTTGTTCTTTGTTTATTGTATCGATCTCAATTGTAATTATTAATACTAATATAGAACGTTAATTTATCTTTTCAAAAGTCTTTAATTATGCAGATAAATAATAATATAGAATATTAAATTGTGATAAAAAATAATTAGGCATATACGTCAACACAAAATCAAGGCCCGCTTTGATACAAAGATAAAAATCCTAATATTTCTCTCATTCTTAGAAATAAATACCCATAACTTTATATCGTTGTAAAGGATTAAATGGCAGCATTTTTTTAAGTTCATAGCCAACTACAATTTCCATTTATAAAATTATATTTTTCATTATTTCTGATAAAAAGAGCAAGCATAGAAAAAAACTCACTACGCCACTGGATTGAGCTTAAAAAAGTGCCTAAAGAACGTCTTTTTATTATTCCGCGAAATAAAAAAGTTATGGGCTATTTTCAAAATTGTAAAAAATTCAAAAAGACCCCGTATCTCAGTTGGCAATGAAAATATCAACAGGCGGTTTATGCCATTAAACGTGTCTCAGAAATAGAGCCCATGACATCTATGTCGGTTTTGCTCTATCTAGTCAGGAAATAGGTTTTCTCTGTTAAAACAGACCAATTCCACCCTGTACATGCTTTTTTTAGAAAAATATTTTAGTGGTAACCCATATATATTAGCTTTAAAATATGTCGCATTTGTACATAGTAACTTTTACCCTCAAAATTGCATTCGAAACGCTATAAGTACTTGGAAGAAAACTATAATAAATCAAAAAAATATTAAGACTTTTACACCCTGTAGCTACGAAACAAAGCGGAATAGGACCTATGTTGATATGAAAAATTAATCTTATTTTTACGTGAGGAATCTCCCACGAGAGATGGCACATGTTTTTTGAAACACCCTATAACAGTTATTATTTACATCAACAAAACTAACCTTTTTAACAGCACTTTTTTAAGGAACATAAAGGGTCATTATTACCGCTTTCCCGTTGATTTTCCTGCAATGAGTTTTTTACGGCTATTAAGCTCTATAGTTTGTACACTTCGCACTAACAGATGTTCTAAAAAGAATAATGTTCGACTGCAAGGTCTGCTAGTAATCATTTTCAAAAAAAAAAGAAAAAACTTAAAGTATCACAACATCATTTGGTTAAATCAAAAACTCGTAATACAGAACTAAAGTGTCAAAACGGATGACAATGTCAGGAAATAAATAAATAAATGCGACAACTTGACATTTTTTACAGCACAGCTGCCACCTGAATCCCCAGCGCGAAATTTAAATTCCAGTTAGTCAGCCCGGCGCCGAATATGTCCCTGGTTAGCAGTAATGAATTTAAAAATCGCGCAATTGATTACGTAAGTAAAAGTTTAATTGATATGAAATATAGGTTTGTTTGATTTATGATGAAGTAAAAAATAAAGTATTCCGGAAAATCAATGTCATATCGATGTTGTTATATTTCTTATCCATACCATATATGTCGCCAACATAACTACTATTAAAAATCGAAAACACTTGACAAATCACTATCGTATCTGATTAAATAAACAATTCAAATCGTTTCTTTTATTGTCCTGTCCCTTTAGGAACCCCCCTGTTTGCCCATTATCTATATAAAACACATACACTAACACAAAACGTGTTAAATTGACGGTCATTACGAAAAACACTCACCCATATCTCCATGCAAATCTACGTGTCGTACAAAAATGATTTTATTTGCATGAATTCTTTCCCTCGACAAGTTTTTCCTTATCGGACACCTGTCAATTACTAGTGTATTTGCGAGATTTGTTTTCTTAGTCAACGGCGACTATGAAAGCGAGGCGAGGGTTAAATTGACAGGTGGCTTTTCCAGATAATACCTAAAGGAAAATAACGAAAATATAATGATTTTGAAACATGTTTTATATGCTTTATTTTATTTCCGATAATATAAGATTCAGTATTTACTTTTGAATATCAAGATTAAGGAAGGAGCACATCAACAAACTTTCCAGTGGCACAACAGTGGCACAGCACAGCAGGTGTTCTATGGTTTCTTCTTCCTCTCTGCAGTCTCTGCAGTAGTCGTCATTGAAAATCTTCCATCTCACGAGGTTTACCGCCGTGGGACTGTTTCCAGTGACGACACCTACAATGTGACACCTCGACATGCTTATATTGCTTATAGTAGAGGCTAATTTTTAACTAAGCATACCTCGGGAAAACACGGGAGAAATTCTTTGAAAACCCTATGAAAACTAGTAACTTTCTTTGAAGAAACTTCTATAAACTCACCCCGAAATATTTCGAGGGTTTCTATAATTATATAAATCCAGTTTCATCATTCTGGAGTGAAGTAAAAAAATGCGTCCACAAAGATCAGTGGAGATCTACTGCACGCTGTACAATTATCTATTTTATAGTATTTTTCTGGAATTTGCAATAGTGTCACTGTTATTTAAATTCTGACACAATATTCTTCTACATTTACTACCTCTAAACAGAACTACTTGTCGAATAAAATAAGCTCAGACACTTTTGGGACACATTTTATCTTTCTGCGACTAGTCGCAGATTGGGCGATTCTCAAAAATTTTCTGGAATTTTTTCGGCTACAAAGGAAATATATTTTAGGTTGGCTTCTTCTTCTTCGAAAGTTGAAATGGCCCATTGTTGCTTGGGGCAACGGCATAATCGGCCAAACAAAGTACAACCTCAACACCGAGACGTATGTCGATGCCTTTGAATAAGAAGACTAAGGAAGGAGCATAATGCTATCCATGTATTCATGCATGGTGGGCGGAAAAAGGACTCTAGGGTGGGGATCCTTGACAGTTCTGTTTGACGATTCATTTGACACATTTGAATTTGATTTGAAATTTTGTGGATTTGTCAGTCTTTACGGAGCTTATTTTATGTTATTTATTATTTATTCTACTACTGATCGTTGTATAAAGGTAGTAAATCTAGATGAAAATTGTGGCAGAACTTAAATTAACAGTGACACTATCGCGATTTATCGAAAAAGACTCTAAAATAGTTGGTTGTGTAGCGTGTGAAATAAGAGTGAAATAATAAGAACAACTTTTCGCTAGTAAGTGACTATATAATATACATACATGTAGTAAACCGATCATTTATGAAATTCACTTAAATTAACTAGTTATATATTTTTTCTTGCATTTTTGCTTTTATTTACTACTTGTCAAAGACTAGATGTCAAAGAATTTATATACGTCAATTTGACTTACCTGCTTCAGTAGCGTATCGGATGTTTGTGTTGATAAATAATTATTATAACTTATCTATTTTTATTAGAATTTTATATTTTTATAACAATTTTAATAACTACCAACATTTATTCACAACGTAAAATAAAAAAAAAATTATTAAGTCTACCCCACGTCTACCCTACATGATAGTTTTACATTTTTTAAATAAAATTAGAACAGCACTGATAAACCGGAATTTAAGTTGGCCATATTTGAAGCCCATCGCGGTGGACCTAAGATTTTTGATATGCTCCTTCCTTAGTCTTCTTATTCAAAGGTCGATGCTTATGATCTTCTTCAAAGAGCCAAAGAATCACTCCCTTTCCTATGCCCTCCTATGCCCCTTTCGTTTGAATATGATATTTAGGCACTGCATATTAATCTAAATATGCTGTTGAATGATCATAATATTATATTAATCAAAATTTAATAATTATTTCTCTTTAGTTTACCCTTTTTTCACTTTTCAAAATAGGTTTTTTACTGCTTTTTAGCAAAATCTGCGACTTTGGGCTATCTTAACAGCTGCCTTTTAATAAAGTCACAAAGAAAAAAAAACGATAAAAGAGTCATGTATTATTTTTGATCTGCGATTTTGGGCTATTTTCAAGGTTTGGCAAAATCTGCGACAGTGGGCTATTTTCAAACTTGAGTTCTGCGACACGGGTCAAATTTCATCTGGCAACCCTGAATGAAAATAGTAATACTAAATAGACCTTTTGGCCTGGTATAGACAGATGTTTTGGTAGAAAATGTTCCCCTTGGTTTCTTGTCAACGAACAGTGATTGAAATTTTTGTTTCATAAGTTTTCAAACCAATATCATCAATTTTCAATTCCGTTTTTTAATTGAGCTCTGAAAAACAACCAATAGAATATTGACAGTAATTTAAATAAACATTTTATTACCACTTTTTTAGATAGGAAATATTTGTCCACGCAGCTTTAACAAATATACTCACTTAAACAGAATACTTTTATATTTAAACTTTTGTTATAGATAATAAAACACGCCAAATAGAAGTTTATTTCAGAGTATTAGCAAAGTTTAAATTAATGTAGATTTTATAATTTTGTTTTGTAATTATTTATCTAGAACGAAACAGGGCTAATTCAAAAAGTTTCGGAATTTTTAATATAATATAAAGTATAACTAACAGCGTAACCGGATCATTCAATTACAATATGGCTTTAGTACATTAATATGTTCTCGTTTTACAATTAAACTTCTAAGTCAATTTATATATTGAAATGATAATTTAATATCAGACTACAGAGGAAAGGAAGGGGACTAAACCATTTTCGAAAATATTCAAAAAAATAGACAAGTCATAATCAAGTAACACAGAAAGTTACAAACATATTTCAATAATTCCACTCTTGTCTCATTTGATCAGTAGTGTACAGATTAAGAGTGATCTTGGGGTACGATATAGTGCTATTGTACAACGGTACCATCGTTTTACAAATACATACGTTCTACATCTAGTCAAAGTCCTATAATATCAACAGTGACTCACTTACTGATCACCAACATTCTAAGGTACACACTCCTCACTTACTTACTTACCACACGCGTCAGAAGATGGTTACGCAAGGCGTTTTCTTTCATGAGCTTTTCTGTGACTGAAAAGCCTGATACGTGATGTTATCTCTCTTCCTCTCTCCGCGGGCATTCAAAAATCTCACCACTTTGCTGCCTCTTTACTTTTTGGTTGTCGTTGTTAACTCAGTTTACAATTCTCCTCCATTTCGTTCTATTGTGCGTTGCTTCCTCCCACTGATTCTGCATGCTCATCCCCTTCAGATTTTCCTGGAAAATATCCTTGTATCTTTTGAGTTGTCCACCCGGTTTCCTCTTACTCTCTACAAGTTCACCGTAAAGAAGAGATTTCGGTAGGCGGTTTTCTTGCATCCTGCATACGTGGCCATCTTAGGTGAGATTTAAGGATGATTCATGGTACACCGGACCCTACCCGAGCCGGGCACGTTTCGTGAAGTAGACACCGAGCCACGTCCGGGCCTTCTGTTTATGCTACACCGAGTTGATAACGGGGCTCGTATTAGTTCTGAGTATATTATAAACCACAGCCCCATAGACACACGAAGATTTAATACGAATAATGCCAAAGTTCTCGCAAGTGGAATTGGTACCAATTACAGTTGATGAAGAAAGAACAACACCTGCTCAAAGGGCAAGATGAAGGACCTATCTTTTTCATTACATCCTTTCATTGTCCAGTTTTATGCATTCCCTGTCATTAAATACTGCTGTAAGATTCACTACCTACTACAGACATGATAAAAAGAGTACTTTGTTTATACCATAACTGCAGATTGCAGTCGGGGCACCGGGAAAAATACATTCATGCTTTCCGCAACGTGGCGGGAACGGACCGGATCCGAGAAAAAAATGTACGCCGACATTTCTGGGACGGGACACGGACGAGTTCCGGCGAAGCTCGGATCGTGCTCGGCCTGGCATGAATGTATATGTGTAAAGAACACTAGAAAATGTTTGGCCGTGTCTTCACCGACGCACGGCTCGGACCCGTTACGGTGTAGCGTAAAGCATCCTTTAGTAATCATGACTTCAGCGCTCTTGCAGCTTGCTTTTTCAAAGACTGATACGTTTGAGACGTGGTGGTACCATTTGATTCTTAACAGTTGTCTAAGGTGTCTCTGTTGCAACTTGTTTAATGCGCTCGTGTGCCGGCGGTACTGCACCTAGGTTTCGCTTCCATATGACATGGTGGGGATTATTACTGCTCGATACACTGCAAGATTCGTTTTTGTGTTCAAGCCTCCTCAAAGCATCACAAACTGAAAGGAAAGAAATCCTAAAATTCAATATTCATTGAATGAAAGATATTGATTATTATTAAAATCATGCATCTAGCCGCTATCTGTATCTGACTCTCCAGTTGACACGACGTTATTCGTGCAAGTTTTGATAACTTTGGTTTCACTTTTGTTAGTGATTCCTTGTTTTGTTTCTTCTTCAATTTATCTTCTGGTTGTTTCCAAGTGAGTCAAAGCATCTGTCTATACCTGGTCTACTAAAAGGTTTTTTAGTTTTAGTATTTTTATTTTTTAGTAGTATATAATTGTTGAGAATCAAAACTGGATTACAAAAACCCTCGAGATATTTCGAGGTGAGTTTATAGATTTTTTTTCAAACAGGTGCTAATTTTCACGATTTTAAGGTAAATCCTGAGTTTACCACTTGATAACGGTCAGTAATCCTTCTGACCGCGTTGTGTTAATTAAAAATAAATAAACACAATGGAAGTCTTTTAGTTCCAACAAAAAATACAGTTGGGGGTTAGAATTACTGATGGGATAACTGGAGCGAAAATTCGCTCGAGTACTCGATTATTGAAATAACCGACATCTCTCGATTATGAACGAGCGACGAACGCAAGCGATCCTATCGAGCGAATTTGCTACATAATATATTGCAGATTGGCAAGATTTTATCGGTATTTTTGGTAAAATATGTTCAAACAACAGATTTTTCTTTTGATTGGAACCGCATTGTTAATTATAGCACTCTACGACGTTATCTGTTACGTAACTGTGTGACAAAATTTTACCACCTACTACGACAAGGCTTCGATGCATGATCAAGCGAATCTACTCGTCGCTCGTCGCTTGTCACTTGCCACTATCATCGAAAGAATATATGCGCTTTGCGCACTCGACTTACTGCTTGGCGTTACGAGTTCAAGTACAAGCGACGGCGAAAAACCGTATATTAAAATATGGGGGAGCGAAATTTCGCTCGAGTGATCGCTCTATTATTGAAATCGCTTGAACTTTGAGTACTCGATTATTAAAATTCATCGGTTTTTTCCATCACTAGTTAGAACCTTGGTGTTACAACATCAAAATAAAAAAATCCGATTAAAATAAGAAAATGTGATTAAAATCAAAGATCCATTTTTTATTGTTTTTTTAATTATTTTGTTTTTTTGCACCCTGCCCAACAAGAAAACTGACTGAATATGAGTTTTCAGTAGTTTTATTTGAATGTCTCATTTTTTACGTAAATATGACGTGTCCATCTTTACACCACTTGACCCTAATTGTCTAAATTCTAAAATAAAGCCAATGAATTTAAATAACAGTTTTTATCAAATCTTTTTGATTTGCAAGAGATTATTTTTTTTTAATAATATTGTTTTTAAAACAGCATTTTAAAATTATAAAATTATTAAAAAAATATTCATTTTTAAATGTAAGCGATGTTTCCTGTTATCGACAGCAACTGGTGGTTTCGGTCGAATTTGCATGAAACAAATTACCACCGCGTCTGTCGCTAGCTCTCCCTTCGGTAGGGCGGTCACGATATTTCTCACGTAAATTTCAAAATTCCGATCGACATACTGCCACGCATTTTAAAGCGAAATGCCGCCAGACCGCAGTAGGGTACTACGTTTTTGGAAAACGATGACCTGTCATCTAAAATTCCCAAAGGCAACATAGTGCTTTTTCTCATTTTTTATTTAATAAATTTATGATAATGTTATAAATTCCCTATATATCCCAATTATTGTACAGTTTCTAAATATACAACTAGATTAGCTTAGATTAAATTCTTCGAGCTACTATCGATGGATTATGGTCCTCTGATCCTTAGGTTCATCCTCCATTTTCTTTTCAAAAAGTTTAGTAAAGTGGAGACTGAACCCTCTTTGTAGCTTTCTGCGTCTATCACATAGAATCGCACATTTGCCAGGCTGTCGCATCGACATAAAATGTGCTCTGTCGTTTATTCTTCAGACTGACAGAACCTGCACATGGCTTCTTCCGTCAATCCCTTCATCTTTATGTGTTTATTCACTATTATTCAGCTTACTAAATACCTTGTTAGTACAGATTTGACTGTCTTTCTGTCAGACTGTCAGATCTACTATTGGAGTGCTTTAAGCCCTTATTGGATACATATACTCGGAATTCATACAAACCTCGGAATTCATTTACTGTGAACGAATTTTTATACATATAAACTATAATAAATAAATATATAATAAATAAACTATAAATATACTATAATAAGATATATTACAAAGTTTACCCATTTAAATCCGTTGCTTTCACTTTAATATTTAAATAAACACACATATACAAATGCATACATATACAAGATGGCTCCGTGTTCTGAAAAGTATCCAAACCTTTCACTCCAATCGCGTAATTTTGTGCTGTAAATTAAGCTCCTTAAATGCAATCCTCCGTCATAGAGCCACAAGGCGAGCTAACTCATTTTTAATAGCAGTACTAGAGAGCAGGGGATTGCGTCCTGCAATTAGGGATATTTAACGATCTTGCACAGCAGTAGTAACTCTCTTTCTACCTCTTCCAGGCCGGTCTGTAACCTCGTTTGTCTCCCTGATTATTTTTAATATTCGCGAAACATCTCTGGTGGTTAACTCCTATAATTTCAGCTATTGCAACTTGCTGGTAGCCCTGTTGAGACAGTGTTACTATTCTGACTCTATTAAACTGTGAAATAATGTTTCTAGGCACTTTAAGGACAAAACGATGGTCAAATTTCTTCTGAAACCCAAGAGACCACAAATCGAAATGTGCAAGATTAGGTCTGAACGATAAACATTGTTTACCATATCCATTTTTACAAAAAAATGTTTATTACAGATTATCAAACCTATGTATAAAAAAAGATTCTTTAAATTCCTTTCCGTATATTTTTAAACGATATATGCAATAATTTTGGCCATGTGTGTATATGTATTCTGCTACTATTATTCTACTACTATTTGGAGGAAAAATAAATTTTAATAGAAGCTTGTAATTAGGGAATGCAATCCTGCAAATGCTGGATCCCGCAAATGCGGGATCCCTTTGAGATTCCGCGGCGTCAAAGTTGCGGGATTTACCGTGCGGGATTGACCCATTACTACTGGGTAACCGAATCGATCTCGATCAGGGCCAAACCGTTTCGTTCCGGGCCGATGCGTCGACGGTCGGAACCCGGGGGATTCCCCTTAGGGTTTAGCCATTAAAAATAAGTGAAACAAACAGGTTACTTGTTAGATTTCTTTCTGGCGTATGTGCGTAAGTCGAGAAAAGCGTTTAACTAGTACCTGTGGACAATTTCGTCAAATAAACTGCCGGACATATGTAATTATCGGGACAAGCAAAATTTTAGGGTAAATTTAAAGTTGAATAGGTATCTCTTGAACTAAAAAAGATTTTGGGATGCCGTTTGGACCAGATCTTAGATGCATCTATTGTGATTAAGATGCTATATGGTTTTCGAAAATATTAGCGAAAAAATTAAATTATTTAGCGAATTCTCCTAGTTTAGATACACGCTATATCAATAAGATAAGATATAATTAAGATACACGCTATATCAATAAGATAAGATATAATTAAGATACACGCTATATCAATATATTGTGGGCCTATGCAAAATGTACAATGCCTTTTGTACCATTTAGGACCAAATGTATGACTATTGTTTACAGTCCCGCAATTTTGCGGATCCGCGGGATTGACTGCTTTAATCCCGCGGGTTTGCGGGATTGAGATTGTGGTGCGGGATTGCATTCCCTACTTGTAATTATATTATGAATGATTTATAATTAAAGTTAAATTATACTGTAATCTCAATGCAATCATAAAAGAAAAAAAGAACGTAATCTTACTGTTACACGTAGTTCAAACAAATCCGGTGTATTTATATTTCTGTACCGCCTGAGGTTTGCGATTTCATGCTATCTATCCCATTCGTAACGCGAACAATAGGTCTGGCCATTGTATAAGTTATATGCCCGGGCACAATCTCTTGTCGTGCGAATGCGTTTTGAAACTTAAGGCGTCTTTCCTGCTGCGGTGGGTGGCACGCCACTCAGTCCTATTGATTGTTATTGCCATTTGCCTTGTAATTGCTGTTTATACGTTTTTTTCCGCATGGAGAAACGGACTAAGGCATTAATAATGAAAATGTTTGCGGCGCCGAGATGCGAGGGCGGTATTTCTATTCCGATGTTATGTCTTCTGTTTACATTTTCCGTTTGTATAGTCCCGTCTACACATAACGTTTTCTCTGTTCGGTAAGACGGATTAAAAACTAGCTTATACACTGGAAGAGAGCATTGTGTTTAGTGACGTTGAAAAGAAAATGTAATTGATTTTTTTATACAAAATTATTACAAACCAAACCTAAACCATATATCGTATATCCATAAAACAACTCCAGAGTTTCCAACTGGTAAAGTAGTACGACAGGGAGTCGCGATATCCCCAAAGCTATTTACAGAAGAAACACAAGAATAAATCTTTCGTCAACTAGACTGGACCAACAAATATTTAAAAATACAGGGTGGCGCACCTCATTCCCCTCGGTTGATTATACGGAAACGGGAAGATGTAGAAACAAAATATTTATGGGTATATGTGGAAAGGCAATGTACTTAATTTAAAATTATTTTGAAATGTACAGGGTGTGTCAGAACTAAGATCCATACCAAAGTTATATTTTTTCCTTATGGAACACACACACATGAAATACAAAACCGGGAATATCTGCGAAACCGTTAAAAATTTTGAAATACTTTAAATGCAAAAAATGTTCATTTATTAATTCTCCATTTATTGAAAAAATAATATACAAGGTGTTCCATTTAAAAAACTAAAGAAAAATTATTTTACATTTTAGAAAGTTTGGCGTAGAATTTTGAACATCCTGTATGATTTACGATTTCCATATTTATAGCAAAGTAAGTATAGACCATCTAAAGTAAATATCTAATATAGGTTTGATTTCCGAACCGTTCTTGCTATTATTAATAATTTTTTGGCTGCAAAATATATAATTTTTATTTATTTATTAATATCTCTAAAATTATCGAAATGTATTTATTCATGTCTTAGGATTATGTAAAGTGATCTGAAAGGAAGCCAAAAATGCAATAATATACAGGGTGTCCCATTTAAAAAAAGTCATCCCGATCCACTAACACTTTTTTGAGCCACCCTATAGAAGTTAAAATATTTTCCTGAGATACATCCTAGTATATACTTTAGGTTTGCACTTAAAAAAAATTCCCAAGTTTTTTATTCTAGGAGCTACAGATGCCCGACGCACTATTGCTGGACCCTGTATATACAGGGTGTTTCAAAACAAATGCGAAAAACTTCAGGGGGTGATTCCTTGTTAATAATAAAGGGTAGTTTGCTTTATAAACGTTGGGTCAAAAGTCAACCATTAGGGAGATATCGCGGTACAAAGATGGCGGAAAAATAATGTTTTTATTTTTTATCTTGAAAACGAAAAGAGGTAGACTAATGAAATTTTATGGAAGCATTACTGTTATGAAAACACACTTTCTGGTAATTTTTTCACTTTTTTAAAATGAGTGGAAGGAGTTGAAATAAATTACCCCTATCATCCTTGTTAACGAAATTTAAAGAAAAATCTTATCAAACACATCCAAAAAAAATTAACTTGGATAGCTTAATTTGTTTAGAAACTTTTTTATCTCTTGTGTTTTTTGATAAAACTCGCCGATTTGAAATTAAAAAATAAAACAAAATCATTTTTAGATAAAGAAAAAAGGCTTCGGAATAATTAATTGATCGTAAGATAATAACGTAGTACATATTGCAGTAGAGTAATGTCAAATAAAATAACATTAGAAACATCCTAAAAAGTGACAGAGGCCGACTAAATTTTCCTAAAAAAATTACAGCAGCCCACTAGATTCTTTACCTAAAAATGCTTTTTGTCCTGACATGTAATGCTTTACATTTTATTTTTTAATTTCAAATCGGTGAGTTTATCAAAAAAAACACAAGAGATAAAAAGTTTCTAGACAAACTAAACTATCCAAATTATTTTTTTTTCATGTGTTCGATAAGATTTTTCTTTAAATTTCGTTAACAAGGATGATAGGGGTAGTTTATTTCAACCCCTTCCACTCATTTAAAAGGGAAACGATATTCTCTCCATGTTTTTCGTAAAGAAAGTGTGTTTTTATAACAGTAATGCTTCCATAAAATTTCATTAGTCTATCTCTTTTCGTTTTCAAGATAAAAAATATAAACATTATTTTTCCGCCATCTTTGTACCACGATATCTCCCTAATGGTTGACTTTTGACCCAACGTTTATAAAGCAAATTACCCTTTATTTTGAACAAGGAATCACCCCCTGAAGTTTTTCGCATTTGTTCTGAAACATCCTGTATACGAGCATTTTATTTGTGCAAGCCGCTTGATGATTGATTGAATTTGAATCATGCAAGCTTGGACAAGCCATGCTTGCGCAAGCGAAACGGTGTATGACTACATGTATTCAGCTTGTACAAACAATTAGTTCAGTCCTGGATCGTAAATGACCTGTACGTCGCGTCGCGTCGCCAGCATGTCTAGCGATCTGAAAAGGAGCAATCGAGGATTATTGGAAGATTTTATTCGCGCATACGAAAATCAGCCCTGTCTTTGGCAAATTAAGTCATCAGAATATCATGATAGGGTGAAGAAGGATGCAGCATATAAAATTTTACTTAATAAGTATAGATTAATTGACAGCCAAGCCGATAAGGTTGCCGTTATTAAAAAGATAAATGCCTTCAGGATTCCTTCTTCTTTTTCGCGGACTTCCTTCTTCTTTTTCTTCGGACTTCCTTCTTCTTTTTCGCGACATAAACTGAAGCTTGTTCAAGTATGCATGTACCGTGTGGCGGCGAAGGTAAATTATGCATGGCTTGAACAAAAAGATTGTTCATGCATGCTTGTCAAGCTTGCAGTAGTGTGTGTAGCCACCTTAAGTACAACATTTTTTCATGAAAAAACCCATGAGATTCTATTTTTTAATTACATATAACTTAAAATCAATTGATTTATATTTCAGATGCTTTAGAGGCATCAAATTTATATATCTTGGCGATAGATATATTGGTATGGCTTCTAATTTGAATACAGATGTTAAAAATACAAGTTGAAATATTAGCGCAGAGAAGTAATATTTCAAAAAAATAACACTTAACTTTATATTAGTGGTAAAAATAAACTTTAAAATATATGTTTTTTGTTTCAGGAAAACTAAGACAATATCAATCACTCAGGGTTGGAGAAAATTAGGGTAAGTTTGTTATTTAATATGATTAAGGAGAGTAGGAAATTTATTTATTTTGATTTCGACATATTATATATCTGCTATAGTCATCGTTTGTCCATTAAATGCTCGTTGACAGTAACAGATAATGAAAATCAAAATGTTTAAATTTTAAAGATTTGAACGCTATTGATATATAAGCGATACAAATTAAACTTTTAGTTACGTAATCGAGAGCGCGATTTTTAAATTCATTGTTGCCAACCATGGACTTATTCGGCGCCGGGCTGACTAACTGGAATTTAAATTTTTCACTGGGGATTCAGGTGGTAGCTCTGGTGTAAAGAATATCAAGTTGCCACATTTATTTATTTATTTCCTGGTCATTCGTTTTACAACTTATTCAGTTTTGTATTACGTGTTTTTGGTTTAAATTAATTTTATTGCGATACTTTAAGCTTAAAAATGTTTAAGCTTAAAAACTAGTAGACCTTAAGTTTAAAAACTATAGCCGAACATTGTTCTTTTCTTTTTAGAACCTCTTTTAGTGCGAAGTGTGCAAGATAGCTTAATAGCCGTAAAAAGAGTACAGCGGTAGTAATGCCCCCTTATGTCCCGTAATTGCTGTTAAGGGGGTGAGTTTTGTTGATGTAAATAATAACTGTTTATATATTTATAATTAATTTATTTTCGTTTCCTAAAATATATTGATTAAAAGAAAATATGTAAAAGTGGGCAACGCTGTGCCGGTTAAGCTTAATCACGCGACTAAAAGTTTATTTGGTATGATCTATACATTTTTTAATTAGACTCAAAAGACTTTTTTGAAAAAGATTTTTTTTTGGAAATAATGTCAGTAATGTTTGGCTATCGCATTTCTTAGATGTTCCAAGCCACACCACAAAACATAAATCTCTTTTTAATAAAAATAAATCATATTTTTATACTGAAATTTTAAGCTTTTTGACTTTATCTCTTTAGAAACCTGTCATCAGGTAATAATTTTTAATTTGCTGTAGGACATGTCGGACATTAAGACATTTAATTAGTTTTTTTATTAAATTTGTTTCAACTAAAAATATTCATAAATATTTTTATTCGCTGTGAACTTATATTTCACAATGATCGTTGAAAACTATTATGGAATAATTTTCTTAGTCACCCTGTAGCATCAGCTGATTCCGCCAACAACGATGACACAGCCTCTAAACCAACAAATTCCAGTATTTAATAACAATAATTGTTGCTTATTAGCGAATACAGTCGAGATACAAACGAGGCGTTGTTGTTTAGATAGTTTTGTTCGTTAGAATTCTCGAGAAATATTAACCAGCTTTTTAACAAGCAACTGGAGGCTTGTTTTTAAGAAGGTCTAGTACGTTAATTTGATAAACATATGGCTAAGTCTAATATAAAAAATAGAGAAAAACTAGCTGGAGTTTAGTTTATTGGTTAGGTATCATTTTTTTTTCAATTAAATTTGGTTTTGTATAGTTCATATCAAATAAACTTTTAGTCACGTGATTAAGCTTGACTGGCACAGCGTGTACAGGGTGGCCCATCAAAAACGTTCAGCAAGGCATAACGGCCAGGGTATTTATTTTTTCAAAAAATCCAAAAACACGTCAATTTTGTTTGTGAGGGGGACAACTTTTGCCCCAAAAATGATTGCTAAATATTCAACCCTCTAAGTGGGGGTGTCATCCCCCAACTTTTTTCAAATGGAAAGGGGGGTCAAGTGGCGCCGCAATGAAAATAGCTTTCTATTCTCTATATTTCCCCGCCTCGTTTTTGAAAATCGGTCGAGTCATTGAGAAAATATGAAGGATTGAAATTTGAAAAGTTTATTTAAGCATTTATCAGAGTAAATGATAATTAAGGATAAATTCGACCAATTTGCTGTTTTTCTTATTATTTCTAGATGTTTACGCATTTTTTCACTTGCCACAACGTTGAACGATCAGGTGCGGTAGTTGCTAGATAGCTGTTCTGTGACTTGTACGTTGAAGTTCTTCTCAATATCGTTAAACTGACCCACAATAGAATTTCCAAAAATACCATCCCACACGTTCAATTTCTGAGGGTTTTGTGTGCGCACCTCGTGAAAAACCCTGGGGTTGTCCTCAGCCCAGTACCGACAGTTGTGCCGATTAACTACACCGTTAAAAAAGAAAGTACACTCATCCGAAAAACACACATTAAATAGGAAATTATTATCATTCGCCACTCGTTCAGTCAAAGCTTCACAAAATTGCAAGCAACGATCAAAATCGTCTTCGTTGAGTTCTTGTACCAACTGAATTTTGTACGGGTGGAACTTGTGTTTTTTTAATATCCTTTGGACACTTGTACGATTCACGCCGGTCGCGGTCTCATTGGCTAATTTTCTTGTACTCAGCGTACTATCCATGGCAACTTGGCCCAATACGAATACCTCCATAGCTTCATTTACTACAGGATTTTCCCTCTGCCTTTTTTTATTCATAACGGAACCAGTTTCGCGAAATTTTGCTACTAACTGGCGAACAATTTTGCCATAAAGGTGTTTGTCAGGATGGCGTTCATTGAATATCTGCGCAACCCGATTGTAAACATCTAGAAATAATAAGAAAAAACAGCAAATTGGTTGAAGGAATTTATCCTTATCTTTTACTCTGATAAATGTTTAAAACACTTTTCAAATTTCAATCCTTCATATTTTCCCAACGACTCGACCGATCTTCAAAAACGAAGCAGGAAAGCATAGAGAATAGAAAGCCTTTTTCATTGCGGTACCCCTTGACCTCCCTTCCCATTTGAAAATAACAGGGGGATGACACCCCCGCTTAGAAGGTTGAAGATTTTGCAATAATTTTTTGCGGAACGTTTTCGATGGGCCACCCTGTATTCTTTTAATCAAAATATTTTAGGAAACAAATAAATTAATTATAAATATATAAACATTTACTATTTACGTGAACAAAACTCACCTTTTTAATAGCACATAAGAGTCTATTACGCTGTACTTTAGGGTCGCTCTCAGGGGTCGAGTAAAGCGGTTGTGTGGCCAAAAGAAATATATATTATACCTCAGAAATCTGAAGGCTTAGCCCAATCCTGTTGCTTCAGAAGGCTTAGCCCAACCCTGTTGTGTTAAGGAGGGTCCACATTTAGTAACATGTTATACATATAACATTGCTATTTAACAAGCTACATATCACGTGCTAAAAAACCGGGAGCCGTCCACATTATAGTTTTCGTAATCATGAATCGTTTTGGCGAGAAAGAGGTTCTGCTAGCAGCAGCGGCGTGCGTAATTATTTTTGAAGAAAGAGTAAGAAAGTCGAGAAAAAAAGCGGTTTTGAGTCCCGCATAGCCTATACAAGATAGATCTATATATAGTTGAACTCAATTAACTTACCTTTTCAATACCTGCCTCGGCTGTTTCTCGTGGTGTGTTTCTGTCTTTTAAAAACATTAATAACTTAAAAGCAAACCATTTTGAATTATCCACTTCGTCTAAACCAGTACCTGATTTGCATTTCTTTGTTCCCTCTGGAACTGCCCAGATTAGATAACGCAAATACATACTTTTTGCAATTTTAATTCCATAACCATGCATCATGCTTTTTTTATTTCACTTTAAATGAGGCCAGTGAGGGACTATGGATATCCCATAACACTGTATAATCTCTATACAACTTAATTAGTTGACAAGTCTGCTCTTGGTTCTACTCCATTAACAATATAAGAACATAGAGAAAGTAATAAAAAGTTTTACTTTACTATAAGTTCAAGCTTTTTACTATCTTTCTCTATGTATAAGAACCATACGAACGAAAAAAAATGGCGTCAGCGATGGCTATGAAATGAAGATCGCTGTCATTTTATATGAAAAATTATATTGGGAATGTCATCGATCGTCATGTCAAAGCCAACTGGACGGGAGGCCGACTGGACGCAGTTTTTTTTTGATCATATGGTATTATTGACCAGTAAATAAACAAACCCAATATCAGCTCACCATACTAAGATTCTGTCGCGCACGTCCCTGCAAATATAAGCGGTTAAACTAGAAATTTGCAAGAAGCAACATCTTTTGATCTTTACCGACTACAAATGGATAACATCTAGCAAGTTATATAGCAGCGAAATTTGCTAAATATGACTAAAAATATGTAACATGTTATATAACTTTGCTATATAGCAGTGTTATATAGCAAGTGTGGACCGTCCTTTAAGTTACACACAAAATTCTAAACATACGTGCTTTGATTAAGGCTTGATAAAATAGCGAACAATTTGTTACAAAACCATATAAATTATATATCACTGTAACACAAAACTTACTATTTCCTTATTGTAACGGAATTTTAAATAAGTCTTTAATAATTAAAGTCTTTATTTTCGAGAAAATTTAGTCTAAATATACGGAATATTTTGTTGATGTTTGACCATCAAAATCGTAAAAATAAAAAACTTGTCTAAAAATGTGCTACAATACGGATATAGCATAATCCTTTATCTTTAATTTCTTTCTTCATTTGTGTAAAAATACCTAGCCAGTTTTACATAAAACGTTAAATGCCGAACGCTTATTGGGACTAGTGAAATGGACTTTTAAGGGCCATTACTACTATTTTCCCTTTTCAAATATTCTAATAAAGTTGCGATTGCCATTTTATTTGCGGCTATTAAGCTGTCTTGTACACTTCGCACTAAAAAAGGTTCTAAAAAGAACAATGTTCGACTGCAAGGTCTGTTAGTAAAAATTTTACTGACACAATTCTTTTAAACCAAAATCTCGTAATACAAATCTAAAGTGTCAAAACGAATGATAATGCCAGGAAAGAAATAAATAAATGTGGCAACTTGACATTTTTTACAGCACAGCTGCCACCTGAACCCTCAGCGGGAAATTTAAATTCCAGTTAGTCAGCTCGGCGCCGGCGCCAAATATGTCCATGGTTGGCAACAATGAATTTAAAAATGGCGCTCTCGATTACCTAACTAAAAGTTTAATTGGTATTATATCATCTGATGAACTAATCACTTTGCTGTAAAAATTAAAAAATAGATCCCATTTTTCCTGAATTTTTTGCTTATGGTCTGTTATAAGAACGAAAAACTCAGCCATTTTTTATCTTGCATTGTTATACATCAAATATCAAAAATTTCGTATACTAGGAGCATGGCAAATATTACCAGATAATAATTATTACGATACAGAATAACAACTCTTGTGGTCACATTTAAAACGATTCGATTTGATATATTAATCCAACAGCACTCTTGGGCACGTACTACTAGTAGTCCAACTAGTATAATAACAGTAAAATATTTTCCTCTTGTGGCACTGAGGAACGCGGATTTCGATTTGACGTTTATTAAAATCGATGAACGAATAATATTTTTCAATTATAAGCGGTCTGGCAATGTCCCACATCCAACATGCACGTCTGAGAACATTCGTAATTGAATATCGATCACTGGCGAGGAGCCTCGCGTTAAATTCGTAAATATTTTAAAGTTTTTCGACGCCGATGCCGATACTGACACTAAAATTAAACTGCATCGTTTAAATGGCTCGCACCATAGTTTAACACATCATTTATATTTATACCTATTTCAGAAAATGAAATTTTGTCTAAATAGAAAAATGTAACAGTTGAAATTAACTAAAAATACACTACTACTACTACTACTGCCATTACTCGCTGACGAGTATTTGACACGCATCAAAAGATGGTTATGCAAGGCGTTTCCTGTTATGAGCTTTTCTGTGACTGAAAAGCCCGATACGAGATGTTATCTCTCTTCCGCACTCCGGACATTCAAAAATCTCATTACTTTGTTGCCTCTTTACTATTTGGTTCTCGTTATTAACTGAATTTACAATTCTCCTCCATTGCGTTCTATTATGCGCTGCTTCCTCCCACTGATGCTGCATACTTATCCCCTTTAAGTTTTCATGAACAACATCCTTGTCTCTTTTGACTTGTCCACCCGGTTTCCTCTTACCCTCTACAAGTTCACCGTAAAGAAGAAATTTCGGTAGGCGGTTTTCTTGCATCCTGCATACGTGGCTAGCCCATCTTAAGCGAGATTTAGTAATCATGACTTCAGCGCTCTCGCAGCTTGCTTTTTTAAGGACTGATACGTTTGAGACATGGTGGTACCATTTGATTCTTAAAAGTTGTCTAAGGTGTCTCTGTTCAACTGTCACTGTGTCAAGTGTCACTGAAGAAAAGGATCTCTCAGTCGAAATGAATATGACTTTGACCCAAAAGATTGGCGCTTTTCAATAGGGCCAAGAACGATGTTTCTTTGCCCAAAGCATTAACTATCTTTTCATAAGCTTTAAAACATTACTTTAGGGAATAGAAGAATCTATTTGTCCAAACTCACTATTCCACTCTTCACCCAAAATTAATATGCAAAGAAATTCTTGCTACGAGAACAATAGTCTCTTTGATTCATGCAAAAATTCTTGATTGAAAAGGGGCATTTCTTGATTAAAGAGACACTTTTCTTAAACCAATAACGAATACCATTGACTCAACTAAAATTTATTTTGATCTAAGAGAAGTCTATACATCATGTACAGGCATATACAGGCATATTACGAGGTATATTATTTTCTGATAAATTTAGGTTTTCCTGGTCTGTAGTAAGTAAAGTGATATTATTTTCCTCTTTCTTTCTTCACCTACTTGGTATTTTTTGGGGTGGTTCATCACTCTACAAATTACAAAAAAATGTTACATCATACGATTAATCAAAATAAAGCAAACAAATTATTAAAATTATAAGCTTTGGTCACATTTTGAATTTTTTTAATACGACGGCGACGACTTGAAATTCTAAAATTTTTGTAATAATTATTTGCATAAAAATATCGATACCTAGATTCTTATTCTATTTATAGTCATGCATGCATTATCTAAACAGGTGCATTAGGTAAATGTCTCTTACCTTCAAATATAGCAAATAAATGCTCTAATTTCCAATTTTTCAGAAACTCCTTTAAAGAATCCATATATCCTAAAATTTGTCCATAAAAATGACAAATGCATGTTAATAACGATCACTAATTTGTTATACGATATGCGTTTAAAAAGAAAATTATGCAAAATTCCAGGTGGAAAATTCCAAGCAACAAAACCCGTGCGTACTATGATATGCGACCTATGAAATGCGACTATGATGCGACGTGCGACTGATCGGACTGCCGACTGAATACCGTCCTTCGTCATCGTCTTTGCGTATCGTTATTATTTTTCATCAAAAGAGTATTTAGCTATTGGGAAAATGGCCATGTTTCTTGAATGAAGTACTTCCTAGCGTATTTTTCTTATTATCTTAAAACAAAGTAACTTGCACTTGGTTGAATGAAAATAGATTCAAGAGAAATTTTCGAATTTTTCAAGAGAACAAGTTTTCTTGAGTTAAGAGAGTTTTTCTTCACGCAAAATATTTTCTTTTACGCTAAAATTAATTCTCTTGCCACTAATTTTTTTTTTCAAGAACGATGACGACTTTAGTTCAAGTCTATCTTTTTTATCAGTGTTGCTATCTCGGTAACCGTATTAGAGATGAATATGGTTAAATTGGGGCAAAATTGCGCTTTTCAATGTTCAGCAAGATGTCATCAAAAAAGTTTAAAAAATTTCAAAGAAATATAATCAATTTTAATTTTTCCTGGGGTTACTTTTTAGAAAAAAAAACTAATTACCTGGATATTATTTATTTGAATCTTTCAATTGGCTCGATTTTCCTTGTTCAATGTTAATTAGCGCTCATCAATATTGTTGCGATGAATATAATCAGGTTAAATAATTTAAAATAGTAGAGTCGGACTTGAAATTATTTTAAATAATAATTAAGTAGTTTTGTTGTTGTTAAAGTCCCCAAAACAAAAAAAATATATATAAAATGTGGCATATGGTTGTACTCAGGATACTAAATTCTTTCAAAATCTGGAATAAAAAATACAGGTCCGTATTTAATAAAATTAAGTTAGCTTATGCACCACAAATTATCAACTAATTTGAAAATATAAAAATACTATCAGATAGCCCTAATAAAGTGGCTATGAGAATGTGCAATTAGTTTTTTGATTTTCTAAAAAGTAACCACAGGGAAAAATAAAATTTATTTTCAAAATAATTCGTTTTTATCAAAAAACTCAGCAATCCTTGAAATTTTTGAAACTTTTTTGATAACATGGTGACATCCCAAGGCGCAACTTTGTCCCAATTAGTTACTAGTTCGTTGTACATTACTTTAGGTTTTGTTAAATTCATTTTGAGACATATTTTATTACTGGCTGTATTTAGTTCTGACGACTATAGGCAATTAGGACTATGTCATCAGCGAATCTTAGATAGTTAAATTTGTAGATAATAATAAAAATATATAACTTTTTTTAAGATATCTCTTTAAGTGGAACAAACATTTTACTAATCTTGAAACAAACTCTGACCAATCTGGTTTTTAGTAAATTAAGGTTCTATAGCTAATTAACTTAATAACGAGAATAACCAAATATTCCAATGATTTCTGCTGACTTGTTCGGACGAGTTAGAGGAAATTAGATGAAAAAATGTTATATGCAAAAACTAACACTGCTTCCATTATGCAATGAATGATGACTAATGGTTATTTAAGTGACGCTTAGTAATAGTTCTGTTAATCAGGCGAGGTTAAAAGGTAGTCGTTACGTTAGATAGAGCTAATGAATCGAATTAAATATCTGGTTTAATCATCTCCAAGGTGTGGCTGGTCGATGTAATATAACTTAATTTGAAGTAACGTTCAGTACCATCGCATATCAAACAAATAAAAAATATATACGTTTTAATAATCCGATTTCTAATTTTGAAAATAAAACGCTAAGAATTTCTTGCTTTCTTGTTAGACTTTCGAAATGCTTGTATTTATTTCTTAGCAAATACGGTAATTCGAACGCCTTCTGTACGGCTTTCCGTTAAATTTTCAAAGTAAAATATTTACATTAAGGCGAGAATTATTTCGTAGGAGTTTAAAGTGATGGCGCCCGAATGAGTATAATGTTAAATTTATGCGCCTGAGATGTTCAGGCTGGAGAAATATCGTATATATCTTATGTCACCATCTTGAAGTGATAAAAAAAGTTCTGATTTATTATCATCTACGTGGAATTAACCATATCATCCTCAAACAAACATTCTCATCTTTAGATATATCATTTATATTGTTCTCTTTAAGATGCACTAATCCCACCATTTTATGCCGTTGCACTCTTAACGAGTTGACGCCTTTTAATTACGAAAAACATTTTAATCTACTTAAAACCTCACCATAAAGTTGTTTTTCTCCGCGGAAAAATACACACCCTTTGAGGAAGCTAGTTGCTCGCTTCCGACTAGCTCTATTAGAGCGAGATAAACAGATCATAAGTGGCACTTAATTTAAAATTTATAAAGTAATCTGCGCCTGCAGCTTTCTCAGACTCCAAACTCTGCAATTTTAAGGCGTCGCTTAATGGGAAAAAGACAAAAAAAAAATTAAGTTTAACTTTTGTAATATCCGCTATACCTATAGAAGTCAATTTTGCGGAGATTCAGAAACAGAAAACTATTAATAAATTACATATTATCTGCTATTATATATTTATAAACCAAATTAGTAAATTAAGTAATTCGCAGCGAACTAGTTCGCAACACACAGAATCTATGCCGGAACCGCACATGCGGCATTTGGCGATCTCCGATCAGGGCTTCGCCGATTTTCTATGTGTGTGGATGGAGATGTCAGAGTTCGGCGACTCGATCGGCGACGAGAACGAGCGCTCGTCTCTATGTTGTTATGCGATGCCCGCATGTGTGGATGGAAAAGCGAAGTCCGATCATGGAAAAGCGAAGCGCTCGGAGTTCGCTAAATGCCGCATGTGCGGTTGCGACATTATGTTGTATGTTCGTGTACCTATGTTTCGAAAAAATCAACAAAGTGTAGAAAAAAACGCTAAGAATTTCTTGCAGTGAAGTTTGAAGTTTTATTAGTAGTACAAGCAATTTTATAACTAATTGAGATGTATGAATTTTCACAATGTTTATCTTCAGATTTCTAATTTTGAAAATAAGATACTAGGAATTTCTTGCTTCCTTGTTACATATTCAAACGCTTGTATTTATTTCTTAGTAAATACATTAATTCAAACGCCTTCTGTACGACTCTCCGTTAAATTTTCAAAGTCAAATATTTACATTAAAGCGAAAATTATTTCGTAGGAGTTTAAAGTGATGGCGCCCGAATGAGTGTAATGTTAAATTTATGCGCTTGAGATGTTCCGGCTGGAGAAATATGGTTTTCGCGAACTGAATAGGGACACTTTGACGTTAAAATGGTTGGCTTTATACACTGCTCTCGAGGCTTCCATACCTTTGAATAGGAACGCGACTATTATAAGTAAATTATACGGAATCGGTGGGAAGAATTTCTTGATGAGGTGGCTCGACAATTGTTTTGGTTTGGTTCGATTGCTTTGTTGATATCTTATAACCGAATTGCTCAAGTGATATTGTCTTGTTTGTGTAGTTTTATATAAGTTTTCAACTACTGGAGATTTATATTTAGCGTATGGCCATTTCGACATATTAAAAAATAATATATAATAAACATAAAGAAAATCTACATATAAACCTCAAGATATTCTACATATTCTATAGCTTCCGGCGTTGCATCTATAAAATCATCGGAGCGTCCTTCCTATGATGGATGGTGACATTCTTCTATTATGTGTTTAATCATTTGAACCTCACCACAATCGCATGAGGAAGATGAGAGCTTTCCCCAGTTGTTTAGGAAATATGCATATCATCCGTGTTGGAACCTAATACGATTTAGAGTGCACCATGTTTTGCGAAGTAAGTTAAAATCAGGCAGTAAGGTAGTATTATATAATATGATTATGTTTAAATTTAGATTAATAAAAAAATATACACAATATTCTTAATTATGGGAATCCTTAATATAATTATAAGAATATAGTAATTCATTAATAAAATTAAGATTCTAATTACTTATGTCACCATCTTTAAGTAATAAAAAAATTCTGGTTTATTAACATTCACTTGGAATTAACCATATCATCCTCAAACAAGCATCATCTTTAGAGATCTCATTTATATTGTTTTCTTTAAGACCCACTAATCCCACCATTATATGCTGTTGTACTCTTAACGAGTTGACGCCTTTTAATTACGAAAAACATTTTAATCTACTTAAAACCTCACCATAAAGTTGTTTTTCTCCGCGGAAAAATACACACCCTTTGAGGAAGCTAGTTGCCCGCTCCCGACTAGCTCTATTAGAGCGAGATAAACAGATTAAAAGTGGCAGTTAATTTAAAATTTATAAAGTAATCTGCGCCTGCAGCTTTCTCGGACTCCAAACTCTGCAATTTTAAGGCGTCGCCGTCGCTTAATGGGAAAAAGACAAATAATTTTCAAGTTTAACTTTTGGAATATCCGCAATAGAAAAGTCAATTTTAAGGGGTTTTAGAAAAGGAAAACTATTAATAAATTACATATCTGATCTCATATATTTTTATGAACTAGACTAACTGACTAACTAACGCTTTTGTGCTTTCTTGTTACACGTTAGAAACGCTTGTATTTATTTCTTAGTAAATACATTAATTCGAACGCCTTCTGTACGGTTTTCCGTTAAATTTTCAAAGTAAAATATTTACATTAAGGCGAGAATTATTTCGTAGGAGTTTAAAGTGATGGCGCTCGAATGAGTGTAATGTTAAATTTATGCGCTTGAGATGTTCAGGCTGGAGAAATATGGTTTTCGCGAACTGAATATAGGGACACTTTGACGTTAAAAGTGTTGGCTTTATATACACTGCGCTCGAGGCTTCCATACCTTTGAATAGGAACGCGACTATTATAAGTAAATTATACGGAATCGGTGGGAAGAATTTCTTGATGAGGTAGCTCTTCTCATGTAACGACATTGTTTTGGTTTGGTTGCATTGTTGATATCTTATAACCGAATCACTCAAATGATACTGTCTTTTTTGTGTAGTTTTGTACAAGTTTTCAACTACTGGAGATTTAATATTTAGCGTATGGCTATTTCGACATATTAAAAAGTAATATATAACAAACATAAACAAAAACACAAATAAACCTCAAGATATTATTCTACATATTCTATCGCTTCCGGCATTGTATCTAGAAACCCATCGGAACGACCTTCGTATGATCGATGGGGACATTCTTCTATTATGTGTTTAATCATTTGAACCTCGCATGAGGAAGATGAGAGCTTTCCCCATTTGTTTAGGAAATCTGCATATCCTCCCTGTTGGAACCTAATACGATTCTCTCTCTTAAGAATCAAATGGTTCCATCACGTCTTAAACGTATCGGTTCTTGAAAAAACTAACTGCGAGAGTATTGAAGTTATGGTTACAAAATCCCGACTAAGATGGGCTGGTCATGTATGCAGAATGCAAGAAAATCGCATACCAAAATCACTGCTTTACGGTGAGCTTGTAGACGGTAAGAGGAGGCCAGGTGGACAACTCAAAAGGTACAAGGACATTTTCCACGAAAACTTAAAGGGGATTAATGTGCAGAATGAGTGGGAAGTAGCAGCTCACAATAGAACTCAATGGAGAAGAATTGTAAACTCAGTTAACAGCGAGAACCAAAAGTTAAGAGGCAACAAAGCAATGAGATTTTGAATGTCCCGAGTGCGGTAGACAAATAACATCACGTATTGGGCTTTTCAGTCACAGAAAGGCTCATGAAAGAAAACGCCTTGCGTGACCATCTTCTGATGCGTGTCAAATACTCGTCAGCGAGTAATGGCAGTAATACGATTTAGCATGCACCAGGTTTTGCGAGGTAAGTTAAAACCAGGGTGTCTTTCAGTTATGCAGGGTATAATGTTGTTTGGAGCTATTCGAGATATTAAATATAGCAGTAAGGTAGTATTATATAATATAACAATATTTAAATTTAGATTAATTAAAAATATATACTATATTCTTAAGTATGGGAATCCTTAATTTAATTATAAGAATATAATTAATCAATAAAATTATGACTCTAATTACTTATGTCACCATCTTTAAGTGATAAAAAATTCTGGTTTATTAACATTCACTTGGAATAATACCATATCATCCTCAAACAAGCATCATCTTTAAAGCTCTCATTTATATTGTTTTCTAGACCCACTAATCCCACCATTATATGCCAATGCACTCTTTACAAGTTGACGCCTTTTAATTACGAAAAACATTTTAATCTAGTTAAAACCTCACCAGAAAGTTGTTTTTTCTCGGGGAAAAAATACACACCCTTTGAGGAAGCTAGTTGCCCGCTCTCGACTAGCTCTATTAGAGCGAGATAAACAGATTAAAAGTGGCAGTTAATTTAAAATTTATAAAGTAATCTGCGCCTGCAGCTCTCTCAGACTCCAAACTCTGCAATTTTAAGGCGTCGCTTAATGGGAAAAAGACAAATAATTTTCAAGTTTAACTTTTGGAATATCCGCAATAGAAAAGTCAATTTTAAGGGGTTTTAGAAAAGGAAAACTATTAATAAATTACATATCTGCTCTCATATATTTTTGTGAACTAGACTAACTAACTAACTAACACTTTTGTGCTTTCTTGTTACACGTTCGAAACGCTTGTATTTATTTCTTAGTAAATACATTAATTCGAACGCCTTCTGTACGGTTTTCCGTTAAATTTTCAAAGTAAAATATTTACATTAAGGCGAGAATTATTTCGTAGGAGTTTAAAGTGATGGCGCCCGAATGAGTGTAATGTTAAATTTATGCGCTTGAGATGTTCAGGCTGGAGAAATATGGTTTTCGCGAACTGAATATAGGGACACTTTGACGTTAAAATGGTTGGCTTTATACACTGCTCTCGAGGCTTCCACACCTTTGAATAGGAACGCGACTATTATAAGTAAATTATACGGAATCGGTGGGAAGAATTTCTTGATGAGGTGGCTCTTCTAATGCAACGACATTGTTTTGGTTTGGTTCGATTGCTTTGTTGATATCTTATAACCGAATTGCTCAAATGATATTGTCTTGTTTGTGTAGTTTTATATAAGTTTTCAACTACTGGAGATTTATATTTAGCGTATGGCCATTTCGACATATTAAAAAATAATATATAATAAGCATAAAGAAAATCACAAATAAACCTCAAGATATTCTACATATGCTATCGCTTCCGGCGATGCACCTATAAAATCATCGGAGCGTCCTTCGTATGATCGATGGGGACATTCCCCACAATCGCATGAGGAAGATGAGAGCTTTCCTCATTTGTTTAGGAAATATGCATATCATCCGTGTTGGAACCTAATACGATTTAGTGTGCACCAGGTTTTGCGAGGTAAGTTAAAACCTCGGGTATCTTTAGTTATGCAGGGTATAATTGTTTGGAGCTACCTATTCGAGATATTAAATATAACACTAAGGTAGTATTATACAATATGACAATGTTTAAATTTACACTAATAAAAAATATATACAATATTCTTAAGTATGGGAATCTTTAATTTAATTATAAGGATAAAATTCATTAAAAAAATTAAGATTCTAATTACTTATGTCACCATCTTTAAGTGATAAAAAATTCTGGTTTATTAACATTCACTTGGAATTAACCATATCATCCACAAACAAGCATCATCTTTAGAGCTCTCATTTATATTGTTTTCTTTAAGACCCACTAAACCCACCACTATATGCCGTTGCACTCTTAACGAGTTGGCGCCTTTTAATAACAAAAAACATTTTAATCTACTTAAAACCTCACCATAAAGTTGTTTGGTTTGGTTTGGTCTCCGCGAAAAATACACACCCTTTGAGGAAGCTAGTTGCCCGCTCTCGACTAGCTCTATTAGAGCGAGATAAACAGATTAAAATGGCAGTTAATTCAAAATTTATAAAATAATCCGCGCCTGTAGCTTTCTCAGACTCCAAACTCTGCAATTTTAAGGCGTCGCCTAATGGGAAAAAGACAAATAATTTTCCACTTTAACTTTTGGAATTACCGCGATATAAAAGTCAGTTTTCCGGAGTTTTAGAAATGGAAAACTATTAATAAATTACATAATATCTGCTATCATATATTTTTGTGAACTAGAAGTCGTAGTTCATGCAGAAACGTTTGTTTGTGTATGTTTCGAAAAAATCAACAAAATGTAGAGTAGTACAAGCAGTTTGATAACCAATTGAGATGTATGCATTTCCATAATGTTTATCTTCAGATTTGTAATTTTTAAAATAAAACGGTAAGAATTTCGTGCTTTCTTGTTACACGTTCGAAACGCTTGTATTTATTCCTTAGTAAATACATTAATTCGAACGCCTTCTGTACGACTCACTGTTAAATTTTCAAAGTAAAATATTTACATTAAGGCGAGAAATATTTTGTTGAAGTTTAAAGTGATGGCTCCTGAATGAGTGTAATTTATGCGCTTGAGATGTTCAGGCTGGAGAAATATGGTTTTCGCGAACTGAATAGGGACACTTTGACGTTAAAATGGTTGGCTTTATACACTGCGCTCGAGACTTCCATATCTTTGAATAGGAACGCGACTATTATAAGTAAATTATACGGAATCGGTGGGAAGAATTTCTTGATGAGGTAGCTCTTCTCATGTAACGACATTGTTTTGGTTTGGTTGCATTGTTGATATCTTATAACCGAATCACTCAAATGATATTGTCTTTTTTGTGTAGTTTTGTACAAGTTTTCAACTACTGGAGATTTAATATTTAGCGTATGGCCATTTCGACATATTAAAAAATAATATATAACAAACATAAACAAAAACACAAATAAACCTCAAGATATTATTCTACATATTCTATCGCTTCCGGCATTGTATCTAGAAACTCATCGGAACGACCTTCGTATGATCGATGGGGACATTCTTCTATTATGTGTTTAATCATTTGAACCTCGCATGAGGAAGATGAGAGCTTTCCCCATTTGTTTAGGAAATATGCATATCCTCCGTGTTGGAACCTAATACGATTCTCTCTCTTAAGAATCAAATGGTTCCATCACGTCTCAAACGTATCGGTTCTTGAAAAAGCTAACTGCGAGAGTATTGAAGTCATGGTTACAAAATCCCGACTAAGATGGGCTGGTCACGTATGCAGAATGCAAGAAAACCGCATACCAAAATCACTGCTTTACGGTGAGCTTGTAGACGGTAAGAGGAGGCCAGGTGGACAACTAAAAAGGTACAAGAACATTTTCCACGAAAACTTAAAGGGGATTAATGTGCAGAATGAATGGGAAGTAGCAGCTCACAATAGAACTCAATGGAGAAGAATTGTAAACTCAGTTAACAGCGAGAACCAAAAAGTTAAGAGGCAACAAAGCAATGAGATTTTTGAATGTCCGGAGTGCGGTAGACAAATAACATCACGTATTGGGCTTTTCAGTCACAGAAAGGCTCATGAAAGAAAACGCCTTGCGTGACCATCTTCTGATGCGTGTCAAATACTCGTCAGCGAGTAATGGCAGTAATACGATTTAGCATGCACCAGGTTTTGCCAGGTAAGTTAAAACCAGGGTGTCTTTCAGTTATGCAGGGTATAATGTTGTTTGGAGCTATTCGAGATATTAAATATAGCAGTAAGGTAGTATTATATAATATGACAATATTTAAATTTAGATTAATTAAAAATATATACTACATTCTTAAGTATGGAAATCCTTAATTTAATTATAAGAATATAATTAATCAATAAAATTGTGACTCTAATTACTTATGTCACCATCTTTAAGTGATAAAAAATTCTGGTTTATTAACATTCACTTGGAATAATACCATATCATCCTCAAACAAGCATCATCTTTAAAGCTCTCATTTATATTGTTTTCTAGACCCACTAATCCCACCATTATATGCCAATGCACTCTTTACAAGTTGACGCCTTTTAATTACGAAAAACATTTTAATCTACTTAAAACCTCACCATAAAGTTGTTTTTCTCGGGGAAAAAATACACACCCTTTGAGGAAGCTAGTTGCCCGCTCCCGACTAGCTCTATTTGAGCGAGATAAACAGATTAAAAGTTGCAGTTAATTTAAAATTTATAAAGTAATCTGCGCCTGCAGCTTTCTCAGACTCCAAACTCTGCAATTTTAAGGCGTCGTTTAATGGGAAAAAGACAAATAATTTTCCAGTTTATCTTTTGGAAATTTCGCGATATAAACGCCAATTTTCCGGGGTTTTAGGGAAAAAACTATTTAAAAATTACATTCTTTACTATTATAATATAATATTAGAAGAACAAAAATTGTCATCTTTAAGTTGAAAACACAACTCCTAGTGATGAGCGATACTGATGTAGGTTTTGGTCTTGCGAGTAGCATGGAAACCCTCAAAAAAATGCCACTTCTCCAACTCCCAGTGGATATTATACTAAGAATGTACAACTTTGAGAAACACTTCACTGTTGAGCAATAAAAAGAATTGGAAGAAAGAAACGTTTGCTCAGCAGTTAAAATATTTTTCTTGGGGGTCGATTGTGGATAGAGCTACCCGAATGGAGTCCTCAAACGGACAGACGGTCATTTTAATACAAATTTTGTGAAAGTGAATCAAAATATTTAATAATTTTTAATTTATTACTTTTTCAACAATTCAAACTACACTTTTTCAAACATTTCCTTCAAATCCTTCAAGTTAATAGCTTAGTTAGTAAGAAGTTTTACTTCAAATATGCACACATAGTGCACACAATTTTTTTTATGTAATGATATTATCAAACTGAAACTCTAAGAAATATTTGTTAAATTGGAGAAGAAAAGTCCAGACCTGTGCTGGATCTATTAGAGAGTGGATCGGAATGGGAATCTAAAGTTAAGCAAGTTTCCAAACTCTGAAACTTTAGTCCACCTTTGACCGAAGTTATTTACAATAAATATTTAAGTACATTTTCCTCTAAATCTTTCTGACTTTCTCGGATGTTTCGGATTTAAGATACGGTGCAGTTTATTTGAAAAGTTTTGGCAGATATATTTGTATAAAAAAAATATACAATGCCATTCTCTAATATGGAATAAAATCAGTAAATCTAAGATGTTTTTTATATACAGGGTGATTTAGGTCACGTGTTACTGTTTATCTTTATTTAGGTTAAGTGTTTATCGGCGTTTATGGAGAAAAATGTCGAATGGTGATATTTTTGAAGTGAAAATTCTTTACGCCGCGATGGTAGTAAAAATTCAACAATTGACACGACATAACCTTGACCATGCTTTGACCCACGAGCTAGCGAGAAAAAAAAGTGGTAAGGACCGCGCAAACACCAAAATAACATTTGTTTTAAAGCTAAGAAAAGCATTATAAAGAAATTTGATAGAAACTGTACCTGGGTACCAATATCTTCTAGCTGTGTGCTAGAAAGAATAGCAAAATTTTCATGCATATTTGCCTAACAAAGCAAAAAAAATGCTTAACGTTTCGGAAAGTTATCTCTTTCCGTCGTCGGAAGCAAAAAATACAAAGAATAAAAAAAACTATTTAAAATATTTAAATTCAACTATTCGAGAACACTTTACTTTTTTAAAACATATACGTCTACAAGAAACCGTTGACACTCTGTTAAAATGACATTTTTAACTTGATATTTAAACTTCAAAATTAACAATTACTACCTGATAACAATTACTTAATAAGGTAAAACCAAAAAGCCCCCAACCTTCTGTATGATTATTTTTAAATTTTACGTATGGTTATGTTTATTTATCTTATATCTATTGTTCTTTAAAATCAAAGAAGCGATTGCCATACATTACTAACATCTACAAATGCATGAGCAATACATTTATTTTTATTAGATTGAATTAAAGTTAAAAAAGCTTCTTTTATTTTTCTTTTAGAGGCTATCGCTTCTATCAGTATAATTTATAATTTTGGCGTTATTAAAATTTATTCTGTGCCCTGTGTCCCAAGAATGCTGACAAATCTTAGATTTGTGAAAATCTCCCTTTATTAAATAATCTTTATGTTCTTTAATTCTAACATTTAAGGGTCTAGATGTTTCACCAATGTAAAATTTTCTAGAAAAATGTATGATTTAAAAAATAAAAATTTTCTAAAGTTATAATTTCAGTCAAATAACTATCTAGTCAACATAATATGTTTATTTTTTGCCAATGATGGCATGTATTGGCTATTTTCGTTTCAAATATCTTGAGAACGGTTGCTCAAAGCGATTTTTACCTAGATAACCTTTTTACATAAAAAAAAACGACGAAAATGTGTATGTTTTCACTCAGTAGTCTTATACAGGTATAGACTAAAAGATATTACTCCTCAAAACAATTAAAAAATGTAGGTGGTGCCCCCTACAGGTAGGAGTCATATTAACATCGAAATCAAACTTCTCATGTGAAAAAAACACCCAGACACCTGACGTCATTACTTTATAGGAACCTTTTTACTTATTTTTATCGACAGAATATGCTACCGCAGTTTACCGAATACAATTTAAACCACCCTGTATAATAGTAGACTAATTAAACACTGTAAAACAAACATTTCCTTCACATCGATAATTATTTTAGTATAGCAAACAATAACACATAACAGAAATTTATTGGTGATCCATTGTGCATTTCAAAGCACTCACATAATAGTTTATTTGCAAATACCCCCGATATTATATAATTGTTGTATTCTGTATCCGTAGACAATAAATAATTGCGTGTAGTAAAATGCTATTGTTGGATACAATGATCTATTCTTCGTATGGGAATAATTGGCCATTTAATAGGACACTAAATAATAAAATCAGTAAATTGTTAACTATTTTATTTAAAAATAATAAAAAATAAATAAAGATAACATTATTTTTCAAGATTGCTATATATGGATTAATACTGACAAATATTTTAAGGTGTATTTTCTATTTAAAAGATGTATTTTCCACTTCCTGGCACTTCTGTATTTAAACCGGAAGAAGCGGTCACAGTTTGCTTATTTTAAATTTAAATAGAACCACTTAAATATTTTATGCTTTTTACATTCCACATCAATTCCACCGAATTCTAAACACGTCTATTATAATATTCTTGCCTAAGTTTTTGAAATATCTTTAAATTGTTATTTTCAACTTCACGAAAACGTTTTTTCTACGTCAAAAACATTTTTGTCATTTATGTATTTTGCAACTTTATCTAAAGAAGGAAATATTCGACCAATGCGTGCGAAACCTGGACACTAAACAGACATTATAAGAAAACTACAGGTCGCACAACGAAAATGGAACGAAATATGCTGGGAATAACCAAGAAAGACCGCAAAAGAATAGAGTGGATACGACAAAAGACCCAGGTAATAGATGTCATCCATACAAAAAAATCTGTCAAGTGGCAATGGGTAGGACACTTGGCAAGAAGGATAGATGCGATATCATATGGACCACATAAATTACAGCATAGTACCCACGAGTTATTAAGAGATCTACAAGAAAGCCGAACCTAAGATGTGACCGTGATATCAGGAAATTAGCAGGGATAACTTGGGCATAGCCAACAATAGACAGCAATGGGTCCAACTACAAAGAGAGTATTTAAATATGTGAGGGTGGTCTACCATAATTGGAAATGGTTGAATAAGCTGAAAATGATGACGATGATGATGATGCATTTTTGTTTAAATTATGTTGGATAATTAGACCCATTACAGGAGTCCATACAGTACAAGGTATATCCCACACAATGAACACCTGGAGTAGATCAAGGACTGTATATGTATATTCCAAATACGTTTAAATAAAATATACGACGGCCTCCCCATAAGAGCAATAAGAGGATTTACGTCCCAGTATTGAAGGAGGACAGAAAATCGAGTCGAATGGTTTCAAGACATAGGTTCATCCTTGTTTAGTCAAACCTCCTACTGCGGCGACTTTTAAAAAGGTTAGGAAAAATTATAAAAAAAGATGGTAAAAATTAAAAAGAAAACCGCAGCGTACGGCTGCTCTTCGTCTGGTGAACAATAGGTGTAGGTTCATTTAATTATTTTTGCATATTGTTGGGCACCACTTAATTTAAGCCAAGTTAAGGTGATATTTAAAAAATTAAGAAAATTACCACAGGCTAAAGATGTTCAGCAATGATATATCTCAAATTAAAACAACAAAATTTAATAAAAAACTATGTACATTTATTAATAATTAAATAACTCCAGTTTGAAAGTGAATTAAAAGGTCATTTAAAAAAAACAATAAATTAATATTATATTGATATAGCGAAACTTAAATTAAATATTACTAAATATAAATCATCAAACGTAATCGTTTGTTTAAGTTTCATCAAAAAAGAGGTTTCAATATAAAGTAAGTTTCAGTAGAAAGTTAAGAAGACAAAAAGGCAAAAAGATTCTAAAGCAAAACGTAAATGAGTACTTAGCTTTTGCTCTGAAGCTGTAGTCAATCAGTGTTGATTTGGTGTCGTACTGGGGCCCATATCCATTACGTAACTGCTTCAAACCATCAGAAAACTTGTAAATTTGCGGAAAAAGGGAAAACTCGTCAATTTCACACCAGCCTCCAACAGGGAACCTTTACGGAACGATTCATAAAAACCAAAAACTGCTCAAAACTTCGGCTTAAAAAAAAATACTGCTAAATCTTCTTAAAAAACTCGTCCAAAATGTTCTCAAAAAAATTTCTCGTTTCCAAAACGAAAGTTGCTCCCAAAATCTACTCCAAAAAAATTACTCCAAAAAAATTACTCCAAAAAACTCCCAAAATGTGAAATCTTCCCCTTAAGTTGATAAGGGCCACACCTATAATAAATGATTTTTTCTCTAAGTATATGAAAGAAAGTAAAAGAAAAAACTATAACTTACTCGCAGGGCTATTGTCCGCCACATACGATGTACCAAAAAACTTTTCAAAGAAGACGAGAACCACCCTGGGACTTCACCAGTGGTTGAAATGGAAGTGTCGAAAAATCCGAATAAAATGTTAAAATTCTGCCAGAGATCTTCTGACGACAAAAAAAATAAATACACACCAAACTGTGCTCGAAATAAGGAAACTTCAGGAAAGTTATTAATAACATTTAAAGAAAAATTTAAATAATAATATAAATGGCAACCCTGCGCCACCATATCGAACGGCATTCACGGTACTACCAAATTGCAGCGGTACCGACTAGGGATGGGCATTATTTGCTTAAATTCTGCTAGAGATGTAGCGCAAAAATAAGAAATTATTTTAGGCTGCTACACTACAACACAAGGATAGACTTATGTAGGAAATGCAGTGAAATTCTATAGCCATCCTTCAATATCGGGACAGGAATTTAAGCGGTACCCTCCATATACTTTATTTTAAACGTATTTGGTATATTCTAAAGGACTGTTCGATGGCGTCAAATCGTCGCCGTCGTAGTCGCCGTGAATGCTTACGTCACGCAGGGACCAACGCTCCACAGGGCGGCGCGCGGCGGATGGTTATTCTAGCGAGACAACATCTCAGAAGCGAAGTGGGACTTAAAATCTAAGAACGTAGCAAATACTTTGTAACGTTTTTAGTTCGTTACATGTCTTTTTTATATATAATATATGATGTCTGGCCTATCATCACCGAATTCCCTCTCGTTCAGGCCGGATAGTTTATTTGACGCGTAATTTTTACGTTTCCTAGTCGCCAACCTTGTTATCGTTCGACACAACCCTGTTACTATTCTGAGGAGGCGCTGTCAACATCGCTTCTGTCAACTCTCTCCGTGCTTAACCTCACTTTGTTTTGACGCTCTGTTGTATCCCAGCTTCTCGAAATGGTGATTATTTAAATCTTGCTGTATAATCTGAATCAGCTGCTATTTCAAAGCAACAGGTAAAGATGAAATACCGTATGATCGAAAAAAAATGGCGTCCAGTTGGCTAGGAAATGACGATCGATGACATTGCCCATATAAATTTACATATAAAATGACAGCGATCTTCATTTCATAGCCATCGTTGACGCCGTTTTTTCTCGATCATACGGTATTATCCTTTTAGATTCGATATTATTATTGAATATTTTTAGGGTAGAGTTACGGATGTCCCAACTTGTATTTGTGTTTTGCTGGCACGTTGGCGTCCCTTTTCTTTTGTCCTCCAGAATGTCACATGGAAGAAAGGACATGTTGTTTATTATTTATAGAGCCCTCGGAAGTATTTCGAGGTAGGTTTATTTTGTTTATTGGACCTTGTTTGGTTTTAAACAAGAGTTTCATATTTTTAGGGTCCAAGGTATGGACTATTTCCAAGGTACGGACTGTGTCCAATGATTCAATTCAATTTAACATTAACATTGTATTTTTTCATAGTCTTTTCATAGAACATATTTAATATTATTTACATACATAGTTTTACTCAACAAATAACCACTATAATAATTATTAAAGTTGTACAATGCTATTTAACATCGGAATTCATCATGAATAAATGTGGTCATTAGTTTTAAGTAGTATACCACTGTGTTTTCTTTCTCTGTACATGCCTGGCGCCCAATATCTATTTTTTTGTTTATTGTTCTTAATTAGTTTTCTTTCCAGTGAAATACCTTATCCACGACTGCTCTCCGATGAAAAGCTGCCGTTCGCAGTGGTAGTTGTTTAAAAAACGCTACAACTTAGTCTAATATATAGCAACCATATAAGGTTTCAACAATTACAGCAGTAACCTGACTCCCCCTAGCCCTAAAGCTCATTGTACTTGCAAAACACAATTCTTCATTTGAATGCTCTTCAATTAGCCCTTTAACGAGTCTTTGTTTCGTTTTTATACTATCCGATTGAAATGAAACTTTTGGGCATTCACCTGTTAAGCTTGAACTCCCTGTGACTGTGACTACCTGTGTTGGTAACTCAAAAGATCTACATCATTCAATATATCGATATTTGAAAAAAAGTGAAAGTTTCATATCTGCAGAGGCAACTCTCAAAGGCACGAAGGATTTTAATAAATAATATACGTACAGTAGAAAAGTACATACCTTTGGCAATCTTCAACATAGTTTGGCTTTGGAATAAAATGTATAAACACTTGTAAATATTTTGCTTTCGTATAACCTCTGCCTTGTTGAGCAGAAAATGACCAAATTTGGTTGATAAAAATGTATCGAAATACAAAGAATATATATAATACGACCAAAAAATAATTCATGCATTTTTATATCAATTGGAATGTCTACTATTTATGCTTATCAGTACACATTTTTTGGCTTATTTCTAAATAAACGGTTTTGTCCCGCTAGATTTATCTTCCGCCGCACTGTGCGCTCGTCCGTCAAACGCAAAAATAACTGTCACTGTCTAAAATCTTTAGCGCGAACTTCAACTCGGTCCCTAGATGACGTGAAAAACTGACAGAAGAAATGAATAGAATAGGAAGATAGGAATCGAACTATGGGAGTAGATAACAATCTTCGAATTGTCACGCGGTTTCTAACAGGACACTGTCTCCTCAAAGAACACCTGGAGTAGATTGAAGCTAAGAATCAACGGCGAATGCAGATTCTGTGGGGAAAATGGGGAAACTCCAGAACACCTCATTACTAAGTACGCCGGGATGACAACCATTCGTGCCATAAACTGTGGTACGACTGATCATAGATAAACGAAACAAGTTTAGATTGGAAAGTGCCCATAAGGACAATGTAAACACTATTTGGCGCTATTCTAGCAACGGTCGCGACCCAAAACTTTTGAAAATTTCGGAGCGGTTCGGCTTTTTCCGGAATTATATCGCCAAATATTGTTTATTCAAATTTATTATTATTTTCGTTTAATTTTATAAATAAAAGACAGTGTGTTGCATACAAAACTTTTATTTTATATAAGGACGCATGTATGAAATACCTATGAAACATTGGAAACCGACGTTATGCCACGATCCACGATGGTTTTTGTAGTTCACAGTTCACAGCACAGCTTTTTAAGTTTTTAATGCCACTTTTTCACAATTATCACCGGTTGGAGTAAATAAAACTTGAATTAAACTCACAAGATAGCAATTATTACTTTGAAAATGGACGCTATAAACACTTTTCGGAATTTCTTTAATGAGAGCGGTTTAGATTTTGAAAGAATATTTTTGAAGATTCTGACTTTGACAAGAGAAAATTATTTCTATTTTTGTTTGCCGTTGTTCTTAGCGACCGCTATAGCAGCGCCAGATCGCGTATAACGGTCGCGACCCAAAATAATTTCGCGACCTAAAATTTTTACGGGCTTTCCAATCTAAACTTGTTGCATTTATCTATGCGACTGATATCGGAGATGGAGAACTAACCTCTGTAAAACTGTCTCAGAAACTGGCTTTTGTCAAAGCCCTGAGACTGTACAATGAACTATAATTCAAGAAAGGGGGCGCAATAACTTTGATTTTAAATAATAACCTTTCTCTTGCAAAGCGACAACTAATAATAGTCTTGGCCTGTGTACACGATAGGTTCATATTTCTGTTGATATTTGCGAAATATATGTGCGGCGTTCGACACTCTTTCCAATCGGTTTTATTGGTTTCGCATCGTATGGCTTGGAGTATTTTCGGATTTGGCGCCTAGAGAACAATGTTCCCAGCGTCGTTCTTAGATTTCGAAAACATGTGGTATCGATAAAAATCAAGCTCAACACTGATCGGTAGTTCGCCGAAATGATCGCGATAAATATAGACTCCAGCTGAGCCAGAATTTTGACAAAGGAAAGTTCAAGTTGAATTCTTCTAGATTTTTACTACCAAACATTTTTGTGTCTTCAATATAAGAAATTAGAGAAATACTAGAATTTAAATAAAGTTACAATAATATAGAGGTTCTAAATTTAATGGTTATTAGGATATTTTGATGAGATTTGAATTATTTGATACTCCAAAATATGCTTTCGACTTATTTACATTTACATTCCCACTGCTGCTGATGAAAACATCTTATCTTTGTGAAGTAATTTACTGTTATTACTCGCTAACGAGTATTTGATACGCATCAGAAGATGGTTACGCAACGCGTTTTCTTTCATGAGCTTTTTTGTGACTGAAAATCCGATACGTGATGTTATCTCTCTTCCGCCCTCTGGATATTCAAAAATCTCATTAATTTGGTTGCCTCTTTACTTTTTGGTTGTCGTTGTTAATTGAGTTTACAATTCTTTTCCATTACGTTCTATTGTGCGCTGCTTCCTTCTACTGGTTGTGCATGCTTATACCCTATTAAGTTTTCATGGAAAATATCCTTGTACCTTTTGAGTTGTTCACCCGGTTTTCTTTTGCAGTTTACAAGCTCACTGTAAAGAAAATATTTCGGTAGGCTGTTTTCTTGCATCCTGCATGTGTGACCAGTCCATCTTATACGGGATTTAGTAATAATGGTTTCAGCCATGTTTCAGCACTCTCGCAGTTAGCTTTTTCATGGACTGATACGTTTGAGACATAGTGGTACCATTTGATTCTTAACATTTGTCTAAGGTTGCAACTTGTTTAATGCGTTCGTGTGCCGGCGCCGGCGGTAAGGTACCCAGGTTTCACTTCCATATGACATGATGGGGATTATTATTGCTCGGTACACTGCAAGTGTCGTTTTTGTGCTCAAGTCATGATCGTAGAAAACATTCTGAAGTAAAACTATAAAGTTGCATGACATTAACTAGCGGTTAACAGTTACCTAGCCAAACCAAACCATTAATGGTATATCTCCAATATGGTACAAAAAGACTTTTAGTGGCTCTAATGCATATTCTGTAATATAATCCTTAATATTGAAGTATTGTGAAAAAGTTCCAGTATTTTAATTTAATACTTTTCGAAAAATATACTAAATGAGTTAAAATTGAAAGAAGTTCCTTTATACAGGGTGGTCCGAACTGTATTCCGGAAACTTCGGCAGCATATTCTGCAGATAATAAGTGACAAAGTTCGTAGGTATAAATGTATGTCCTAAAATCATTAGCGTAACTAACAATTCATCCTGGGGGTGGGCCAAGGGTTCATTCGGGGGGTCATAGTGCTTTTGTTTTAAAAAAAAAATAAGTAAAAAATTTCGTATAAATGTATGCCCTAAAATGCCTAGTTTCGAAGATACAGGGTGTAGAAACTTCATTTTTATTTCGATTTTTTCTAAATAATTTATGAAGTAACGTCAATATTTGAATGAAAGTTGGTGTCTGGGAGTTTTTTGGCATGAGAAATTTGATTTTGATGTCAATATGACTCCTACTTGTAGAAGGCGCCACCTACATATTTTTTAACTGGTTTGAAGAGTAATAACTTTTCATTTGTACTTGTATGAAACTACTGAGTAAAAAAATATACATTTATGACGCCTTTTACGTCTCAAAAAGGTCTCTTGATAAATATCGCTACGAGTAATGGTTCTCGAGATATTTGGAATCGAAATTATCAATACCTGTCATTGACATAAATTAAACATGTTGACTAAATAGCTATTAGACTGAAATCATAAATTTGAAATGTTTTTGTGCCATAAGTTCAACAGAAACTGTTTTACTTTTTTATCATTTGAGCGCAAAAAAATTTGATTAATTAAAAAAAAACATAAAAATTTCCGAAATTTATTATTTCATTCAAATAACTATCTGCTCAACGCGTTTTATCTTTTGTCAATAATGAGATAAATTGACTATTTTCATACTGAATATCTTGAGAACGGTTGCTCGTAGAGATTTTTACCAAGAGATATTTTTTTCACTCAGTAGTTTTAAACAGGCACGGACGTAAACTTGTTACTCGTCAAAACAGTTAAATCATATGTAGGTGGCGCTACTTACAAATAGGAGTCATATTGACATTAAAATCAAATTTTTCATGTCAAAAAACTCCCAGACACCAAATTTCATCCAAATATTGACGTCACTTCAGAAATTATCTGGAAAAAATCGAAATAAAACTGAAACTTCTACACCCTATATCTCCGAAACTAAGCATTTTAAAACATACGAACTTTTTTACTTATTTTTATCTGCAGAATATGCGCTTATGAAGTTTCGGGAATACAGTTCGGACCACCCTGTATAACGAATCAGTAATAAAGCTGCAACAATCGAAAATTCAATTTTATCGAAGTCCGTACACACAATTTTGACTGTGTAAATCGACCCTAATTCGTCTCCAAAAACAATTTCCATTCTGATTCGACATCGTAACAGCAGGAATCCGTTCCGGGTGGCTTAAGTCCTGCCGTCGAAACACGGTCAGAAAATCTGCATGATCCGGCATCGGCCTTTGACACGGCGTAATCCTCGCAGTGTATCTCGCTGACGCTGACAGGATCAAGCGCGTTGCCTTAACCCCCTCCCCCCACCCCTTTATCCCTCACGGATTCCGACCCATTTTGTAGCCGTGTTTCACACAATGACGTACCAACGATTTTTACATTCATTGTGTTAAATCGGAGTTTGGCAAGCGAGAACAATCAAATTCAATTTGGATAACGGGATTGGAGCTGTGCATATAGTAGCGGCAAGCTAGGACGTTCAAAACTAAATGTATTTTTGGCTAGTCAAATTGTTTGGTTAGAATGTTGTCCTTTTCTGTTGAAAGTATAGGCTTGGTGCATTCTCCGCCGGTGCTGCCATCATCGGAGAATATCGCAAACAACTAGTACATACAAATACACGGGTTTAAATAGCGAGAATACGAAAAAATTATTATTTAATTATTCTAAAAGTGTTATGAAGTATAATTTGTGAAAATTCTAAAAATAAAAATAAAAAAATAAATAAAATAATAAAAAAAACAAATGAAACACAGAATTATAGACCAATTACAAACATCTCTTTTCGTTACTTCCTCAGGGGACAGCTAGCAAACCAAACCATTAAAAGTCCGAAGAGGGATATTCCAAGGTGATAGCTTGAGTCCATTAATGTTTTTCATGGCCATAAACCCACTAAGTTTCATGCTTAAGTCTAGCAAATATGGCTATGCTGTAAAGAACAATCCCCAAGTAAAGATATCCCACTTGCTTTACATGGATGATTTAAAATGTTACGCGAGCAACCCAGGACAACTTAAATGGAAAAATGGGCAAATGGAACTTGTAGCATCCTTTAGCCAAATGGAATTCGGTATGGAAAAATGTGCATTCTTGCATTGTAAAAAAGGGAAAATCCAAGAATCTAACGAGATTATTTTAACTAACGAAATAACATTCTCGCCGTTATATCTGGGTGAAACCTACAAATATCTTGGTATCTATCAAACTCTAAAAATTGATGATGGAGTAATAAAGAAGACTGCGGAGGATGCATTTATGAAGCGGGTTTGTAAAGTCTTGGGAACAGAGCTTCATGCGAAGAATAAAATAGCTGCGATCAATGTGTGGGCAGTACCTGTAATTCTCTTAATACATTCGGAGTTCTAAAATGGTCACAAACCGACCTGGAATCTCTCGATAGGAAAGTCAGAACATCAATGACAAGGCACCGAATGCACCACCTCCATGCTTCAACCATTAGACTTTACATGCCAAGGGACAAAGGTGTAAGAGGAATTATTAGTCTCATTGCTATGCATGAAAAGCACATCAGAAGTCTGCAGCATTACTTTGACCAATCAAATGACCCTCTCCTTTCAGTTATTAAGACCGCTGACAGGAATTTCACACCTTGAAACTTAGCAGGTCAAAGATTACCTGTAGGTGCTGAGGAACTAACCGAAGAGTGGAAAGGGAAAGCCTTGCACAGAAGATATCCATCCAACTTATATAACCCCGACGTTGACCGAAATCTGTCATTACGTTTTCTCAGAGATGGAGAGCTCAGAGCTGAGACTGAAGGATCTATATAAGACCAGCAAATACAAACTAAAAATTGCCTAAAAATAATAGCCAAAAAGGACTTACCTAATGACAGATGCCGACTATGCAATGCTTTTCCGGAAACAGTTCAACACATCTGCTCTGGATGTACCTATCTTGCACCGCGGCATAACCATCTACACCAAGAAATCTGCAAAAAAAATTTTAAATGAAATTACACCGTACTACCGATACTTACCTGAAAAAATAGTAGAAAACGAAAACGTAAAAGTATACTGGGATACTAACATCATCGCAGATCGTACTTGTCAGGTATACAGATATGTATGTAGAGTTGCATACATGGTACAAAGAATACAAGGTATGATATTGCGCAGGTTGGTCGCTACGTCACAGGTGATAACAGGCGCTATTGGTCAGCACGCTCCGCGCGCCAGTTCAAATCGTCAAGATATTGTTATAAACCTGTTTTTTTGTTTATATACCGTCATTGAATTATCGCTAAGCAAGTTACTGTGGAGCAGTGCGTAAGGAGTCGGGCTAGGAAGCGAGAGACCGGAGTTCGAATCTCGGCCGGGACATAACTTTTTATTTATTTTTTAAATACTGTTGTATTCTATAGTTTATTTTTGTAGTATAAAAAAAAGAACTATTTATTCTGTTATTTTTTAATCTCCGGTGTTAATATAAATTGATTGTTGGTACAATACCTCATTTAATATAAAATAATATTCTACTTTTTGAAATGTATCGGGCCCTAATTGTACCTAAAAGTAATATATTTTTAGTGATATACCATATTGTAAATAAACTATTTAATATTTCAGTCACTTAAAAAGTTAATTCGCATTGAATAATTGCCTACCATTAAAGGAAATTTGAGCTATATACTACTTGATGGGCATTTTCTGGGTATGCAAATACTTCCTCTAAATTGGAATTACTTCTATCACAATTACAATACATTCATTTGCATTGGCATTTTCTACTTTTCTAAAAAGGCTTCAACTTCCCAACATTTTTAAATGATGTAACAATTCCTCTTGTGGTTACTTTTCCATAGATATCCTCATCTCTGTCCTCATGTGAATTCAGAGGCAATGTACATGAAGATTATTTACCATAAACATCGCAAACTGAAAACCTAATAAACAATTTTATACCGAATATAGAAATAAATTTTAGTATTCTTACCTATTATCGTCCAAATCCATGTTAATATATAATTATTATTTTTTAAATATATTTTTGGAACTGCTGGTTTTAGTAATTATTAAATTAACACGAACTAAAAAGTCTTAAAATAAACAATTCTTAACCATAACCCCAAAAAATGCAAATCTCCTGTCAACTTTCTTTATTTTTTATTTATTCATTATTTTCCTAGTGACGTCACAGGTGGTATGCGCGAATTGAACGAAATTGGAGCCGCTATCGATCATACCTTGTATTCTTTGTACCATGAGTTGCATACCCGACCAGGAGAGTCACAATATGGAGGTGAGAACTTAAAAAATAGAAGTTGTAAAACGTGTCTTTTGAATTTAGTAATAAAAACATAGTTATAAACTTATTTTTGTGTTTTAACTAATGTGACAAGGCGCTGCGTGGCTAAAGTAAAAGTAAAAATAGAGAGAAATTAGTTAAATTCCATTCAAATATCAGTATTTTTACAAAGTAGTAAAGATGGAAAGCCTAAAACCGCCAAGAGAATTGTCACAATTTTTCACATCTTTTTTAATCAGAGTTATTGTGAAAAAAAAATAAAAAAATAGAAAAATAGAAAATTTATCCCACTCTATCTCAGAAATTAAGATATTTAGGACATGAATGTATGTCCTGTTTGAAGTTTTTCTCTTAGAATAGGTCCGAGAATCACGCCCTTAAATATTAGCATGTCATTAAGGAACACCCTGTATATCAGTGCAATAGCCTAGAAAATATCTAGCAATTGAAAGAAAAAATTGGTCTTCAGGATGGAGTGAGGTGGATGGAATATTTTTCAAAATTGGCAAAAATGTAATTACTGTGTTTTAAGGACGGTCCACACTTGCTATATAACACTGCTATATGTATAGCAAAGTTATATAACATGTTACATATTTTTTAGTTATATTTAGCAAATTTCGATGCTATATGACTTGCTAGATGTTATCCATTTGTAGTCGGTAAAGATCAAAAGATGTTGTGCAACATTGCTATTGTAACATGAAACAACGCGTCCACACTTGCTAAATTTCTAGTTTAGCCGCTCATATTTTTCAGGGACGTGCGCGACAGAATCTTAAAAAATGGTGAGCTGATATTGGTTTGTTTATTTACTGGTCAATAATACCATTGATCGAAAAAAACTGCGTCCCGTCGGCCTCCCGTCCAGTTTTTTGGACATGACGATCGATGACATTCCCATATAATTTTCCATATAAAATGACAGCGATTTTCATTTCATAGTATGTATTTGGAAACAGAAAAAGTTGAGAAATAATGCGTAATCTAATCGGCCAGTTCCAGCCGGAACAAAAGAAATGCAAATCAGGAACTGCATGGTTTAGATGAAGTGGATCAAACCGCTTTTTTCTCGACTTTCTTTCCCTTAGTTCAAAAATAATTACGCACGCCGCTGCTGCGAGCTGAACCTCTTTCTCGCCAAAACCATAAAACGATTCATGACTACGAAAACTATAATGTGGACGGCTCCCGGTTTTTTAACATGTTACATGTAGCTTGTTAAATAGCAATGTTATATAACATGTTACTAAATGTGGACCCTCCTTTAGTAGCTGCAGGCATATATATTTGCAGAAATGCAAATGGCCAAATGCCATACAATTTATCAGTTTTAATATATTTCAGTTATTACAGAAAAATATACTTTTAGTTTACTTTTTCCACAGTATTTAATAATAGTCTGTTTAATTTAATAGTACCGTATTATCGAAAAAAAAAACGGTGTCAGCGATGGTTATGAAATGAAGAGCGCTGTCATTTTATATGTAAAATTATACCGTGCTGGCAACTGTTACTTTTGGGTCGGTATTTACATGTGTGGAAGTAAATCGCATAGGGATCTTATTAAGTCGGAGTGAGAGAAATGCGACTGCGACGGTGTGCTGTCGCGTTGTTTTGGTTTGTTGTTGCCGGCACGCCTTTCCCTATCAAGTAAAGGAAAATTGTAGTAAAATCACGATCGCAAACCGCTTATTTTAAAGACTTTTTTTCGAAAAGAGGTAACTGATAAAATCATTAGATATGTTTCTAAGCATCTGAAATGGAATTATAAGGATATCGTTAAGGTGTCCATTTTTTTTATAACGAGAAAACGCCAGTAATCGCGATAATTTAAAAACTCAACTTTTTAACACATAACACGCCATAACATAAGAACCACTTTAGATATTGAAGCTTTTTTTGTATTTTGAAGATCGGATCATTTACAATATTTTTACATAAGAAAAATTCGATAAGGTTGTTTTTTTTTCATTCTAAAATTAACAATAATAACAACCCATCTATTTACTTTTAGTGCATAGCAGTATAGCAGCAATCGTGTAACTTTTTTATTTATGAAGATTTTTAGATATTGTTTGCGAAGAAAGTTTTTGAAAAACTACAATCAATTATTTCTAATAGATTTCGAGATATCGATTTTTGAATTCAGAGTTCTAATAGCGCGACCACTGTCGAACACCAACTCAATTCCACTTATTTTTAGCAAAAATGCAAGTGTTTCTAACTTGCACTTAAAAATTTTCAAGCTATAGGGAAAATTACAACGACTCGTTAATAAATAAACTAATAAATTATCACGAGATGTAATTAAATCGCGAAGCTGAACACATGATGTACACCTTTCCCTAGAACTTTAGGAACTTTTTTTTGCCACTGCCAAGGATCTTCTGAGAGAAGATATTGCGCATGTAGTTGGCGGAGCTTAACAGAAAATTACTACCCGAGTGACGTCATGCGCGCGGACAAACAACATATTTGCGACCGCCAAGGATCTTATCTATGGGTACTGACAAAGGTACTGACTGGGTCAACCGGTCGACTGCGACAAATCTGCTATATCCTCTTCCACGTCTCTTAGCAATGTGCACAGTTTCTCGGTTTATTTCACATGTTTGGCAACGTGTTTACCGTTCTTTCTATGTTCAGTACATTATAAAACGCATTGTACTCTTCTTACATACGGAATTCTCGACCCAAGACTAACCTTTGTCAGCCCTTAGTATGGGGAATGTCATCGATCATCGATGTTCGTTTTCAAGCCAACTGGACTCAAGCGCGGTTTTAAGGGAGGGGTAATAAAGGTAATTCCCAGACCGATCAAACTGATCGGTCTGGGAATTACCGATTACTGATCTGAGAAGTTTTAGTCTGGGAATTATCGAATTACTGATCTGAGAAGTTTTAACAAATAAAAAATATTTTTTTTGCGTGAAACAAATAGTTTTTTACGGGTAAAAACTAGTTTTTTCTGTGTAACAAATCGTTTTACACGCAAAAAACTATTTTTTACGCGTAAAAAATATAGTTTTTAATTTATTACTTTTTCAACATTTTAAACTACACTTTTTTAAACATGTCCTTCAAATCCTTCAATTTAATAGCTGTTAGTAAGACCCTTCACTTCAAATATACGCACGTAGTGCACACACATTTTTTTATTTAAAATTACCTCCCTCAATTTTTTTTCTAAAACCGCCCTTGATTGGACGCCGTTTTTTTTCGATCACACGGTATAATATTTAGCCAGGAGTGGAAATAATATTTACCTATTTTTTGATACAAAAGAAAATAAATGTTAAATCGAACACATTTAAACAGTTTTTACTGAAATTCAAATAAAGGCGGTAAATTTGTTTAAGCTTAATTAATTCCGTGATACAAATCGTGAGCCTCTGGCAAAAACAAAACCATAAAATCGAATTGCCAGTACACACACGCCTACCTAATCGCTATTGGATGGTTGCAACTAACAATATCGATTCCAGTTAATAGAATAGCTATGGGAATCATATAAAACAAGACTTTTTCTACGAAAACGAGATGTGTTTCGTATAAAGTTTTCCATTTAAAGGTTACTATTAATCGGAAAGTGTCCATAGAGCTCACCCCACTGCTGGATACCCCCCAGAGAAAGCTTGAATTTTTACTGAATTATGACTCTTGGCTAAATTTTAAATTTTATTTGCTTGTGATGTAGTAAAAACGACTTTTTCTAGTTTTGTTTAGTCTATATTATTTCGGAGGCGTATGGTAACTAAAACTGTGACACGAGACTTTTATACAGGGTGGTCCGAACTGTATCATGGAGACTTTAGTAGCATATTCTGCGTAAAAAAAATCGTATAAATATAATGTGTCCTAAATTGCTTAGTTTCGGAGATACAGGGTGTAGAAGTTATATTTGTATTTCGATTTTTTTCAAATAATTTCTGAAGCAACGTCAATATTTGGATGAAAATTAGTATCTGGGAGTTTTTTGACAAGAAAAATTGGATGTTGACGTCAATATGACTCTTACTTAGTAGTAGTTTTATACAGGTACGGACGAAAAGTTATTACTCTTCAAAGCAGTTAAAAAATATGTAGGTGGCGCCCTCTACAAGTAAGAGTCATATTGACATCAAAATCAAATTTCTCATGTCAAAAAACTCCCACATACCAATTTTCACGCAAATAACGACGTTAGATCAGAAATTATTTGGTAAAAATCGAAATAAAAATGATGAATAATAAATAAAAAAAATAAATAATGAGAAAAATTAATGAAATAAAATCGAAATAAACTTCTACATACATTTTTTTCTTATTTTTATCTACAGAATATGCTACCGCAGTTTCCCAAATATAATTCGGACCGGATTACATACAATTCGGATTATATAATAGTAGACTAATTATTCAACTCTGTAAAACAAACATTTACTTCACATCGATAATTATTTTAGTATAGCAAACAATAACATAACAGAAATTTATTGGTGATTCATTGTGCATATAAAAGCACTCACATAATAGTTTATTTGCAAATACCCCCGGATATTATTATATTTGTAATTGTTGTATTCTGTATCCATAGACACCGATAGACACCAATTTTCATCCAAATATTGACGTTACTTCAGATAGTCAGAAACAATTATAAATTAAAGTGAAACTTCTACACCCTGTATCTTCGAAACTAAGCATTTTAGGCATTGGCGTAACTACAGTGGTGCCCGGGGGTGTCTGAACGGGCCTGATTACACACTTTAATTTGTTAAAAAGCTTTTGTGAGTGCCACTCATGGAGTTTTATGAGAAAAGTTGTCAGATGATGAAATAGACGAAATGCTTTGGAAGTTCTTAAATCTTATTTCGTTCATTAGAACTTCTTGAAATATTTGGGACCAGCTGATTGAAGACGGGAATTTTGTTTTTTTTAGAAAATTTGTAGGTATTTAAGTAATCTACGGGAACACGGTTTGATAACCAAGTCTATGATATTTATTGATAGAGAAATTCATGTAAACGTTTTATTTAAAAAAAAATGTGTTTTTTAAATTATTTTTCATTTTTAAAACAAAAGCACTATGGCCCCCTCGAATGAACCCCTGGCCCACCACCAGGATGAATTGTTAGTTACGCTAATGGTTTTAGGACATACATTTATACCTACGTACTTTTTCACTTATATTATCTGCAGAATAAGCTGCCAAAGTTTCTGGAATACAGTTCGGACCACCCTGTATATTAGAAGTTATAACTTTTACAGTTATTTTTCGATTTATTATAAATTTTTTTATTATTTTTTCGATTTATTATTAAAGTTGTTTTATTTAAATCAATGATTGAAATAAAAAATCCGTTATTTAAAAAAGCTTTGATAAAAAACTATACTAAAGAGGAAATAATATAAATATTAAATAAAAATTCAGGATCTAATCCACTATCGTTATAAAGTCTGTCCAAAAACTTTTCGAAGAAGATTTCGACCGACAACAGAGGTACTAAAAATGATTGCAACTGTCACTGTCGCTTGTTGGACAGACTATATTGTATATAGGGGGACACAATATTTGTATTATTTTTATGAAGCTTAAAAGTAGTGTTTCAATAATATATTCTGTAGTAGAATTTAATTTTGTGTAATGTGAGAAATGAAAACAAGAATAATACTAACTTCCCGTGATTTATTTGAAATATTTATTACATGGTAAAGATATGATATAAAACCTATAGTATTCAAGTAAAATACTGTCACTGTGAGACTGTGAGGCAGCTTTTACTTGATTATACGATATTTTATTGATCATTTTGGCGATATCTTTCTATAAGCTTTTCTATTATTTGATTATTACTTTACTATATTTTTTCTATTTTTTTTTAGATTGTGGAGGTGGATGTTAAAGTTAGAGCGTGGACAATGCTTTAAATTGCTTTTTGGTAAGTAAAAGAATAATGAATAATTAATTATTATATTATACTAGCAGACCCAGCCATGCGTTGTTGTAGCTAAGGCGAGGGGCAAACTGCTGCCAAAAATGGTGTACAATAAATACCAATTTTGGGGAAAAAAGTACCAAAAATACCAAATTATTTCCAAAAAAATACCAAATTAGAACCAAAAATACTAAATTAGTACCAAAGTCTGTTTTAAGCAACATGTTTAAAAATTTGTTTGCTGGCATTGATTCTGGCCTCGATTCTGGCTTATTCTCATCAGGTTCATTCTCGGGTTCATTTAGACAAACCATCATCGTTTCCTTAAGAGCTTTCGGTATTTCTCCATTTTCCTTAAAAGTAGAATTTATTTTCTCTAATATCGAAATAAAGTTGGTTGAGGTTGATTATACTGAAACTTTTCAATTTTTCTTTTATTCCTTTGCGAGCGGCTGTATTTTGTAGACTTGCAAATTGAATTATTGCTTGTTGACGGTAAGGTTGAAGCGGCAGCACAATGGTAGTAAAGGGATAACATCGGGAAGATAATTATTATTGCTTGTGGATGGTACGGCTAAAGTGGCGGCTGATAAGGGTAGTTCCGAGGCTCGTTTAGATGGGGGGATAATTACGCAGTCTAGTATTTTTACATTAGGATTTCTCTGATTACAGGGAGCTTCACATATTAGATTAGGGGGTACAAATTTGCTACATGAGGGTTTGCCAAGGGGTTTGCATGCCTCTGTAATTTCCTCGGTATTTTCCGTAGAAGGCTCGGTAGAAGGCTTTTTTAAAAATGAAGTTATTTTTGGTTGTGCCTCAGAGGTATTTGAAGAATTATTGCTTACCTCTGATTTAACCTCCGATTTAACACTGCGATTATTACTAATTTTTGGTATAAATAATTTATTTGTTATATCAAAATGCTTTATCAAGTGTGTTTGAAAATTTGAGCTTACCCAGCGTGCCTTTGTAACTCTTGTTTTTGTGGTTTTTGTAGAAGGTTGATATTTTATTTGTAAAGTTACTTGCTTTTTACAAAATCAGGTTATTTTTTCATATTAAAGTCGATCCCGAAATCGAGTTTGCCTCGAAGTTTGCAGTAGAATTTAGAAGTAAAATTGATGTGCTAAAAATAATGTTATTAAACAGACTATTGCAGTTTAGAGTGCTCCAGAATTCATCACCAATTTTTGACTTTAACCATTGCTTTAGTATTTTAGAAACTATATTATTTTCTTGGGTATAATCAATTTCCAAAACATATAGAGTAAGTAGTATCTTCTGAAAGACTTCCAGAACTAAACGATTTTGTCAAAGCACCTTTAGATTCCAGATATTTTTCAGTATTCGCTTTAGATGTACTTGGGGCTAGAAATATAGATATTTTTCAGTATTAGCTTTAGATGCAAACGGGCTAGAAATGATGCAATCAGCTTCCCGGCCGTCGTCGCCATATGCGTCTAATCTAGTGTTGCCAAATCAAACAAAATACCTGTTTAATACCAGTTTAATACCAAATAAAACCAGTTTATTACCAAATAATACCAGTTTATTACCAAATAATACCAAAAATACCAAATTAGTACCCAAAAAAAAACAAATTAGTACCAAAAAAATACCAGTATTGTCAGGTGCTTGTACAATAAATACCACTAGCGGTTTGCCCGTTGGGCTAAGGTCAGTGATGGGCTAGTATGCGGTATATTGAAATTTGGGTAAATACCCAACTTTTTGCACCCGGTATAAAGTCAATTTAGTTAGACCCACAGTCATTATTCAATTTGGGTAAATATACCATTATACTCGGTATTTAATCATACTCACGTTTTTGATCTAAGGTATTCTAACAATTTTTAAAAACAATTTGTTGTTAAATTAAAATTATTGAATTACTAATATCACTATTAAATAATATGGGTTGATGGTAGAAGGGTGAAAATTTAGGGTTGTCTCTGTGGTTGTATGTATTTTTTAATGCCACATCATAAAAATAAAAAAAAAGGATTGTCCAAAAAAATTAAAAAAATTTGGGTTGTCACTTAGGGGTATAAAAAAAAATAGATAACAACTTATTCTCAGCCCTACTGAATATACATATAAAATTTCATCAAAATCGGTCAAGCAATTTCGGAGGCGTACGGTAACTAAAACTGTGACACGAGAATTTTATTATCATACCATACGATCAAAAAAAATGGCGTCAAAGACGGCTGGGGAAGCTTAAATTTTGAAGACACGTAAAAATTATCGTCGTATATTGTTGCTATATTTAAATATCAAAATTATCTAAATATGTATATACAGGGTGGTCCGAATTGTATTCCGGAAACTTTGGCAGCATATTCTGCTCATTAAAATAAGTAAAACAGTTCGTATAAATGTATGTCCTAAAATGCTTAGTTTCGGAGATACAGGGTGTAGAAATTTCATTTTTATTTCGATTTGTTCCAAATAATTTCTGAAGTAACGACGTTACTTCAGAAATTATTTAGAAAAAATCGAAATAAAAATGAAACTTCTACACCCTATATCTCTGAAAGTAAGCATTTTAGGAAATACATTTATAGGAACATTTTTACTTATTTTTATCTGCAAAATATGCTGCCGAAGTTTCCGGAATACAGTTCGGACCACCCTGTATATAAATAAATCAATATTTTAGTATTATGCCCCATCGATCAAAATCTCATAATTTTATTAACTCCTACCATAGATATCTATTTCCATTCATCATATTTAAATTAATATAAACGACTGCCACTGGAGGATTACACCGGTGTATTTTCTATGTAAATCCAGCTTTAAAATAATGCCGTTGTAAATACATGTGAATACACGATACGTTTATGCAATTTATATTATGGGATTATATATTATTATGTCATTAATACGTTGTGATTATGATGAAATAGCCAGTCGGACTTTTTTTAATCTAAAACAGATAACGATAAAATGACTTCGAAAATGTAAAATAAAATGATTTTTGTACATCTGTTTTAAGCATGGTCCAGACATAACTTTCTACATTACGTTTTGCAGATGAGTTAGAGGGAAAGACTGTCTAGAGAAGGTTTTCTATTCAATTTTTATTATTATTTATTAATTTCTAATCAATCCCTTTTTTAGACTACAATCAATGTTTTACTTGATACGTTTTGACTGAGCAGTTCATTTTCTTCCTTGCTATCATGTACTTTGTTATAAAAATTGTGTATGCACTATGTGCACATATTTGAAGTGAAACTTCTTACTAACAGCTATTAAATTGAAGGATTTGAAGGACGTGTTTGAAAAAGTGTAGTATGAAATGTTCAAAAAGTAATAAATTAAAAATTAATGAATAATTTGGTTGACGTTTCGCAAAATTTGTATTAAAATGTCCGTCTGTGCGTCTGAGGACTCCATTCGTGTACCTCTATCCACGTGTCGAGTTTGGTGTTAATCGACTCGTAAGGCCGGCATCCCACGACGTGGGACTTGGCGAGTTTGGCGCGCGATTTGGCGAGCCACGCGTCGTGGGAATAAGAGCACTTGTCGATGCGTATGTCAGTTGTATGGTAAATATGGCACAAGTCAAAGGATGAACGAGCATCGCAGGCTTGGCTTGTCTGAACTTGTTGAATCATTTCCTACCATTCCCCACGTAGGCTTGTATTAAACAAAAATGTTTTGCAGTCTCAGTAGCGCGTTCTTCATATCGTCGCAGAATAATCGTTGAGATGGGTGTAATTTTTGCAAATTAAGTTTCTCATTTATTTATCTTTTGAAGAATGGAATGGTCAAATGAACTGGTTATAGACTTTTTGGAACTTTATGAAGGAGAACCAGCAATTTGGAATCCATAGGTCCGAAACCACAAAAATAGAAATATTGTTCATGATAGTTGGAAAAGAATTGAAACTAATTTAAGTGTCAAATGCACGGTGGCGGAACTTAAATAGAAGAAAGAAGCATTGATGGCAACGGTGTTGACTACACACTGCCACAAACAAATATACACTGCACTGTTTTCACTACTATGCAACTTGACAAGTCCAGTCGACGGTCGCGCGCTAATTTGCACCCGCCATGCGCCGCGCCGTGGGAAACAACCACACTCGCTGACTCGCCACTTGGCGAACTGACTTGCTAAGCCGACATTCGCCAAGTTCCGCGTCGTGGGATGCCGGCTTAAAGCGGGGCGCCCGCCCACCGCCCATTGAGTCGGATCGGATCGGATCGGCACGGAACAGTCCTGTCGGAATGATTTGAAATATGTAGAAATAGATTGACATCCGCGCACTGCTTCAGTCCCGCTTGGCAACGTCCGTCGGTTGGCTTCGGAATCAGTCTTTTTTGGTAGAGAGGGCAAAAAATTCCGAAGGTCTGATCAGTTTTCTTGTTGTGTTTGATGTAAACACCAGTGTGTACTACCTTGTAGTTGATGATTTTGTGTGCTATTTATTGTTTACAATGGATGAAGAACTTTTAATTGATACTGTTAGAGAATATCCACACCTCTATGATCAAGCTAGTAAATATTATCATGACAGTTCACGAAAGGAAAATGCTTGGGAAGAAATAGGAAAAATTTTTCATTGCACATGTAATATTATATTTTAAATTATTATATTATTAACATAAATAACATTAGTAGTTGTAGGTAATTTTGTGCACTGAAAAAAAGGATCTCTCAGGAGAAATGAAGATGACTTTGACCCAAAAGATTGGCGCTTTTGAATAGGGCCAACAACGACGTTTCTTTGCCCAAAGCATTAACTATCTTTTCACAAGCTTTAAAAAATTGCTTTAGAGAATAGAAGAATCTATCTGTCCAAAGTATTTCACTCTTGACCCAAAATGAATATACAAAGAAGTTCCTGCTACAAGAACAATAGTCTTTTCGATTCATGCAAAAATTCTTGATTAAAGAGACACTTTTCCTAAACCAATAGCGAATACTATTTTGACTCAACTAAAATTTATTTTGATCTAAGAGAAGTCTGTACATCATATACAGGCATATTACGAGGTATATTATTTTCTGATAAATTTAGGTTTTCCTGGTCTGTAGTAAGTAAAGTGATATTATTTTCCTGGATAGTAGTTATTTCTGCTTCTTCACTCCTTGGTATTTTTTTGGGTGGTTCACACTCTACAAATTACAAAAAAATGTTACATCACGATTAATCAAAGTAAAGCAAATAAATTATTAAAATTATAAGCTTTGGTCACATTTTGATTTTTTTAATACGACGCCGACGACTTGAAATTCTAAAATTTTTGTAATTATTTGCATAAAAAAATCGATACCTATATTCTTATTCTATGCAAATGTATATCTAAATTATACAAAATTCCAAACAAAAAAATCCTTGCGTACTATGAAATGCGACGTACGACTGATCGGACTGCCATGTCATGCCGACTGATTGTATATACCGTCCTTCGTCATCGTCTTTGCGTGTCCTTATTATTTTTCATCAAAAGAGTATTTAACCATTGGAAAAATGGCCATGTTTCTTGAATGAAGTACTTCATAGCGTATTTTTCTTATTATCTTAAAACAAAGTAACTTGCATTTGGTTGAATGAAAATAGATTCAAGAGAAATTTTCGAATTTTTCAAGAGAACCAGTTTTCTTGAGTTAAGAGAGTTTTTCTTCAAGCAAAATATTTTCTTTTACGCTAAAATAAATTCTCTTGCCATTAATTTTTTTCAAGTCTATCTTTTTTATCAGTGTGTGTCAAAAATCTGCTTTCACGAGCGATGCCGCGCCGATCCGATTCAATGTATCTGCTTAATTAAGTGAAATCCTGATGATTTCGTCCATTTAAGCAGGGCGCCCATTGAATCGGATCGGATCGACACGGAACAGTCCTGTCGGAATGATTTGAAATACCTAGAAATAGACTGACATCCGCGCACTGCTGCAGTCCCGCTCGGCAACGTCCATCGGTTGACTTCGGAATCAGTCTTTTTTGGTAGAGAAGGCAAAAAATTCCGATTGTCCGATCAGTTTTCTCGTTGCGTTTGATGTAAACAGTGTGTATTACCTTGTAGTTGATTATTTTGTGTGCTATTTATTGTTTGAGGTTAATTTCGTGGACACAAAATCTCCTATTTTGTTTCTCTATCTCAATAAGGCATGCCAACGCGATCATACCATCTTCGTCGGAAGATGAAGAGCTCATATTATATAAATTATTAAGTATTGTTTATAAAATTCTAATCCGAACTAAAATAAACTGCACGCCACAAAAATTATATTTCGACTGATAAACTGAAGCATACCGATTTGGTGAGCGGATGTTGGACGTTTCCGGACTGAGCGATGCCGTGCCGATCCGATCCGACCTAATCTAACCCCTGCTTTAGTCATCGATCGGTTCGAAACGTCGAGAGCGTCATCCTGTAACCCGTCCCCAATTTTGGACTATTCAGAGTAACCGTTCTGAAGCAAATCCATCTTAGTATTATTTAGTTCAACATTGTAATATGTATGACGTAATACTTTGATTATTCCTATTTTTTATTTGCGAGAATGGTACAACTGAGAACATTCAAGAGAGAATTCAATACAACCCTTCCTCAAAATTATGAGTTCCATTTTAGTATAAACGAAAAACAGAATAAAAGCTTGTTTTAAAAAAGTTTTTTTTTAATTTATTATTTTATTACAATTATATTTCACGTTTAAAGTAAGTTAGTGGGAAATAATTAAAAAGAAAAATGCACGAAAAATAAAATTTTAAAAAAGTTTAAATGTAAATTTAAGAAACATCCTATATATAGGTAAGTATAAAGATGTTCAGAAACTTCTTCCCATCTGTCTGGTCCTATATCTCCGTTATTTAAGCGAATAAAGTTCCTGGAAGACGAAACTTTTTGCCACTTTTCCCGCTTTCCCTAGATGATCCAGGAGAGATTAAACTCCAGGGTGAATTTTTAAGATATTATCGCCTTAAAATATATCTTCTCCTTTTCAACCGTATTCTTTATTCAATATTAAGTAAGCATTTGAAAGAATTGAATTCTGTATACAGTCCTGGACACTTTATCTCTGTGGTCTGTATTATATGCGACATATCTTATATGTTAGGTCTTTATATACAGGGTGGTCCGAACTGTATTCCGGAAAATTCGGTAGCATATTCTGCCGATAAAAATAAGTAAAAAAGTTCGTAGAAATGTATGACCTAAAATACTTAGTTTCGGAGATACAGGGTGTAGAAATTTCATTTTTATTTCTATTTTTTCTAAATAATTTCTGAAGTAACGTTAATATTTGGGCGAAAATTTGTGTCTGGTAATTTTGTGACATCAGAAATTTGATTTTGATGTCAAAATGACTCCTATTTGTAGGGGGCGCCACCTACATGCGCTTTGACTGTTTTGAATAGTAATAACTTTTAGTCCGTGTCTGTATAAAACTTTTGACTAAAAAAATATACATTTCCATGCCTTTTTACGTAAAAAATGTATCTTGGTAAAAATCGCTACGAGCAACCGTTCTGAAGATATTTAGAATGGAAATAGTCAATACATGTCATTATTCACAAAAAAATGCACTTGATTATATAGGTATTTGAATGAAATAATACATTTTTATTTTTTTAAATTAATTATAAATTTTTCTGCGAAAAAATGATGACAGAACAGTTTCTGTTGTACTTTTAGCACGAAAAGATTTCAAATTTATGATTTTAGTCTCATAACTATTTAGTCAACATGTTTAATTTATGTCAATGATGACAGGTATTGATAATTTCAATTCCAAATATCTCGAGAACCATTACTCGTAGCGGTTTTTACCAAGAGATCTTTTTTATGTCAAAAAAGTTGTAAATGTATATTTTTTTACTCAGTAGTTTTATACAGATATGGACGAAAAGTTATTACTCTTCAAACCAGTTAAAACATATGTAGGTGGTGCCCTCTACAAGTAGGAGTCATATTGACATGAAAATCAAATTTCTCATGTCAAAAAACTCCCAGACACCTTTACTTCGCAAATTATTTGGAAAAAATCGGAATAAAAATGAAACTTCTACACCCTGTATCTCCGAAACTAAGCATTTTAGGACATACATTTATACGAACTTTTTTACTTATTTTTATCTGCAGATTATGCTCCCAAAGTTTCCGGAATACAGTTCGGACCACCCTGTATATCTTAGGTCTTTGTCAAAGGGTTACAAAATAAAGTCAAAAGATATTGTAATTAACCAAGTCAGTAATTAAAGTCAAAAGATATTGTAATTAAAGTCAAAAGATAATTGTAAAATAATCTATTTCATAGTTGTTGTATGGTTTATTGTAGAATAAATATCTACAAAAAACAACCATACAACTTTCTCATATCCCTAACAGTCACAAAGTTGTTGGCGAATGAAGTTTTTTGATGACTCACGTTTTGCCAAAACCATGTTTTTTGGATTTCTGGGGTCTCAAAACTTTCCAATACATACAAGCCAATACTACCCCTTCCAATAATCAAAAGCTGTAGTCGAAACGTCCAGTTGAAACAGGAAGTTACTGAAACTAATTAAATTCATCACTCAATCCCGATTTATGTCATAATATGTAAACATAATAAATCTCGTTTTTTATCTGAAAAAATAAAAAAGTTATGAGGTGAACCGCTTTTGAAAAACACCTGATGTAAAGTTCATTGAGTTAACTTGTTGCATTAACATTTAAAAAAACTTATAAACTCTTTTAACTATAATGTCTGTTGTTGCTGTTTTAACTATAATAAATTTCTTACTATGTAGTTTTAAGCTGTAATTTAATTTAGGTAAGTTAGTTTTTAACAAAGTCATTAAGTCTTCAAGTAAGTCTTCATAAGTTAGTATTTCTTCCATTCTTCGATTGTTTTCAACGAAGCAAACAATTTCCCGAGCAAATACAATTTTCAATCTTGTTAGTCGAGATATACGACGATTAGCTTCAATGGAATTGTCAACACGTTTTGTATTCTCTAGAGTAACACACATTAATTGACTCGTATAATGGTGAAATTCTTGGAACAACGATGTTGTGCTTTCTTGACATTTCACACCATTCGTATATTTAATCCCTCTGAAATAGTTAGTTCTCGAAGGTAACAAAACAATTAGTTGAATTTTACAGAAATATCATGTTGTGTTTGAAATTGGAAAGAAGTATAACCATAGTTTAAGGAAAAGAGTAGTTGCACTCTCGTAAATATTTTCTGCCAGTTTTTGCAATCTGTCGAATATCGGCAGATTGCAAACCGTTTCAGTTGAATTCCATCCGTCGAGCTGCGAGGTTCCGAGCGTTGCGTCCTAGCACAGAGACGGATTGAAAAAAAAATGAGTGCCTTAACTGTGTGCTGCTATTAACTGTAGTAATAATTCAAAAAATTGTTCTTTGAGTTTTTTTTTAGATTTCCATCGGATGTAAATCGGCAAGCTGATAGTAATTATCAATAAACATTTAATTATATTTGTTTATTTTAGAAGCTGAGATATTATGTAATTAATTAAATGTTATTATTTTTTTTAGCATGTGGGCAGATTTTAAAAATAGTTTTTTAGGTATACAGGTTGTCTCAAATATGCGCATGAAAATATTTTTTGGTCAGGCGATTTGCCATAAAATTTTCATTCCAATAATAATTTACGAGATAATTTATATAGATTGGTTTTTGAAACAATTTTAGAGTAAATATTTTTTACATCTTAAGTCTCCGCAAATTATTCATATTTTTTAATTGAAAGAATTTTATAATAGCATAATCTCTTATAAATTTAGTGGACTGTATTTTTTTACGTTTTTTTATTTATTTTTTATTATAAGTGGTCGTAATATAACAATATTCACAATATTATAGACAAAACATTGAGTTTATATTTGAGGGAAGAAAAGTGCCACACCTAGCTTTAAACCACCGTAAATATTGGTACCACCCATTAGTGCGAGGAAGTCCAATATCGTCGTCGTTGTCGAAGATGTGAAAAAAGTTTTATTCATAATATGTTTCAATGTTTATAAAGGGGTGTATCCTAAAATATTTTGTTATATACAGTGTGTCACAAAAAAAGTTATGGTAAAGTTAGTTTTATTTTTTTTTTAATTATTTTACATCATTCTATATAGGGTATTTTTTATGGCGTCACCAAAATCGGAATATTTAAAATGGTATATCTCAATTTTTTAAATTCAACATTCTGTATATTATTTTTCTGGCAGATGCAGAATTAAAAAGTGAACATTTTTTTATTTAAAGCGTTTCTAAATTTTTAACGGTTTCGCAGATATTCGCATTTTTATATTACATATGGCTCTTTCAACAGTAAATTTTTATCAAAGTCACCTAATATGATCTTTGTCTGATATTTTATCGTTGAAAATCCCATATGTAATGAAATACAGAAAATATTTGCAAAACGGCTAAAAATTTAATAATTTAATTTAAACACTTTAAACACAAAAAATGTTCATCGTTTAATTCTACATCGGAAAGAAAAATAATATACAAGGTGTTACATTTAAAAAAAATGAGATACCACATTAAATTTTAAATATTACGATTTTGGTGACGCCATAAAAAATATCCTGTATACGATAAAGTAAATTTTTCTACACGAATTTATTCGGGTATCCTTCATGATTAAGAAAACATAGCTAAGTATTAATAAAGTTATATTCACTCTAGTTTTTTACCACTTTTCGTATATAGATAATGTTTTTAACCAAAGTTTTAGTAAATAAGAAATAGAATGGCAACACCGCAATAAAGACAGTGTACTATAAGCAGAATTTATGCCGAATCCAGTTATCTACAGAAAATTAAACTTGTTTTAAATCAAAAAAAGTTGTAGAAAATCTCTGAAATAGCTTGAAAATCTAGTTGAAAAAATAGAAATTTTTATATTATTAAAAATATGTCATTGTATATTTTTTCCGCATTTCTTCCTAACAGAAGATTTTCAGATTCAGAAGAATTGTTACCTACACGAAATGTGAAAATATTCTGTTTTCAAGCAAGTTTTTACTCGATGATCAATTTTTTAAATTTTATTGTGAACTCATATTTTCCTAAATACATATCTGTGAAACTATGGCGAGTGCCACGAGTATACTTTGCCTAGTTAATATACCACGACTATACAGCTACGTCAGTGGTCACGGGAGGCGAGAACAAGGTCATATAAAGTGGCAGAAAAAGAACAAAGGATTTGACAAGGAGTAAAACGACTAGTTTATATTAGTACAGTATAATATGATATCCCACGGTATTAGGCAAATATATAAAAAATAGGGGATTAAAAATCCATTATATTTCGTTGACATTTTCGAAAACTATGCCGAAAAAACCCTGTATATTCCGCTTTGCCATCGTTGGAAACCTGCCGGATGCGAGAGAGCTTTTCCAGATACGAAGGAAACCTTTTTTTTCATTCTCTCGCCCGCTCTATCTCTGGGCGGCAGCTTTTTCCCCATTTCCCTTTGCGAAATTTTCGTCAGCATAAACCCGAAACTCGTACAAGGGGAGATATGAAAGAGCCTGGAGTGGATTCGAACTGCTGGTGCCTGTTGGGAGCAAGTTAAAATTTTAAATACGCATCTGGAATCTCGTCTTCTTTGATAGCGGGATATTTTGGTTAAATATTAAGATAAAAGTGTTATCTAGGTTGTAATTTACTTTTTTTGATGGTAGAAATTATTGGAAGGCTTGGTGTATTAGATTTAGACACTCGATAAGCCGGTAATCCATTGACAATGATATGGCCGAGGACCGTGGTTCGGATTCCGCATAAACAAAGTAGACCCTGTCCAGTCCAGATTACTCTTAGCAGCAAAAAGGCGACATTAACTTAAAATACAGTACTTTACTTTAAATTTCTTAAAGAGAAAAATCATTATTATATATAATTAATAGACAAAATTGCTACAGCATAAAGATAATAAAGTCATTAAAGAATAACTGTAACCACTTCAAAGTTAAATAAATATCTTAATGCTCAAAACTGCGGCTTCTACGCTTTAACTTGCATAATAAATAACGAAAATGTGAACCATATGTGATTCAAAAAAAAGCTGAAAAAATATATTACAACAACGCCGACGATAAATCAGCGCGACGCACATTTTTTTCTGGGCTCCAGATGGCAGAAAAAATATGCCACCGAGTCTTTGTTTAAAGCGGAAGTAACGGGAGTAAATATAAATTATCGCGTTACGCCACTGGCTAAGGAAGAATCATTAACATAAAACGCGCGGAATTCGGGCGAAGAACAAAGAAAAGAAAAAATAGGAATCGTCGAAAGGAAATATATTATATTCAAGTAATGAAAATAACTTTCTTTGAGTTTCTTTACTTAAAAGCGTTCGTATAATTATTCAATTTCTGTGGAGGTAATAATTTTTTTTTCGAACGTCACAAAAGTATTAATTTTTGCGAAGGCATAAAAGTAAGGCTGTACTTAAACTGCCGTTAAACGGTAGCTTACTAAAATGCCGTTAACAGGTATGACGTCGTTGATGTGACGCACTTGACGGCTTTATGAAATATAGGAATTTTATAAGGACTAACCAACGCTATCCACCCCACCAAATAACCAACTTAACCAACGCAACTAACCTCGACACTGATAAAAAATATAAAAAACAAATATAAATTAGTAAAAATCAACCAACCCCACCAAATAACCAACTAACCAATGAATTAACACCCTCCAAATAACCACGCTAACCAACCCGCCATATAACTAAACCAATCCAACCAAAAAGTATGAAACCAATGCAACGCTATAAGCAAAAAAAATATAAAAAAGTCTTGGTCGGCTTACGAAGCGATAGCTCTCGTCTTCGACTCGGGATAATTTTCAAAATATTCATGAGCTCGAAAAAATTTCCGGAAATAATTTGACCTCTAGTGGTATTACTAGTGAAATTGTTTTCCTTGTGGGCACCCAACAGCGAATTATATATATTTTTTTTTGACGTTTATAATGACAGAATATCTTTTTGAGAGTCTGGTTTTTATTTGTTTACATGATAATTTTTATACATTTCAATTACAAAGCTGAGATGAAAGTTTGTAAACTGCTTCCATACGCTTGACTTCGATTTTCTAGTATTCGCGGGTGTCAACTGCTTAATCTCCTGGCGAATATTTTCTTTACTTTCATGACCGAAGCGAAACATTTTTTTTAAGCCGTGCCGCTTGACAGCTTCAAAACTGAAATAGTTTTTAGGTTTGGGTGTCACTTAGTTGTCATAGTAACTAAATAATCAATTCGACCAAAAATCGAAAAATACATGTTAATTATTTGATTTACAAACAAAATTTGGTGTGGAATTTTCTTACCGAATACCACACAAGGTCAAATTAAATCCGGACATTTTTTCTCGCTCCATGAATATTTTTAGAAAATTATCCCTCGTCTTCGACTCCGGATAATTTTCAAAGTATTCATGAGCTCGAAAAAATTTTTGGAAATAATTTGACCTCTAGTGGTATTACTAGTGAGAATTTAAATATGAATAAAACATGGGGGTACCCATTTAAAATAAAAAATTTGCTGTCAGCTTCTGGTATTTCCGAAAGTACCGCCATATTGAAAATAGTTTTAATCGATCGATCTCGTTGTAAAACAATGATGTGCAAAAAATTTCCTATCTAGTTATTGTAGTTCTCTAGAAGCCAAACCTGGGTTCCGTACCGCCAGCACACAAACGCATTAAACAAGTCGCAACATAGAGACATCTTACATACAACTGTTAGGTATCAAATGGTACCACCCTGTTTCAAACGTATCGGTCCTTGAAAAAACTAGATGGGAGAGCGCTGAAGTCATGATTCCTGAATTCGAGCTTAAGATGGGCTTGTCATGTATGCAGGATGCAAGAAAACCGCCTACCAACCTCTGCTTTAGGTGAGCTTGCAGATGGTAAGAGGAAACCGGGTGGACAACTCAAAAGGTGCAAGGATATTTTCCACGAAAACTTAAAAGGGATAAGCATGCAGAATCAGTGAGGAAGCAGCGCACAATAGAACGTAATGGAGAAGAATTATAAACTCAGTTAACAACGACAACCCTCAGAAAGTAAAGAAGCAACAAAGTAATGATACTTTTGAATGTCCAGAGTGCGGAAGAGAGATAACATCACGTATCGAGCTTTTCAGGCACAGAAAATCTCATGAAAGAAAACACCTTGCGTAACTATCTTCTGATGCGTGTCAAGTGTCAAATTGTGTAAGTTCTCTAGAAACTTCTAATGCACACTCAGCTTGGGACGCCCTATATATTCGCTAATCGGAATACTACATCAGCTGTTCCGATTAAAGAGGTTGCACTCTATATTCATTTTGAGCTACACAAAATCATTTACCTTTGCTTTCTCTCTTCGTACATATATACCGGGAACAAACAAACAAATGCTGTTGACGTTTATGTCTCGCTACGACAACAACGCGACGTCTTTCGTCGTGGTTCGTTATAGATGTTGATTTACGGTACAGCCAATTAACGCTTTCGGTGTTACCTGACTGGTGGTACTCTCTAAAATAAACCTTAATTCGCCGAGTGATGAGAAAAGAGGCCTTTTAATGCGTCGTTAAGATGAGCCGCTGTTATTGCAGCTAATGAACAGAAGTTTATTTTCTTGGTGCTCTGAATCATTTTCATAACTTGCAACTCCGTTTATACAGCGTAAACGATGTTTTCGTAGGGGATTATTTGAAAATTTAAAGTCTTATTGAAACAGCCACCCAGATTGATGATCTGATTTTGAACTTACCCGTTACCAATAAATATAACGACAATTTGACTCGATATTACCAAGAATGTCATACCAATTATTTCTAAAAAATGCATTTTCCAATTATGCTAATGAGTCGCCCTCGCGAACGACGTTTTTTTTCGGTCATGCGGTATTTTCTATGTAAAACATTGATGAGTTTCATAAAAACATCGATAAATTTAATATCGATATTTCTCTACATTCTATATTTGATTTACAAATCTATGACACTATGATTCAGACCATAACCAAGAATTTCAGTGTCAAAACCAATGAACTGTATACTACCTAACTTACGTAGTATACAGTTCATTGGTCAAAACATAAAAAGTGTGGCACCTAGAGTATGATTGTGGTACTATCAGGTATTTTCGCAAAGAAAGCGGAGCAAGTGTGTGTCACTAGCAAGAAATTTGGTAATTAAGGGGAAAACTGGAAATCGTCAGATTTTCACCAAAATTGGTATACACACTATTTTAAGGTCGTAGAATACGAATCTGAACTTTTTTCTTGGCGGTCTCTTACCGTTTTTCAGAAAAACGGAAAATTATTTCAACATTGAATTTTTCTTAATTTCTTATATTTTTAAGTTTTTTTTTAGCACATATTTTGTTAGGTATTCAATAAACGTATTCAATAACAAATTCTATGCATAATAGAGGAAAATTTGCTAAAATAAATTTGTAAACAATCTGAAAATGTTAGGTTATGTGTTTCTGGCATTTAAAGCAACGTTGCCAATGCTAAACCTAAATTTAGCGTGTTTTTTTCGCTCATTCTGGGATTACGAAAGGCGGTCGCCAGAAGAACGGCTCCTTCCCATAATTGCTATTTTACCAACGAGATCTGACTATTTATAACCACGAAGTTGCACGAAAGAGTTTTGTGCATTGGTTACAAATCAAAACTCTTTCGTGCAACTTCGTGGTTATGAATAGTCTTTATATAACTTCTTTGCGGAGGGGGTTAATCTTTTTTTTATATAATATAACAACAAAAGATTAACACCCTCCGCATGGAAGTTGTAACCAATAATGCAATCAGAACTTTCTTGCAACTTCGTGGTTATAAATATAATATAACAAAAAAAAAGATTAACCCCCTCCGCATAGAAGTTGAAACCAATGCAATCAAAACTCTCCCGCGTAACTTTGTGGATATGGGTAGGTATATTTAATTATTGTCGTTCTTATAATAGAGGTAATTTATTGAAAATCCCTAATCACCCGAAAAAAATAGAAGATATGGCAACGTTGTAAATTTCCAAATTTCTAGATCAGGTGTAGAATATATTTGTCTCTCTCATTACATGAAGAGAGAAAGAAGGATATATCAAATGTCCTTCCATCTGGTCTCTATTTTCTTTGTTATTTTATTAAGAAAAGTGTTTGTAAATTTTGGACATTTTTCTATCCCTAATCAAGTGTAGCTTTTAGATAAACTATAATATAATGAAAATATAGTGAAATTATTACTTTATAGGGCCGAAATAAAGAAAAATTCAATGTTGAAATAATTACCGTTTTTCTGAAAAACGGTAAGAGACCGCCAAGAAAAAAGTTCAGATTCGTAATCTACGACCTCAAAATAGTGTGTATACCAACTTTGGTGAATATCGGACGATTTCCAGTTTTCCCAATAATTACCAGAAATTTCTTTGGATAGCTTACAAAATCGCATCACCGCTGTCATATATTTTAGAGGACCGTTCTCTTATTGGTCTTATATTCTCTTTTCCCTCACGCGTTGAAAAATTCATTTTTGACACATCAAACACAAAATCTAAAAAATATTTGTCTATGGCCACGCCAATGCTTAATAAAAGCGCATAAGGTTTACACTCGGGTTTATACTGGGTGTGTCTCAAAAGTGGCTCACCCCTATAACATTTTTATTTTTTCAGATAAAAAACGAGATTTGGTATGTTTGTATATGACAAAAATTAGTATTGATTCAATTGTGTTGCATTCAATTGTTTTTAGTCACTTCCAGTTTCACCGGAAACGACTAGAACTTTTAATTTTTAAATGACACCCTCGGTATTTTTTTTACTTTATTCGATAGAAAATAACACTCTGAATAGAATGACATCATACGTCAACTTTTAACATTTTCGCATATGGTTTGTTTGAAATTATATAACATGCGGTTCATAACGACAATTTGACTCGAAATACCAAGTGTGTGGTACCAAATTATTCGTAAAAAATGCCCTTTTCAAATATACTAATGAGCCACGCTTGTTTCATTTGAAAAAATTGAGATATGATTAAAAATGCGATTTGGACATTTTAATCGGCCAGAACAAGACACGAAAAACGCTAGACGATCAAAGTTACTTTTTCAACGCTCCCAGACATTGGCGTAACTATAGGGGTGCCCGGGGGTGCCGCCCCCCCCCTAATTACTGCTGGGTACCCCCCAGAGAAATCCTGAATTATGACTCTTGGCTACGTATTAATTTTAATTTGCTCGTGATGTAGTAAAAATGACGTTTTCTAGTTTTGTTTAGTTAATATTATGTTGTTGTGTTCAAAAAATGTGTCAATTTTTATTTTTTTTAGCAAATTTGTAGGTATTTCTACGGAAACACGGTTTGATAACCAAGTCTATGAAATTTATTGATAGAGAAATTCTTTCGTTTTCAAAAAATGTGATTTTTAAAATTAATTTTCATTTTTAAAAAAAGAAAAGCCCCAGGCCAAATCACCACAATACACCAAAACACTTTTACTTTTACACTGGGCGCGCGTTTCGCTAACCATGTTAGCATCATCAGCAGAAGATTATAACTAAAATACAATCTACAATTTTATTGGAGCGTTTATATACTCGCTCAGTTGGCACAAAGTGCTCAGATAAGATATGGTAGACCGGATAAATCTTGCGTTGCCCAACATATTGTTAAGTAATAAAGGACATTGTATAGATCTTAATAACTTGAAATTAATTAAACAAGTCTCAAATTACAGGCAATTAGATGCATATGAAAGCATCAGAATTAATAAATGTAAAGATAGTATGAACAGAGACAACGGTCCAATTCCTTCAGGTTCTTTGTTCCTACTACTCTAGTGGCGGAAATCTAACTGTTACGCTCGGTTGGTTCTGACTCGGTTGGCTAGATCTTGCGACGTCCACTTTGTGCACACTGAGCGAGTATATAAACGCTCCAATTGTATCTGCTGATGATGCTAACATGGTTAGCAAAACGCGTGTCCAGTGTAAAAGTAAAAGTGTTTTGGTGTATTGTGGTGATTTAGTGTTTTATTTTGATATACTAACATACCAAATCTCGTTTTTTTATCTGAAAAAATAAAAATTATAGGGGTGAGCCACTTTTGAGACGCACCCGGTATAAGTTCTAGGCAAATTCTTGAAATCATTTTAACCTTTTGTCCACTATTTTTTAATTTGAAAGTTAGCAAACCTAGGTTAGGAAATTCTAACTATCCATCAGTGCCGAGCGCCATCTTTTAGATGAGTTGGTCAATGCCGAAGACCTCTAGCGATCCAAGAGTTTTAGATTACCTCGTATTATAGTAATCGAAGTAAACAAGAATCTAAACACCTGTTTGTGTATTCATTGCTTCAAAAATATTCCCGGCTTTAACAATAATTAAGGATGTCAAGTCCATGATTTCGAATAAATTATCGACTCTCATCGAGGGACAAGTGCCTCTGAAATATCTAAATAAACAAATAAAAAACTTTTTATTATATTTATTTAAACAATTATTTTTTCCATGATGAATGATAGTAAAAATGAATCACACGAACGAGATGGGTGTGGTGGGGGGACCAAAATAAGAAACAAAGACACGACGATTCGGTCACGTTTTGAGAAAAGTCTTAAAACGAAATCGTGAGAAAAGCCTGTAACGAACGCAACTCTAAACTATTATGAGTTTTCGGAAAGGCTGCACTAAATCCAACCATCAAGTAGTCATAAGCGAGACAAATTACGAAACGTCCCGCATATTAAATTCTCCGCGGTTTAATCATAAGTCAAAACAGTCTTAAAGGTATCCCTGTACGTGCGTAATATTAAAGGCATCACAGTCGAACACGTATTATACATATTGCGTATTATTATGGATGCAACATAATATAAAGTAGTGCTTTATTAACAAGAGCGCGAAGTGCAATTTTGCTCTTGGGATTGAACTATTTTATACAGGGTGGTCCGAACTGTATTCCGGAAACTTCGGCAGCATATTCTGCAGATAAAAAGTTCATATAAATGTATGTCCTAAAATGCTTAGTTTCGGAGATACAGGGTGTAGAAATTTTATTTTTATTTCTATTTTTTCCAAATATTTTCTGAAGTAACGTCAATATTTGGATGAAAATTAGTATCGGAGAGTTTTTTGACATGAGAAATGTAATTTTGATGTCAATATGACTCCTATTTGTAGGGGGCGCCACCTACGTGTGTTTTAACTGTTTTGAATAGTAATAACTTTTTGTCCGTACCTGTATAAAACTACTGAGTGAAAAAATATACATTTCCGTGACTTTTTACATAAAAAATGTCACTTGGTAACAATCGCTACGAGCAACCGTTCTCAAGATATTTAGAATGGAAATAGTTAATACATGTCATTATTGACAAAAAATAAACACGTTGAGTAGATAGTTATTTGACTGAAATAATAAATTTCGGAAATATTTATTTTTTTAAATTAATCATAAAATTTTGGCACAAAACCATTTCAAGTTTATGATTTTAGTCTAATAACTATTTAGTCAACATGTTTAATTTATGTCAATGATTACGGGTATTGATAATTTCGAATGTATACAGGGTTGTTCACCACATACGACACGGAGTATTGTAGCTAAACGTTTAGATTTTTACAAATTGTAAGTTTTGGGTTCGTTGAAGGATTATTAGAGCTACAATTTAAAAATATTTTTACAATATACAAAGTGTCCCAAATAAATAAAAAATATCAAAGTTGTATTTCTTAAATAGAACACTCTGTATATTATGCTATTTTTGAATTCTACGATTGAAATAAAGGTAAATTTGATTAAGGTTTATCACACTTAAACCTTACCGATTTTGAAATATTTTCAATTTTGTGAAATTGCAGTAAAAGAATTAAGGCTTCATTACTCCAAGGGTGTCAAAGTTTTTAATACTAAATATTTACTGAAGATTATTTATTGATCAGATATTGTGTTTCAATAATAAAAATTATACCACCTCATACAGTGTCCAAAAATTTATATTAAATAATTACTAGCTTTAAACGGCAATAACTTGTTTAATTTAAATGGAACACCCTGTATATTTTACGAGAATCAGATGTACAATTTAATTGTCTATCAAATTGTACTATACCATTTCTTACCTATCTCTTCAAGTTTTCGTAGAAAATGCATTTTTTTATAATTTAGACCTCATTTATCACTATACCCATGGAATATTAACATTTTATACAAGAGATAGGTAAAAAATGGTATAATACAATTTGATAGACAATTAAATTGTGCATCTAATTCATGTAAAATATACAGGGTGTTCCATTTAAATTAAACAATTTATTGCCGTTTAAAGCTAGCAAATATTTGATATACATTTTTGGACACTCTGTATAAGGTAGTATGATTTTTATTATTGTAACACAATATCTGATCAATAAATAATCTTCAGTAACTGTTTAGTATTAAAAACGTTGATACCCTTGGAGAAATGGAGCCTTACATTTTTTACTGCAATTTTACAAAATTGAAAATATTTCAAAAACGTTAGGTTTAAGTGTGATAAACCTTAATCAAATTCACCTTTATTTCAATAGTAGAATCTAAAAATAGAATAATATACAGAGTGTTCCATTTAAAAAAACGCAACTATAATATTTTTTACTTATTTGGGACACTCTGTATCTTGTAAAATTATTTTAAATTGTAGCTCTAATAGTCCTTCAACGAACCCAAAACTTACAATTTGTAAAAATCTGATCGTTTAGCTATAGTCCGTGTCGTATGTGGTGAACAACCCTGTATATATGTATGTATGATAATTTCGATTTCAAATATCTCGAGAACCATTATTCGTAACGATTTTTACCAAGAGACCTTTTTTACGTAAACAAAGACGTAAATGTATATTTTTTTACTCAGTAGTTTTATACAGGTACGAACGAAAAGTTATTACTCTTTAAACCAGTTAAAAAATATGTAGGTGGCGCCCGCTACAAGTAGGAGTATATTGACATTAACTTAGTTACTTTACAAATTATCTGGAAAAAATCGAAATAAAAATGAAACTTCTTCACCCTGTGTCTCCGAAACTAAGCATTTTAGGACATACATTTATACGAACTTTTTTACTTCTTTTTATCTGCAGAATATGCTGCCGAAGTTTCCGGAATACAGTTCGGACCACCCTGTATAATAGGAAATCTGTTACTATTTCATATACCCTTGTAGAACGTATGGGATGGGGTTAAAAGATAATAATGTGCCCCTACTCTGGGTTCTAGCCCACCAAGGGATAGGAGGCAATGAAAATGCAAACGATCTAGCTAGAAAAGGCGCGAACGCTCCACTAACTGGACCAGAACCGTTCTGCTTCCCAAGTGGAAACTAACTTAAAGCGTACTTCAAGAACTGAAAGACTACAACCGTAACTTACAGCAAAATAAAACACTAAATCACAACAATACATCAAAAAAATTTTCATTCAGAGAGTCCCAGTCTGAGCGTGCATTAAAAGTTTCTAGAGAACTACAACATCTAGCTCGGAGATTTTTTGCACTTCATAGTTTTACAACGAGATCTATCGATTAAAAATATTTTCAATATGGCGGCACTTCCGGAAATACCGGAAGTTGACAGCAACTTTCTTATTTTAAATGGGTACCCCCATTTTTTATTATACATACTTAAATTCTCTGTAAAATTCTATGAATATTAATGTTAAACACTCTATACCTAACATTAACCGTTTTTGATAAAAAAAAATATTTAAAATTTTTGGACAAAATAAACTACCTGTCAAAAAAATTTATATAGCCTAAAAGGCAAATTTAGTGATCACCACAGCCACTGTGACATAAAGAGAAGACATGTGACTATCTATCTCAAAAATTAAATTGTTCAAATGTCATATAATAATGGCGGTAGCTGTCATGGAATTGAGCGATTAAAAATTGTCATACATCATTTTGTTCAAATGGAAACCCACGTTTTTTTATTTCACTGATAAGGCTTTTACCTAAATACCTAAAATAAATCGTTTTTAAGATATTTAAGATTTAATTTGAAAACGTATATTTTTCTGAATTTTATCTAGCTTCCTGTGACATAAGTGTCAAACGGTCAGGCAATTTACAGACAATTTATTTCCATCTGTCAGAAAACCAATTATTTGAATTTCCTATATTATAAATACTGCCTGCCCCCCGCCTGCCCCCCCTCCCCCCTTAAGAGTTTAAAAAGTGTATTTATAAAAATATATCTCGTATTTTCGCTCTTTAGTGATATCTAATAGTTGGTATTAATATTAATAATATTCCGTATGATCGAAAAAAAACAGGGCAAAGTTGGCTCGGAAATGATGCTGCTTTTTGAACAAAGCATCACAATATGACATTGCCAGATCTATTGTTTTACATCACTTGGCGTTTAAAGTCATAGGCTACTAGTTAAAATCAAGAAAAATATACGCTTTAAAAGTAAATCTTAAATAACTTAAAAACGATTTATTTTAGGTATAGGAACAAGTATAGTCAAAAAGTAACGAATTGAAAAGCCTTTTGACTAGTGAAATAAAAAAAGTGGGTTTCCATTTGAAAAAGATGATTTATGATACTTTTTTAATCGCTCAATTCTATGACAGCTGCGGCCATTATGACATGACATTCGAACAATTTAATTTTTGAAATAGATAGCTACTAGCGATGTTTTCTCATTATGATACAGTGGCTATGGTAATCACTAAATTTGACGTTTAGGCTATACTCATATTTTTGACAGGCAGTTTTTTTCGCTCAAAAATTTTAAATATTTGTTTTCTCAAAAACGGTTAAAGTTAGATATAGAGTGTTTAATATCAAAATTCATAAAATTTTACAGAGAATTTAAGTATGTAATAAAAAATGGGGGCACCTATTTAAAATAAGAAAGTTGCTGTCAACTTCCGGTATTTCCGGAAGTGCCGCCATATTGAAAATATTTTTAATCGATAGATCTCGTTGTGAAACTATGATGTGCAAAAAATCTCCGAGCTAGATGTTGTAGTCTCTAGAAACTTCTAATGCACGCTCAGCCTGGGACACCCTGTATATCTCCTCAATGAACCTCGGGCAAAGCTCGGTAGATTGAAGCTAAGATACAACGGCAAATACCGATTCTGTGGGGGAAATAGAGAAACACCAGAACGCCTCACCACTGAGTGCGCCGAGACGACAACCATTCGTGCCATGAAGTTTGGTAGGATTGATATCGGAGATGGAGAACTAACCTCTGTAAAACCGTCTCAGATACTGGCTTTTGTCAAAGCGCTCAGACTGTATGGTGAGCTGTAACTCAAGAAAGGGCGACACAATAAATCTATAAGGTCGCGGTGGTTAACCTCCTGTTTTCATACACTCTACAATTTTTCAAAACAGTGTCACGGATGTAAAGACTATATAATAATTTTAAAGCTTCTTAACTAAATTTTTTTGACATACTAATGTCATCTTCTTTGTTCACTCTAACCTCAAACAAACTAAACAAACAAACCTCTTGTAATATTAGAGCCTCCAGACTAAACCGTACGTGTTTGGTTTGATCTCGAACGTAACGGTCCCGCTGAAGTGTGGGGCCACCTTTAACCCGTCCGAAAATTGTGTAAACACGACGATGCCGCGGCCAGATACCCGACGCATTGTCCAAAACCGTTTTATAGATCTGGAGATGGAATCTCGAGATAGTACCACTCGTCCGTCGTCGAAATAATTTATTCCGCTTAGCCGTAGCCTTTTGTCCTTTGTGATGTTTACATTTAGGTACGGCTATTGGAACAAAGGTAGAGTTCAAAAGTGCTCTCGCTGATCTATATTTTCGTGACAATGGCAGTCGAGAAGACACGGTTCGAATATTTCAAATTTTCCGTCTTACAGTGTATTCGGAAATGTTTGAAAGTTTGAAATCCGTTAGCTTCAGTATACACGGTACCTGTGTGGTACATTAGAACACGGGACATAGGAAATCCAATGTAAATGTTTAAAAGGTCAGATCTTATCTCCCCAGATAATTTTATGGAAAAGTTGTATTAGAATTTTTGAAGAGACGTTAGAGTTGTACTTTTGTCTAGAATTTCGTTTCATTTGGAATATGCATTTCGAAGTAATTTGCAAAAATCTACCTTCTAATTAGTAAAATCGAGGGGTGTCTCAATATTGGAATTACATGTATAATTTCTTAGGAGTCGCTGGCAGTCATTGACAGTCTTACGGCAGTCGCCTATAATAACATGGCAGTCATAGGCAGTCTTCTTTGCAGTCATTGGCAGTCGCTTGGCAGTAAAGCGATATTTACTGCCAAGATAATGGATCGTTGGATGTATTATTAATTTTTAGTAATTTGAAGGTAGATTTTTGCAAATAACATTTAGGTGTATATTCCAAATAAAACGAAATTCTAGAGGAAAGAACAACTTTAAAGCCTCTTTAAAAAAGTAGTAAAGATTGTCAATAGACTACTACTATGCTATTTTTTTTCGTTTGTATGATACTTTTTTGCAAAAAAATCGATATTTTAATGGTTGTTTCTTTTTGTTTTAGTGACGATCACAAAGTTGCAGAAACGAACACCTTTGAAAGGTATGTATATTTTTATATTTACGTAGTTAATATTACTACATGACAAAAAAACATAATACTCGATAATAGCATAATGATTATAAGCTATTCAGATGTAATTTATGACTCCTATATCTCCATGATAATCATTATTATATATAACTGCATCTCTTCAATAAAGTTACAAAACGCTATTTAAGGTAGAACATAGGTAATAGCAATTTCGAGGTGTGGTTGAGCGAAAAAATATGAGATTTAAAACTCATATGTTCCAAGATATTAACTAGGATAAGAAATACATGCATGCTACGGTCATATATAAACATTACGTTTCGAAAGTTAATATTTATTTGGCCCAATACGTGCCTATTTTCCTTGTTAAAATAAAGCAAAACTTATTTCCTCTTTATTTTAAATGTATTTTTTTAATGTAATGTGAAATCATTTTGTATTACAACATTAAATTAAACAAATTAATTACCTAATCCTGTTAAAAATTTTCCTCTTTTTTTTTGTCACTAAGTATATTTTTAAAACATGCAATTCATTTGTCCCTGTAGCTTGTAAGAATTATTGATGTGAAAATATCTCTAATAGGAAACCTGCTATGGAGGTTTTTTATAATACTGGCTGACCCTGTATATCATCATCATTATTTTCAGCTTATTCAACCATTTCCAATTATAGTGTAGCTATAATTCCTCACATATTCTCTTTGTGGTTGGACCCATTGTTGTCTGTGTTATCTATGCGAGCTCAAGATATCCCTGCTAATTTCCTAATATCAGTCCCATCTCAGGTTCGGTCTTCTTCTAGGTTTCTTAGTTCCTCGTGCTGTAATTTTTGTCTGTTCCTCTTGCCAGGTGTCCTGCCCATTGCCATTTGAGGGATTTGACTCTATGGATGACATATATTACCTGTGTCTTTTGTCGTATCCACTCTATCCTTTCTAGCCACTCTATCTAAAGAAGAAAACATTCGACCAATGTGTACCACCAGCCATGACCTATGCATGCGAAACCTGGTCACTTAAAACGGACATCGTAAGGAAACTGCAGATCGCGCAACGCTCAAGGGGACGAAATATACTGGAAATAACCAAGAGAGACCGTAAAAGGATAAAGTGGATACCCTGTATATACCAATTAGTAAACTATTATGTATCAAACAGTAGCAGAATCGGGTTCAGCTTTAGGCAAGTTTTAAAGATTAACGATAACAATAACATACGTAATAGTATTAGCATGAAAAAGAAATTTGCAGACAATAGTAGAATCTATTAACCCTAGACAGATATTTTGAAACAATGTGACATGACTCAAAGCTGTTGATCTAGACCTAACTCAACGTAGATCGGATTAAAATAGTATTATAATCACCGACGACTTGAATAGAAACAAATCTGTTGTAGTAATATTTTCGGTATAAATTAATCACAGCACAACATAAATAATTAAAACAGATATACAGGATGGATCTTAGGGGCTAACTTTTTCAAGTAAGTTGAGATTGTAAAAAGATCTTTATGAAATATTATGGTAGTGGGTATTTTGTTTTTTCTTTCCTTCAATATTAAGAGGAGATCTTATGCTGGAGTCACTGCAACCTGTAAGGCCTATTGTGTTTATAACCTTTCTATATCTACACCCATCACTCTTCTTTCACTGTGCTCTGCACCAGCTAATGCAAATTTTTGACATCTTCGGTTCTATAGCCTGGCTTTCCCAAATTGAAACTCTCACTTGCAATCCAGAGCCTCGCAATAATAATATGTGCTCTAATATTTCAGAATCTTTATCACAGACAAAAACTTCTTTGATACAAGTTGAACTTGTTCAGCTAGCACTTGACAGCTATATGGCCTGTCAAAAGAATTGTTATAATTCGGACTTCATTCCTTTTGTGCATTAGCAGTTTTTTTGTAGTTTTAAAAATGGGTCCTTGTATGAAGGCCTTGCTATGCCTGTGCCCCAGTTTGTTTTCCTGCTGGAGAGTCTGCTTTTCTCTGATACAGAGTTACTGCTCTACGGAGAATGATGAGACTCACCCTGTTAGCAATTATTTAAGACTCACCCTGTATAAGCGATACCAAATAAACTTTTAGTTACGTCATCGAGTGCGCGATTTTTAAATTCATTGTTGCCAACCATGAACATACTGGTAGCTCTGCTGTAAAAATGTCAAGTTGCCACATTTATTTATTTATTTCCTGACATTGTCATTCGTTTTGACACTTTAATGGTGTATTACGAGTTTTTGGTTTAAATGAATTTTGTTTTGATACTTTAAACTTAAAAAAATTACTAGCAGATCTTGCAGTCGAACATTGTTTTTATAGAACCTCTTTTAGTGCGAAGTGTACAAGATAGCTTAATAGCCGTTGCAAACGTAACTCATCAAAACTCATCGCAACCTTATTAGAATATTTTTAACAATAAAGCGGTAGTAAAATCCCTTTATACAGGGTTGTTCACCCCATACGACACGGAGTATTGTAGCTAAACGATTAGATTTTTACAAATTGTAAGTTTTGGGTTCGTTGAAGGACTATTAGAGCTACAATTTAAAAATATTTTTACAAGATACAGAGTGTCCCAAATAAATAAAAAATATCAAAGTTGTATTTTTTTAAATCGAACACCCTGTATATTATCACATTTTTAGTTTCTACGATTAAAATAAAGGTAAATTTGATAAAGGTTTATTACACTTAAACCTTACTGTTTTTGAAATATTTTCAATTTTGTGAAATTGCAGTCAAAATTTTAAGGCTTCATTTCTCCAAGGGTATTAAAGTTTTTAATACTAAATATTTGCTGAAGTTTCTTTATTGATCAGTTATTGTGTTGCAATAATAAAAATTATACAACCTTATACAGAGTGTCTAGAATTTTATTTTAAATAATTACTAGCTTTAAACGGCAATAACATGTTTAATTTAAATGGAACACCCTGTATATTTTATGAGAATCAGATGCACAATTTAATTGTCTATCAAATTGTATTATACCATTTTTTACCTATCTCTTCAAGTTTCTGTAGAAAATGCATTTTCTTGTAACTTAGAACTCATTTATCAATATACCCATGGAATGCTGACATTTTAGATTATTTTTAAAGATGTACCAAATTTTTAAAGAGTACAGGTATTAATATTGTCGATATAGTTTGTTTATTTCATTAAAAAATAAAAAAAAAACTGTTTAAATATTTGTTAAAGAGGACCAATTAATATGATTCCAGTATTCAAACTACATTAAATTGACTGTTTGCGTTGATTAATAATAATTGCTCCAAATACTAAAAAAATGAATTTTGTATTTGTATTAGACAGTGGGGTAAAAACTAACAACTTAAAAATGATATTTCATTTTTTGACAAAGGCTTATTTATAACAACAGACACATTCATTTTCATTACTTATTATTATATTGACTTCTGATTCAAATCCACATTTATTTAGAATAATTTATTAACGAACATAATTAAGTATGTAATTAATTAGTATTTGGGCGGAAATAATGGTGGTATATTTAATTAATGGTTTAGTCTTTTATAAAGATTTAAATAATTTTCTTTGTGCATACAAAAGGGCTAGTAATATTATCATTTTGCTAAAAACGATAATATTACTAGCCTGTACATTTTGTAGATTTGTTGCTTTAAAAACAATCTAAAATGTCAATATTCCATGGGTATATTGATAAATGAGGTCTAAATTATAAGAAAATGAATTTTCTACAAAAACTTGAAGGGATAGATAAAAAGTGGTATAATACAATTTGATAGACAATTAAATTATGCATCTGACTCTCCTAAAATATACAGGGCGTTCCATTTAAATTAAACAAGTTATTGCCGTTTAAAGCTAGAAATAATTTAAAATAATTTTTTAGACACTCTGTATGAGGTAGTATTATTTTTATTATTGCAACAAAATATCTGATCAATAAATAGACTTCAGTAAATATTTAGTATTAAAAACTTTGATACCCTTGGAGAAATGATGCCTTAAAATGTTGACTGCAATTTCACAAAATTGAAAATATTTCAAAAATGGTAAGGTTTAAGTGTAATAAACCTTAATCAAATTTACCTTTATTTTAATCGTAGAAACTAAAAATGTAATAATATACAGGGTCTTCCATTAAAAAAAATACAACTTTGATATTTTTTATTTATTTGAGACTCTGTATCTTGTAAAAATATTTTTAAATTGTATTTCAAATGGTCCTTCAACTGACCCAAAACTTACAATTTGTAAAATCTAGTGTAAAGTCTAATCATTTAGCTACAATACTCCGTGTCGTATGTGGTGAACAACCCTGTATATTTATAATTAATTTATTTTTGTTTCCTAACATATTTTGATTAAAAGAAAATATATAAAAATATGCCGGTCAAGTTTAACCAACTGACAAAAAAGTTTATTTGGTATGATCTATAGATACATGATTGCATATCGTTTTCTAAAATCTTCTCATGCGAGCACAGCAAGCAACACCCCGTATTTAATCTAAGCATAAATCCTAAAGTGAAAGGTGTATTATAGTAAAAGGTGCAGAGCATTTAGAAAAATTGAATATTTTACTAAATCCTATATAATCGTAATCTTAACGGTACATCTCAGTTTCGTAAAATAGGTTAAATATTATCGACACCATATTACGATGGTATTTACGAAGTCTTATCGCCCGGCATGTTTGCCGAACAATCCTTTAATCTCTCTTACCTACTAATCTGGTTAATATATGTGCATATGTGTACGGTATGTTAGGAATTAGTTAAGCCTTTATTATCATATCTTTTGTTGCCGAAAATAAACAACATAAAGTCTTCTTTATTTCCGTGACGCACCGAGAAAGATTATTTTGTCGAGTTTCAGGAAGTGTTTTGGCGTACTTTTTTTGTTGCTTAGAAAAATAACTAAAAAATGTCGCGTTCTGTATGATAATTAATTTTAAGTGCCTATAAAAGATAGGCTTTACAGCTTAGATTCTACAGGCTTGGTTCATTTCAGTTGACTTTTGACATTTCAGTTGATTCCGACCGCAGCGCTCGATACGGCAGAAATTAGAAGTGCCCGACTAAAGAAAAATTTCACGCAGTCCCGTTATCGTTATTAAAATCGTGGCTCTGTCATAATATTTGAGTATGTTAGTTTTTACTAGTGCAGTTATTAAACCGGTGGTTTTATGGCAAAAGGTGCTATGTCGAAATTTTAGTTGTTCTTTTGTTACATAACTATAATATAGCAATAAATTCTATGATCCATACAAATTGGTCCATTTGGCTTAAAAGATTTTTATAGAATTCTAAATTATGACGAAAACACGTTTTTCCCCAAGTAGCAAAATCAGTTTTATAAGTGCTCTAAAAACTGCTATACAGCATATCTTATAGAACTACGAAAGTCTTATAGCGCCCTTTACAACTCTAATCGAATAGCTATACAACCAAAAAAGGCCCAGATTATAAAATCTTTCAGTTCTTTAACATATACTTATATCCTCCTTATATCATCCTAATAAAATATGTTTCTGTTTTGTTAAAAAACTATTTTATAAGGATGTTTTTCGAGGTATTAATACAACCTATCCAAACATGCACTATACAACCATTATATTTATATTTCTTGACGCTCCTATACCTATAATATTTAATATATATTTATCATACCTTTATCCTTATTAAATACTGTTGATGATTTCTTATCATAATTTTATTAAGCTGCAATAATCATAATTAATTCAATTAAATTAGGGGTCAAATTAAATAGATCCTATACAGGACTTACAGGAGTGGTCGATACACGCAACTTATCAAAAGATATAAAACAATATCATATTGTACAATATCAATATTAACCCACATAATTAGGTATTAACATTTTAAGTAGGTACTAATTTCGGTATATATTTTGTTACACGTGGCAACCCCGTATAATATTTTTCGGTGAGTATCGTGTAAGGAAGTAGTAAACATCTTTAAGAAACAGAATGCTTTCATAGAGTTCCGTCTAGCTGCACTTTACGACTAATCACTATCACCTTACGCAGCCTTTATAGAGCTTGTATATAACTTTTACAAAATTGTTTTTTAATGTGGAAATTAAACATGTTATACATAAACAATATAAACTTTATAAAGCTTTTAAAGAACTTACTTAAACAGTTTTTAAAGCAGTCATATAATACACAGCGGTTAAACAACATTTCAAGCCAAAAGAACTTTCATTTTTATAATGCAAGTTGTATAATCAATTATACGATATGAATATAAAAACGATTTGCTATAAAAACAAAAATGTCGCGGTCAACCTCCTTAAATGATAAATTACTTCTTAATTCGGCATTAGAAAATACTTATAAAATACTTTAGTTTCGTAAAGCAATTATTTTGCTACTTGGGTCGTGTTACAATAATATCGCAATAAGATTTCGACATAGTACCTTTTGCCATAAAACCACCGAAAGTTTTCGTGTCTGGAAACGTTCTATCCTTCTGTTAATCCTTCTATATAAATTATTATCGATTGTCATTTCTCTGTCTTATTTATTTTTTTTTGATCATACGATATTTTAAACGTGGAAGCTCAATTTAAGGCATTAGGAATTTAAAAAAAATATTAATGTCTTAAATGAAAAAATTAAAAATCTATTATCTAAGTTATTGTAGCCAGTGACACTCTGTATATACACAGTCAAATGATTCATACACGAGTTTAAATCCAGTACAACACCGCATCCATCATTTAAATGATAAATTGGATTATTAGTGTTATTGACAGGTTATACTGATTATTAATAAGCCAATTACGGTCTCATTTTAATAGAAGACGTTCTGTATTAACGGTCGCGATTTAACGAGACGACAAACTTGGGTACTTCTCTTTTGCGGGTTCTTCCTGGTTCTCCGTCCGTGTTTTTCCTCTATCGAGCAGTGGCGGCTCGTGCATAAGCACCGCATTGCAACTCATGAAAAAAAATAGTTCAATAAAAAAAAACAAGAAAGCAGACAGTCGATTGTTATTTTTATACTCATATATTAGAGATTAAACCGATGTTAACACATAGGGTACTGCCATAGTATAAGGAAACTAATAGCTTTACTCCTTGTCAAATCCTTTGTTCTTTTTCTGCCACTTTATATGATCTTGTTCTCGCGTCCTGTGACCACTGACGTAGCTGTATAGTCGTAGTCAATAACTAGGCAAATTATAGTCGTGACACTCGCCATAGTTTCACATAGATGTATTTAATGTAATGTGATGTAAATATGAGTTCAAATAAAATAAAATAAAAAAAATGATCATCGAGTAAAAATTTGCTTGAAAACAGAATATTTTCACATTTCGTGTAAATAACAATTCTTCTGTATATGAAAATCTTTTGATGGAAAGAAATGCGGAAAAATATATAATGACATATTTTTATATTATTATCTATGTCAAAGATTTTCTACAACTTTTTTTTAATTTAAAACAAGTTTAATTTTAACATTAATGTGTTGTGCATTGTACTAGATAATAAAATAACATATTTAAACTTCAATAATTGCTAATAAATATTACAGAAATTTCAAAAGAGAAAAGAAGCAAGAACAATGAGAAATAGCATCACTACTTTCTCACGTAATAAACGAATAATTTTTTAGTTATTGTTACCGAGTCCCGAAGGTACCGAAAGAACCGGGAATTAATAATTACAAGTCCCGGTTCTTTGATATCTCAAAAGAACCGGGAATTTCTGGTTCTGAACCCTAGTTACCATGAAAAAATTATGTTTTTTAACTAAAAACTAAAAAAAAATCCAGATTTTGTTTCAAAAAAACCGGAGCTGTTTTTCAGAACCGGTAATTTCAGCACCATGCCTCTAAGGAACCGGAATTTCCAGTTTTTTCGGTACTAGCAATTTTTTTTCAATGGTGGTGCAATTCGTTAAACAGCAAGCAAGTAAAATCGCAAAGTAAAATCGATAAAAAAATTGAGGTTTAAATGAAAATAATATCAAATTATTAAGTAGAAATCAGTCATAAGAAAATTAACCTGCACACAAACATGATCACAAATGACTCTCAAAAAAACGCACAGCACAATTTTTTGAATTATTACTACAACCAATAGCAGCACACAGTAAGTCACTCATTTTTTGTCAATCCGTCTCTGTGCTGGGACGCAACGCTTGAACCTCGCAGGTCGACGCACGGAACTCAACTGAAACGCTCTGCAATCTGCCGATATTCGACAGATTGTAAAAACTGGCAGAAGTATTTGGGAGAGTGCAACTACTCTTTTCCTTCTACTATGGTACTGCTAATTGCTATATGAACAACAAAACCTTTTTTAATAGCTTTGTATGACTTTTCTCTCGGCGAGACACTTTTTGTGTGATATTTTTCTTTTACAAGTTTGATATAAACGAGTTGTTTTTTATACAGGGTGTTTCGAGGGGTGTCCTAATATTCCGGAACATAGAACTACTACGTATTTTTGGAATCAAAAAAGTTCTTTGGACATAATTTACCTCTATACAAAAGTGCTTCGTTTGTCCGCTAAAAGGCATCAAACTTTAGAAAAGTAAACACATTTTTTTCATATATTTTAAGAACCGTTATTCCTATTTGAATGAAATTTCGGGTGTCTATGTTTTGCAAATCAAGAAAAAGTACGGGAGAAGTCCATCGACGCGACGCGACGACCGATTTTCTTTTCGTCAAGTGTTTAGTTTAGTATTTACTACATTTTTGTCTCTTGTAAAAAAACACCACCGTCTATACTTTTTGGGAAAAAACATTTTTTCCAAAGCTGACCTCCAAAAAATGTTTTTTTATCACATCAAGCTATAGAGCTGCATAAAATCTCTTATGCTCTAATAATCTAGTTGGACAAATTCTCCAAAAAATATGGAATTTGATGTTAGTAACCCGTATAGTTTATATTTATTATTTTTTTTTAGCCCGTATAGTTATATAACGGATTTCTACAGCTATTGCCGTCTCTCCGTCCCCAATTTCCATCCTTTCCTATCAAAAACCTCGTCTTCATCCAAGTTTCTCGCGGTCATCGCCTGATTGATGTCATCCCTCCAACTCCTTCTGGGCTGTCCTCTCTTTCTTCTTTCCAAAGGTGTCCATTCTAATATCTTTCTGGGCCATTTGTCAACGTTCATTCGCTTCACATATCCAAACCATGTTAGTTGTCTTTTTTCTATGTCTTCGTGTATGTGTCTATCTTGATATTTTTCTCTGATAATTTTATTCAGTTGCCATAAGTTTATTTTGTAACATCCCATATTTTCGAACCGTAGAGGATTACACTTGGACTTCATTTTCGCTGTTTCCTTTTTTATTAAATATTATTCCAAGGTATTTACTAGATTTCACTCCTTTTATCGTACCAGTTTCTAAGATTAGGTCATTTATCTCTTCATTGCCTACTATAAGGTATTCACATTTTGAGAGATTCATCTGAAGACCTGCGGCCTCGTATTCCTCTTGCAGTTTTCTGACCATATAACTGAGATCTTCTTAGTCTTCAGAAATAACTATCTGATCATCCGCGAAGAACAATGTAAATAATGTGTAATAATTTTCTCACCCAATTCACCAGAGCTCTGTCCTTTTGTTGTATTGAAAGAGTTGGTAACATCATTTCCTATCTTAATTCTTGCAGGGTTATTTTTATAATAGGTCTGTGTAGCCCGAATCAACATTGGATTGATCTCTAAGTTTTCCATCTCCTTCCATAACCTTGAGATAGGTATACTATCGTAAGCTCTTTCCAAATATATGAAAGGGACATGGGTCTCCCTGCTACGCTGTACTCTTTTCTCCAGAATGATTTTGAGAGTAAAAGCATTGTCCACAGTCGATCGTCCAGCTCGAAAACCCGCCTGTTCTTCTGGCTGTTTCTCGATATCTCCTCTTCGATTTTGTTTTTAAAAGTACCCTTAAGTAGATTCTGCCTATGGTTGGTATTACTGCGATTCCTCTGTAAGTTTTTGGGTCATTTTTTGCATCTTTTTTGTGGATAGGAAATAGCTAGGAAATAGCTTGTCTCCATTCTGTAGGTATCGTTTCCCCATTTAGGCATCTCTCAAATAGTTCTCTAAGCATTTCTAAGAGTTTTGGTGGCCCATATTTGATCAGCTCGGCATTTATTCCACCTGGTCCAGGAGATTTTTTTAGTTTCGTACCTTTGACTGCTTCTATTACTTGTTCGATGGATAGCTGGATTCTCTCTAAACAGTGGATTTTTCTTCTTCAAGAAAATTTGTTCTAGTTTCCGTCAGAATTATCGGAAATATTGTAGCCATTGGTGATCTGATATATTATTTAGCACGATGTTTGTTTTATTTGTTGTTCTAACGGATTTTATTGTTTTCCAGGCTTCGGAGCATCTTGCGCCTCCTATTTGTCTGTCAATATATTCACATTTGTTTTCCCTGGCTTTCCTCCTTGTCCCACCAATATGCCCTTTTTATCTTCCGATCTTGTCGGAGTGCTTCTTCTGCAGCTTCTTTATAGTTTATCACAAATTATATTAGACAATAAGCTTCATAAAAAGCTTAAAAATTAATAATTTTCGGGTTTCGACGTTCGGGTTTATTTTTGATTGATACCCTCTAATGGACAAACGAAGCACTTTTGTATAAAGGCAAATTATGTACAATTAACTTATTTTGATCCAAAAAATACTGAGTTGTTCTATGTCCACGTTATATTGGAACTCCCTGTATGTTTTTATAGACCTGCTTTGGAAAAATAAATTCTCCAGAAATTTTTTGACAAAAAATGTAGTAAATACTAAAGGGACCATTTTACGAATAGAAAATATGTCGTTCGTAGAGTTGGAAAATATTTATACTGAAATTTATGTAGAGGTGGGGACAGTTTTCACCCTTCCCGTACTTTTTCCTGATTTTTATGAAAGCCCTATGTTAAAGCACTTAGCAAAACACAGATACCTAAAAAGTCATTCAAATCGGAATAACGGTTCTTAAAATATCTGCAAAAATGTGTTTATTTTTACAGTTGAGGGTTAGAACCTTTGGTGTTACACAGCAAAATAAAACACTAATGCCCACTTGCACCGTTTGTATAAACTTTGTTTAAATGCTAAACAGTGATTAACTATACATATTTTATTATAGTTAATCACTGTTTAGCCTTTAAACAAAGTTTATACAAACGGAGCAAGTGGGCATAAATCACCACAATACACCAAAACACTTTTACTTTTACACTGGACGCGCGTTTCGCTAACCATGTTAGCACCATCAGCAGATGATTATAAACTAAAATACAATCTACAATTGGAGCGTTTATATACTCGCTCAGTGGGCACAGAGTGGGCGTGGCAAGACTAGCCAACCGAGTCAGAACGTCAGAACCCACCGAGCGTAACAGTTAGATTTCCGCCACTAGAGTAGTAGGAACAAAGAACTTGAAGGAACTGGACCGTTGTCTCTGTTTATACTATCTTTACATTTATTAATTCTGATGCTTTCATATGCATCTAATTGCCTGTAATTTGAGACTTATTTAAGTAATTTTAAGTTATAAAGTTTTTTCTCTTTCTGTTCTATTATATCTATAGAATAGATCCTGTTTTGATTAATATTAGAGTTGTAAATGTTTGACTAAAATTAATATTTTATTAAATTAATAATTTATCATCAATTTCAAAAATTAAATAATTTCGATTATTAAAATTTCTTCTATAACACGTACTTTATTATTTTTATCGTTTTTAGACTCTAAGACGTATTTTTTTTCTAAGTCCTAAACTTTGCTTTATATTAAACTATTTTCTTTATCCTAAATCTTAATAATATAAAACAGTTTAAATACGATATATTTTTAATTGAATTATAGCTTCATTAAAATTAAAAAAAATACCCGCCTATGATACGGAGAGTGCAGGTGCACTGAAGAAACAAAAGACAGTGTTGCGTTGGGCGGCAGAGCCGTCAGGAAACAACCGTTACGACGGAGACAGCCTATCTATCGCTCGTGTCGCACTCGTTAGAGCCAAAAACAATAACACAACAATAACAAGACGTTGTCTGTCCGCATCTTCCAGCTATTTATGAATGAGATGCTCAGTCTATATTTTATTCTAAGTCTATGCTCCAAACGAACACTTCATCGATCTGGGATCGACGGACGTTTTGCTTGCTCTCCTAGATCGATACGCTTGTACCATTGCGGCACAAGATACAGCCAACAACAAAAAATATAGAAATATATTGCTTAAGCGGCGTTTAGACGATTCGATTTTAGCTGTTCAGCATTTGTTGGTCCACGAAACACTGAAAACGAATTGAAAACATACGTTCGTGTAATTACTCGTGCTTGCTTACTGACCTACTAATTAATTGAACTAAAACTTCATTCGGAACGTCGCAATTAGTGGAATAAATTAGCGGTTTCAATTAGTGGTAGAAGTTTGTTCCTTAATTTGAATGTAACCATTCAGAACGTCAAAATTAGTGGTAGGAATTTTCAATTAGTGGAAAAAGTTAACAAACTTTTAACTTTTCTACTAATTATACTTCAAATCTTGCGAGAAATATCATTTTGGCCTTTTATTATCATCAAGAGAAAATGTGGTTAGAAATCAAAAGTTTATTGTTTCATAAGCTAAATATTAGGCTTTCTCTATGGATACAACTGATTACTGCAAGCTATGCTAGGCTATTCAATTAATTTTAATTGTATTTTTTAGACATTGTGAATGATAGTAAACTAAAAAGTATAAAGTATAATAATTGAAACCACTAATTTATTTCACTAATTGCGAGGTTCTGAATGGAGCTTAAAGGTACGCGCACACTGACCAGAGCCGCACGTGCCGAAGAAAAGTATTGTTTAGCTTTTTTCGTTTTCTTGTTATTACCGATTCTGAACCGTCCTAGAACTGTAATGCGTATGCGCAGGAGGAAATATGAAGACATTATTTCATTTGCGCATGCGCTGCAGAGTTCTATGACGGTTCAGAATCGGTATTAACAAGAAAACGAAAAAAGCTTTTGTGTTACTTTCAAGAAGGTGCTCACACTAGCCAGAGCCGCACGAATCGCATCGACGAAAATGCGGCCATCAGCATTCTTGGGCCAGAATGATTTTCGATAAATGCGGCTAGTGCTGCTGACGTCATACGCAATTCCTTCCACTCTACGAAGGTAGCCGAAGAGGAGATTAGAAATTCAATATGCTAAGAAAGTTCGCAAATTTTCATGGCTCATATTGAAAAATTTTTAGTTCATCCTCAATTAAATATGGAAATAATGTGGATTTTTGCAAATACTGTGAACCTATAACTTTCAATTCTTTCTAGTGATTTCTTCTTCTTCTATTAACAAGGAGCTTATAATTATTTCTTTTTCGTGTCATTCATTGTCGAGAAATATTAAAAAAAAACACGCTTATCACCGCAGACAGAACACCGGAAGCGACTGATGAGAAATTCGATTGGCAAATACGGGTGTATTAGGGGCAAAAAGAACCAAAATAATGCGGCGCGAGGAGAAAAAAAAGTGCGATTCGTGCGGCGCGTGCGGCGAGTGCAGCGCTGGTCAGCGTGCGCGTACCTTAACAGTCGTACCAAAATTTATGGCACGAATGGTTGTCATCTAGGCGCACTCAGTGATCAGGTGTTCTAGTGTTTTCCCATTTTCCTCACAGAATCTGCATTCTCCGTTGTTTCTTAGCTGCAATCTACTGAGGTGTTCCTTGAGGAGACTGTATCGTGTCAATCCGAAGATTGTTCTTACTTAAATCAAAGAAAATTTTCTAATCTATTCCTCCGCTTTATATTGTAGAACAAAAAAGGTAAAGTTCTTATTTAATTCTTTTTGATTCTCTTTCTCCCAGGAGATAAATCTTTTCCGTACCTTTCGGCTTCAATTTGCATCGAACGAAATACCGTTAATTGTTTCAATTTCGTTCAATTTTCCTTTCCATCGATTGCCCAGTCCGCCTTCTTACTTCCCCATGGCTTTTCCGTTGAGGTAATAGGCGGGACTGATCGCCTTTTACAACGATCACGAAGCCCGATCAATCTAACGCGATAGCTCTCTTACATCTTTCCATTTCATAATCTTTTACCATCGTTTACATGCCGTTTGAACAAATGAATTATAGGCACGTATTCGGATAAGATCGCTCTATCGAGATTCTGATATCGTTGTGAAATATTTGGCAATTTCAATTTTAGTTTTCGGTGCAATTGGAAATCTGTTTAATAGTTCAGAATATAGGCCGTCAAATACGAAGTTTTGGTAAAAACGAAGAATTTTTGATATACCTATGTAAGTTACTTTGAAAGATTGCTTTGAGAATTGTGAAAGGTTTTTTTTTAATTCATCCCCGAGAAGGGGTGAAATAAATAAATTATTTTTTCTTCTTCTCTTTGCAATTTTGTTGCGATTGTGGTTTTGTAAACTAGGACCGTGATAACCTTCGATCTGCGAGTTTGAATTTTTAGGAGTTGCAATTTGCGATTTTGTTGGGAATGTAATTTTCTGGTCCATTGAAACATTTTATAGTAAACTGCCGTTGAATTTTTTTCTCTGATTTTATTTATTTATAGAAAAGGTATTATTATTATTTTCTAGTGTGAAGATTATAATACACCGGGTGTTTCTCAAGAGTGGTTCGGCACTATAACTTTTTTATTTTTTCTGATAAAAAACGTGTGACGTATTCAATTCGTTTTGATCACTTCCTGTTTCACCGGAATTGACTCCAGCTTTTGATTTTTAAATGGCACCCACGGTATGTTTTTACTTTATTCGATAGAAAATCACACTCTGAATAGAATGGCATATCATATGTCAACTTTTGATATTTTTTGACTTTTGAAACAGGATTTAGGTTATAAGGGTGAGCCACCTTAAAAAAACAGTTCTTTAAGATCTTTTAAGAATTGGATAAAGAATGAAATAACTGAGAATCGTAGAAAGAGTAGGTATGTGTAATTGCAGCAGTTTGGAGGATATTATAAAGTTTTAATTCCTATACTATGTATTGCAGATTTTAAAAAATATAAAAACTAAATAACTGAGTTTGATTAACTTTTTATAGCTGTTAAGCTACAGGTACAAACCCTAGATCATAATATTTACGTGGATAAGTAAGTCACTATAGAAACTGTCGCAAACATATCAACGACTTCCATTTCTCTTCTTTTTTTGTTGCTATCTATCCTTGTCGAGGACCTATCGTCCACGCGCCAAATTTGAACATTAATATTAAAAAATTAATTTGTAAAATGCTTTTATTTGAACAATAAATTGAATCTTTACTGTCACTAAAATTAAATTATATAAAAAATACATTTAGCTACTCCGTACGAATATCAATATTCTTAAGAAATCTAACCAGAAAGTATGCATGTGGCTTAATATAAATACAGGAACAACTGAATACTTTACTTGCTTATGAGAAGATAATTCGGGGACCTTTATATTAGAACTTTCACACACTAAACACTTTCTAGTCATTTTTACGAGTATTTAGGAAGTCCTACGAAAAAAAATAGAAATATAATTGCACAAACTTAAAATTAACTTCTCACTGAACACACTTGCATCCTTGGCAATAAAAGCGGTCGATAAAAGAGTAATTAATACAATTTTTAAATTAAAAAACTCAAAAAACAAGCGTCGTTACACAATGGAAATAAGATTATGACTTATGATTATGACAATATGATGACAAAAGGATGACAATATCAGACAAAATGACATATGAAAGTTGGTTTCCATAACAATGTATAATTCGTACTTTCATCGTATAAAATTGTGATTATTTTGGAAATACGTGAAACTTAATGCGTTCCTCGAGAAAGACAAAACTATTGAACGTTTCGTAAGTGCAAAAAAGGAGGTTTGAAAATGGCATGTCGTGATGTTGGAGACATATTTTTTAATGCTAAACTTATGGCGTTGATTTATCCACGTAAGTATATATAATCTAGGGTACAAACACAGACAATTATACCGGGTGTTGCATCGTCGGACGGGACATAGGAAATCCCATGTAAATTTTAATGGGGTCAATTATTGACTTCCCTAATTATTTTAGAGAATAATTCTATTTAAGTTTATTGAAGAGCACTAAAACCCACATTCAAAAGAATACCTTTAGATGTTTTTGATTAGCTCGTTTACGAGTTATCGCCGATTTCTTTTTAAATATTTCTCCTTTCTTATGGCCCTGTATTTACTTATATGACCACCAGTCAAGGTAACGGATAAGTGTCAAATGAAATTGTCATTTTAGAAATTTACCTACTTAGTGCTTTATTATTATTGAAAACTCATTCCTACATCGGAAATCTTAAAGATTTATTTATAAATACAAATTAATATGAATTAAAGTAAAATAAAGTAATCAATTACAAGGTTATAATTATCGTATTATTACAATATTCAATAACTTCTTAATTTAGGTACTATTAAATTGTTAGAACTTTAGGATTTAAGAAGATGTTGGTAACAGTTGCATATACGGTTTTCGGCTATTTTTGTATTATATGGAAAAATATTCCTCCATCGACTGCTGGACATTAACCAGGCGATCATAAAATTATCTTCTTACATTCGCTAGTTGGTAAACTGAAATTCTATTGTATTCGGCAGAAATAGCATTTTTTAACTCGTCTAGGTTTGGGTATTTTTTATCCTTGTATATCCTGTTTTTAAATGGCCCCAGAGAAAGAAATCATTTGGCGAAATATCAGGAGACCTTGCTGGCCAATTTACTGTATGATTTAGGCCAATGACGTTTCCGTTAAAACTATTGTCTAAATATTCCCGAACAGCCAGGGTACTATGTGCCGGGCAGCCATCCATTTGGTACCAAACTTCCTGATTTTCTCCCTAGCGGCATCATGTAAAGCAGGTAAAATATGATTTTCGAGTAGTTCCAAATAATATTCTGCATTTAAATTTCGCGTAAGAAATAATGGCCCAATAATATTGTGTCCGAATATCCCTGCCCAAACATTTACTTTCTGTGGATATTGCGTCCTTGTTTCGACAAACCTGTGTTGGTTTTCTTTGTTCCAATATCGATAATTTTGAACATTGGGTTCATTATATAAAGTAAACGTGCATTAGTCAGTGAAACATATGTTTTTTAAAAATTCCCTATCTCTGTTTGCTCTTTCCATCATATCAAAACAAAACGCGTGCCGCCGTATTTCGTCCCCATCTCGTAGCTCTTGGTGCTTTTCATATTTGAAGGAATAGTATTTATGTCGTTTCAAATTTGGAAACGCTGTAATGTGATCTATTCCTATTTCATCCTCAAGTTTCCTTGTGCTGATCTTTCCACCGTTCTCTTTCACGCACAATAAAACTTCCAAGTCGGTATCATTTCTTGCATCTTCTCTTTGTTCCTGCCTTGCTTCACATCGGCAGTTATTTATTAGGGTCCCTTTGGTCTCAAATTGGATATTCCTTGCGATTGTAGATTTTCCAGGTATCGGTCTATTCGGATACAGAGCAGCAAACATGTCCGACACCTTTTGATAACTATTTCCTTGATAATACCATTTAATCATCAATACTTTTTCTTCGGTAGTGTAATTCATGGCTAATATTTTCGATGTAGGATGGATGTAGGTATGAGTTTTTAATAATAATAATAAAGCAGTAAATAGATAAATTTCTGAAATGACAACTTCATTTGACAGTTATCTTTTACCTTGACTGGTGCTCATAAGTAAATACAGGGCCATAAGAAAGGAGAAATATTTAAAAAGAAATTGGCGTCTTTTCGAATATCACTAAGTGTATCAGAGCGTTATGATAATGCACCATGGATGCATTTAACACGCCATTTGATTCTATCACCTTTGATTCGACGGTCCCGATTGAGGAGCTCGGAGGGAAACGACGAGACGAACAACAATCGACAAACAAACAATGCATACCCGCACTTTACGCCCGGCTAGCTTTTGTTATGAACGGCAACGTTGCACTGAGACGACACAGAGCTGTCAGTTGTCTATTGTTCGTAACACGGAAGCGTGTACTGGAAAATTTAGATAGTAATGGATCTGTTCAGCGCTTTTGATGTAATTCATTGATATATATGTTTATTAAGTTATTGACATTTTTATGGGGTCGACAGATATTAAATATCTTAGTGGAAAGAATCATATTAGGAGTCACCATTAGGAAAAAATACAGAACACCCACATACGCCAAAAAACAAAACTAATAGATGTCGTTAGAAGAGTGGCAATGGATAGGACATGTGGCAAGACAGGATCCAGACCGATGGCCCCAAAAAGTCATTCTAAGGAGACCTAGGGAAACAACAAGTGTGGGCCGACCAAAAAAGGGATGGGTCGATGACGTCAGAACAGTGGCAGGAAGACAATGGATAAGATTGGCTAGAGATCGCGAAGCATGGAAAAACCTAGAAGAGACCTCAATATCCAACACTGGATGGAACCAGGTTGAGAAAGAAGAAGAAGAAGAGTATTAAATAACCATATGATCACATTCAAAGTTTCAGTCTGCGTACTTTATGCTTTCAAGGCACTTTCCAGGTACTTCATATAGATTAGAAAACAGATTTATACAGACTGTCCCACGCATAATTAGCTATGCAGAGATTAAAAAATATAACAGCCTTGGTCTAGCAGTTAATAAGTAGTCTTTGACTTGGTCTTGCAGGATCCACTCTTGAACAATTTTGTTGTCTGACTGTCAAGACCCTTTATCTCGTAAACGAGTGAAGGTATCGAGTTGAAATTAAAACCATATACAGAACTCAGGTTTACAGTCCCTTGAAGCTTGTGAAAAAATCGAACAAAGTTAACGTAAAAAAAAGACACGGCCTTTTATGCCACAAGAAAACGGATATTTTGACCTAAAAATCAAAACGCGTTTCTATGGTAATCTAATTTCATTTTCGTTCTTATATAGATTGTTATTGATAGTATTTTAATTACCATAATATGTTGGTGTTGTTTTGAAATCTTAAAGAAGCAGAAAATTAATTTTAGTTCAATGTTATGGAAAGGATGATAACTGTAGATGATAATAGCCTTATATAATAGTTATCGGAAAATGTCATACTTTAGCAGCAGCAAAAAAATATGACGTTAATCAAAGTTAATAATAACCATCTATCAAAGAATGAAATCGAAATGATACGAGTATTACCATAAAAACGCCTTTTGATTTTTAGGATTTCCAAAAAAAAATATTCAACCATATTTCCATGTTTTTTTTTTAATTTCTTTAATGAAATGATGAACTATTTTAGAACGGCAAGAAGATATTTTTCTCAAAATGGCAATAATAAAAAAAAATCCGGTCTGTAAAGACAATCCTGTGACATACTGTAGTCTTCATTTAAAGTCTATTTATAATATGTACCTACAAATTTGTACGGAATCCTCGGGGGGCGAGTCCGACATGCACGACCTTTTTTTCCATTTTTTTTTTCTTTAAAATGTCAGGCAATAGTCGGGAAGGATACTCTTTGTAATAAATTGAAACAATAATTTTGAACAAACTAGTAATTTATTATACAGAGTGGTCCGAGCTGTATTCCGGAAACTTCGGCAGCATCTTTTGCAGATAAAATTAAGTAAATAAGTTCGTAAAAATGTATGTCCTAAAATGCTTAGTTTCGGAGATACAGGGTGTAGAAGTTTCATTTTTATTTCGATTTTTTCCAAATAATTTATGAAGTAGCGTAAATATTTGGATGAAAATTGATGTCTGGGAGTTTTTTGACATGATAAATTTGATTTTGATGTCAATATGACTTCTACTTGTAGAGGGCGCCACCTACATATTTTTAACTGGTTTGAAGAGTAATAACTTTTAGTCCGTACCTGTATAAAACTACTGAGTAAATAAATATACATTTACGACATTTTTTACGTAAAAAAGGTCTCTTGGAAAAAATCGATACCGAGTAATGGTTCTCGAGATATTTAGAATCGAAATTATCAATACCTGTCATCATTGACATAAATTAAACATGTTGACATTGTTGACTAAATACTTACCTATTAGACTGAAATCATAACAGCGTTTTCAGATGGAGCGAACCGCGCGGGTGTTTTTTCAATATAGCTCATCCGGACGGAGCAAACGCGACCCATGTGAAATCGTTCATATAAACTCATGGTACTTGCTCGAAGTCGCGGACGCTCCGCTCCATCTGAAAACGCTGTCAATTTAAAATGTTTTTGTTCCAAAAGTTCAAGAGAAACTGAAAATCGAAATAAAAACGAGACTTCTACACCCTGTATCTGCGAAACTAAGCATTTTAAGATATTCATTTATACGAACTTTTTTACTTATTTTATCTGCAGAATATGTTGCCGAAGTTTCCGGAATACAGTTTGGACCACCCTGTATAATGTAAACGCCCAATAAAATCCAATGACCGCAAGAGTTTTACACTGGTCGGTTTCGGTCCTGATCTTGCAAATCAAACGCTAGTATTGAAGTATTGGTCTAAGTTTTTGTGCAAGCCCAAGACCAATCTCGCTCATCATCGATTTTTGACCAACGTTACCATTAACATTTTAATCGATAAGCTCCCAAAGTAAAAATTGGAGTTAATTATTGATTATTGATTTACATCGCCCAGTTTCTCCTACAGCGTTAGTAGTAAAGTTATCTCCCCAATAATGGGAAACAAACCGTGTGCGTCCGAATTTTTCCACTAATAAATTACAAACGCGGACGAAATTGTACAACGATCTGTTTTCATTCGTTTAGGAAAATACATAAAAACCGAACATTTCCATCAAAAAACCGCACCGCCGAGGCACCGACCTGCATTTACCGTTAGCGATTTTTTTAATTCGGTCCATTTGTTGTTCCCACATTTTTCACGCTGTTTTTCACCTTTGTGTGCGAGCGGGGACCGTTCAAAAAGCCGACCGGATTCGTTTAGATTTCGTAGTTTTTACACTTTTTTATCATTGTTTTACTATTAGATATTCAGGCTTTTAATAATGCATCCAGATAAAATCGTTCATCACAATCTATAAACTAAAAAAAATTTGATTTTGAGACCTTTGAATAAAAAGATTAAGGAAGGAGCATATCAAAAATCATAGATCCACCGCGATGGGACTCAAATATGGCCGACAAAGTGTAAAACTATAATGTAGGGTAGACGTGGGGTAGACTCAATAATTTGTTGATTTATTTTACGTTGTGAATAAATGTTGGTAGTTATTAAAATATTTTATGAAAATATATAATTCTAATAAGAATAGATAAGTTATAATAATTAATGATTAACACAAACATCCGATGCGCCACTGAAGCAGGTAAGTAAAATTGACGTATCTAAATTCTTTGGCATCTAATCTTTGACAAGTAGTAGGTAAATAAAAGCAAAAATGCAAGAAAAAAAAAATAAATATTTAATTTAAGTGAATTTCATAAATAATCGGTTTATTTGGTTTGGTTTGGTTAGGTTAGGTTAAGACTATTAAAAAATTATTTCTTTTAAATTATTTTTGGCAACAATAATAAACAATAAATTTACTATCACAGAATTATTGTTATAATAAAGAGAATGTTTTACAACTATAACATCTTCAGTTATTAAATTTTCCCATACAGAATATTTGAATTTTCTTTTCCTCTGCAACTCTTTATAAAGCTTCAGTTATATTGAAAGAAATTTATTATATTGAAAAAGATATCGACGCGACGTAAGAGGCACTTTTGTGTCCGAGCCATAAAAGGTTTTGTATCAATCTGACTCAGATGTCCGTACGTAACGCGCTGTGACATTTCGGCCATTAAATTTCACGCGAAACGTCGTAAAGCGCAGTTTTCCAAATTATACGATCGAAGAAGATGCGCGAAAATTCAATTTTCCAAAATAGAAATTTTGCCAGCTTTAATAGTCGACTTGGTGTCGTAACAGCGGTCGTAAAAAATTGCAAAACGCCATTTGTTCTTGATTGCTTTTCCAAAAATGACGTTCCTCTGCTAATAAAAAACCAGCAGTAAAAATTAACATTATCTATTAATATTTAACCTTTTAATTAAGTACCTAATTTATAATGAAACTGCAGATCGTACAACGCTCAGTGGAACGAAATATGGTGGAAATAACCATAGAAGAATGTAACGTTTTTAGTTCGTTACATGTCTTTTTTATATATAATATATGATGTCTGGGGCCTATCATCACCGAATTCCCTCTCGTTCAGGCCGGATAGTTTATTTGACGCGTAATTTTTACGTTCCCTAGTCGCCAACCCTGTGATCGTTCGACACAACCCTGTTACTATTCTGTGAAGACGCGCGCTGTCAACATCGCTTCTGTCAACTCTCCGTGCTTAACCTCACTTTGTTTTGACGCTCTGTTTTATCCCAGCTTTTAGAAATGGTGATTATTTAAATCTTGCTGTATAATCTGAATCAGCTGCTATTTCAAAAGCAACAGGTAAAGATGAGATATTATCCTTTTAGATTCGATATATTAGTGAATATTTTTAGGGTAGAGTTACGGATGTCCCAACTTGTATTTGTATTTGGCTGGCACGTTGGCGTCCCTTTGCTTTTGTCCTCCAGAATGTCATTTGGAAGAAAGGACAGATTGTTTATTATTTATTGAGCCCTCGGAAGTATTTCGAGGTAGGTTCATTTTGTTTATTAGACGGTGTTTGATTTTAAACAAGAGTTTCGTGTTCTTAGGGTCTTACGGACGGACATTGTCTTACGGACAAGTGTCCAAGGTATGGACTATTTTTCAAGGTCCTAGTAGTGTTCTCTTGTGCCACTATCTTATGGACGGATGTCCCATGGACAAGTGTCCCCAGTAGGATTGATTTGTCTTACACATAGAGTGCCCCAGCGTGGATGTGGCTTGAGCCCCGTGCTGCTTCACCCCCATTTCTAAGCCTGGATCGCCGACAGACAGTACAGAGATGCTAGACCTCCTCGCGCTGCTACTGTTTGAAGCAGGGTTACATAAAAGAACAGCTAAGTGTATATTTAAGTTCTAGTTTTGCATTTAACATCTAAAATGTTTTCAGTCTTAAACAGTAACGTACATTTTAAACAATAGCGTACAGACTATATTTAGTGGTTAGATTATTAAGGATATTTATGTCGATGCAGTAGTAAAAGTGTGATTTAGATTTTAGATTTCATAATATCACGCATTGTAATAGTATTACTTTCTATAGACATTATTATTACGCTATACTAACAGATGAATAACGAGATAGATTCTAGAATCTACAGGTTGCAACACATCTGATTTAACACCGTATAAATTTAACAATTTAAATAAAGTAATGCTACTTTTCCTATATTTTCTATAACGTTACACGCATTGTATTTTCTTTATAGTCTTTTCATAGAACGTATTTAATATTATTTACATATATAGTTTTACTCAACAAGTAACCACTATAATAATTATATTAATTGTACAATGCTATTTACCATCAGAATTCATCACGAATAAATATAGTCATTAGTTTTAAGTATTATACAACTGTGTTTTCTTTCTCTGTACATGGCTGGCGCCCAATATCTATATATCTTTTGTTTATTACTATTGATTAATTTTCTCTCTAGTGAAATACCTTATCCACGATTGCTCTCCGATGAAAAGCTGCCGTTCGCAGTGGTGGTTGTTTAAAAAACGCTACAAGAATACAGTGGATACGACAAACGACCCAGGTAATAGATATCATCCACAGAATCAAATCCCTCAAGTTGCAATGGGCAGTACACCTGGCAAGAAGGACGTACAACATATATGGACCACAAAAATTACAACAAAAATTAATAAAAATTCAATATAAAAAGAATCCAATCAATTCTACTTAATAGTACTATCAATATAAAAAGACCATCTAAGACTCGCTGATGACATAGTCCTAATTGCCAATAGTCCTGAAGAACTACAAGCACAAATTAATGAACTAAATACAGCCAGCAATGAAGTGGGTCTCAAAATGAATTTAGCAAAAAACTAAAGTAATAACAACGAACTAGTGGAAAGAAAAGGCATTCTAATAAATAACACAGCCCTGGAAATAGTAGAAGAATATTATTTGGAACATCTAATACACAGCTCGGGATCTCTACTACTAGAAATTAACAGAATAATTATTATTCAAATCTAGAAGGCCACTCTATCTAAAGAAGAAAACATTCGACCAATGTGTACTACCAGTCATGTCATGACCTATGCATGCGAAACCTGGGCACTTAAAACGGACATCATAAGGAACCTGCACGTCGCAGAACGCTCAATGGAGCGAAATATGCTGGGAATAACCAAGAAAGATCGTAAAAGAAGAGAATGGATACGACAAAAGGCCCAGGTAATAGATGTCATCCACAGAGTCAAATCCCTCAAATGGTAATGGGCAGGACACCTGGCAAGAAGGACGGAAAACAGATGGACCACAAAAATTACAGCATGGTACTCACGAGGAATTAAGCGACTTAGAGGAAGACCGAACCTGAGATGGGACTTATGACTGGATATTAGGAAATTAGCAGGGATAACTTCGGCCCGCATAGCTAAAAATAGATAACAATGGGCCCAACTACAAAGAGATTATCTAAACATGTGAGGGAGACTACCATAATTGGAAATGGTTGAATAAGCTGAAAATGATAAAAACAATGAGATAGAGTTTTGGGTCGGTATCTACAACTGGACTAGAACCGTTCCGGTTGAACCGAAACAGTTGAAATTAACTTAAAGCGAAACTCAAGAACCTGGAAGACCTGGAAGAATGGGAATCCTCCAGCGGTCTAAAGCCGGGTCTCCACCAAAGCAACATTTGTCGGCTGTGTCGCCGACTAGTGTTGTCGGCAATGTTGCTGAACATTCAGTAAAGTCGTCGACACTTTATGTCGCAGATTTAAGTCGCCGACTTTGTTTCATGTTTGGCTTGAGAAGCAGTACGTCAAAAGAAAAATCGTGTCGACGACAATGTTCACAAACATGTCGAAAGACGTCTCCACCGAATCAACTCCTATCAGTAACTTTATCGGGTATATTTTGCAATTTGTACTCGTGTAGCTCACAAGGCCAGACGTTTGTTTTTGATTCTATTGCTAAAAATAAATTTGGTATGGAGTGGAGCAATGATAAAACAAGAAATCTGATTGATAAACATCAAGCCCACCCCGAACTTTGGGACACTAAGCATACTTAATAATAATAATACTTTATTTTGCATGAATATCATTTACAACAAATGTAATTTACAAATAAAAAATAACAATAAAAAAAACATGCAAAAAAGGAACTGAAGACAATTAAAATTGGTTTAAATTCAGTTCCTGTCAGATCACAATATCAGCTAGTATAAATGTGTGTTATGTAGCTAAATTATTTTACTGTAACTTATCTACAAATATAAGTAAATTATATAGTAATCCTATGACTAAGAAAATTTAGTATGAAATTCAAAGAAATAAACACAAAGAAAAGTATTTTATACTAAAATAATTCTGAGGTAAAAAAAAACTAAGAGGGAAGAGAACTATCCAGAAAATGTTTTTTAAGTTTATTTTTAAATGCAGCACTCTGAAGGTTTATCATTTCTGCTGGTAAACAGTTGTCAAGCTTGGAAATATTAAATGAGAAACATTTAGTGAACAATGCTGCTTTGTGAGGTGGTGGAGTAATAAGTCCCTTAAATCTAAGGTTTAAGTTGTGCACATCTGTTCTGAATTTTATTTTATTCACCAAGTATGGAGGACACGTCTTAGAAATAACTACATGAAATATAACCAATGAATGCATCTCACGTCTGTTTTCCATATTCAACCACTTAGCTTCTTTTAACTTATGCGAAATGGGATCATATTTTCTTATACCATAAATAGAACGTAGGCAGCTTTTTTGAAGCTTCACTATTTTGTTAATGTCAATTTTTTCCAGACATGGTCCATATATAACGTCACAGTAGTTGAAATGGGATAAGACAAGTACTTCAGCTAACTTTATCTTTAAAGTTTCCGAAAGTAAGATGTAAGACCTTCTGATACATTGAGAGACATGTTCCTTAAAGCGAAGATTATAATCTATAATTAATCTCAAATTCTTGGCAGATTTAGTAAATTGTAATTTTTGTTCAGCTAAACTTATTGACATTACGTTAGATAGAAAATCCCGGTGTTTACCAAATATCATAACAGATGATTTATCTGGATTTATTGCCAGGCCGTGATGATTTGAGACTTGTACTAATTTATTTAAATCGTCATTTATTAACGTTTGAGCTAATGTCCAGTCATCGAAATTAAACGAAAAGAAAAGTTGTGTATCGTCTGCGTAGCAGTGTGCATTAACATTATCTAGGTATGTAGAAATATTACTTGTATATATTGTAAAAAGTAAGGGTCCCAAGATAGATCCCTTTGGAACTCCACAACTAATAACTTCCCTCGGTGATTCCCCTGTAGTAGTTTTTACAAATTACATTCTATTATTTAAATAATTTTCAATTAGACCGACTGCATTTTCTGAGAAGCCTACATAATGTAATATAGATAGAAGTAGTTTATGACTTATTCTGTCAAAGGCCTTTGAATAATCTAATAGCACCAGTACAGAGTTTTTGCCCAAGTCACAGGATTTAATGATGTCATCAACTATGTTTAAAAGTGCCGTTGTGCAACTATAGCTTTTTCGAAAGCCAGATTGATTTATTGGTAAAATGTCGTTGCATTGCAAAAAATGACGTATTTGATTCTCCATAATTCTCTCCAACAATTTAGACAAACAAGGCAAGATACTAATTGGCCGAAGCTCATTTACAGAAGTTATATGATCATTTTTAGGCAAAGGTGTTTTTCGCGCAAGTTTCCACGAATCAGGAAAAATATTTTCTAGAATACATGAGTTAACTATATTGGTATAAGAACAGAAATAGAAAGTATGAGGCCTGGAATGATATTGCAACTAGTTTAGAAGTAAAGAGGGTGGAAGTTTGGTTAGGTTAGGCGATCGAGAAAAATAAAAAAATATCACCGGACAATTTTTTAGAGAGTACAAAAAGGCAAAAGATTCAATACGATTCAGGCTGAGATTATAATTACATCCTCGTCGTTCCACATGTTGATAAACACTAAATAAACTTTCGCTCTTTAGTCGAAAAATGAAGTCGAGCAACAATTTTTCTTCGGTAGATACGATCTACATTTCTCGACAATATTTATGAAAATAGTAAGAAAAGTTGATAACAATGTCGTCGACATATGTTGCTTTGGTGGAGACCCGGCTTAAGATACGCGACGAAATTTCTCAGAATTTACGATCGAGAAATCCTTGATTTGAGTAAGAACAATCTTCGGATTGTCACGGGGTTTTTAACAGGAGACCGTCTTCTCAATGAACACCTCAGTAGATTGAGGCTAAGAAATAACGGCGAATACAGATTTTGTAGGCACAATGGTGAAACACCAGATCACTTTATCATTGAGTGCATCGAGACAATAACCATTCGTGCAAACAATCATCATCAGTGAACCTTGAATCGTTTTAGTGTATTGTGGTGATTAATAATTATTTTAGTATGCCAACTGGAATCTCAGAACTAAACTAATAGAATTAGGGCAACGACCAACAGCCCAGCTACGTCGAAACACCGGTTGCCGATAGATCACAGAAGTTAAGCGACATTAGACGATACGAGTGAATGAACGGGTCACTGTCTGGAAACTCTGTCGTGCTGTTTTCCCATGGTAAGACTGTAAAGTCTATTAGTGACTCCCCATAAAAAAGGCGGCAGCACATGGACAATTATATGACCGAGGCCCGAGGTTCTGATACCGCGTAAACAAAGGTGGCTCTCTCCAGAAAATACTTCACTTTTAAAAATAAAACATGCCATTCAGAAACACAAACCATTCTCAAATATATCTATTTATTAGATTTGGTTTAATTTATCGATTAATGTAGTAGAAAATTTAATTAGCTCATTAGCGAATTTTGAGATTTAATCATTAATCTGTTGAACTAAATGTTATGTATCGATTAACAATTAAGGATTATAATTAATTTAAATTGTTCTAATTAATAGCGCCGGCTGCGTGTTTCCAACTGGCAAACACGGACTGTTTCGGTAAATACATGTTGAGCGGGCGCGTTTGAACAAGGCGGCCGACAAATCGAGAATTTTAATCGGAACGAGCCCTATCTCTATCGGTAGTTGATCGATTCATTTTCGAAACCGTTCGAGCGGTAGCGCGCTGTAAATTATTGCTAATGGCGCGTATTTTACTGCTCTATAACCATTTCCTCACCAAATCAGATTAGTCCATATGATCTCCATCTACATAAAGCTATATACAGAACGTCGCACCTGAAAATATGTCCATACATGCATTCACAGACACGAAAAACAATCAAATTTTAATATATGGTTTTTATTTTTTTTATATTGTGTTCTAGTGAACCCATTTTGATGATTTCTTAAGCAATTTGTGGCTAAATTATTTGACTTTTTAGTATACCGTGCTGGCAACTGTTACTTTTGGGTCGGCATTTACATGTGTGGAAGTAAATCGCATAGGGATCTTATCAAGTCGTAGTGAGAGAAATGCGACCGACCGACGCGACGTGCGACGGTGTGCTGTTGCGGCGTTGCCGATAAGCCTTTCCCTATCAAGTAAAGTAAAATCACGATCGCAAACCGCTTATTTTTAAAAGACTTTTTTTTTAAAGAGATAACTAGATAAAATCATTAGACATGTTTCTATCTGAAATGGAATTATAAGGATATCGTTAAGGTGTCTTTTTTTTTAAAACGAGAAAACGTCAGTAATCGCGATAATTTAAAAACTCGACTTTTTAACACGCATAACAGGCCATAACTCAAGAACCACTTTAGATATTTTAACTTTTATTATTTTCAAGATCGGATATTTTACAATATGTTTACATAAGAAAAATTCGATAAGGTTGTTTTTCCATTCAAAACTTGTAAACAATCCATCCATTTACTTTTAGAGCATAGCAATTTTCAGCAATCGTGTAATTTTTTTATTGATAAAGATTTTCACATACTGTCTACAAAGAAAATACAGCAGAAATATTAACAAAATTCTTGAAAAAACTACAATCTATTAATTCTAATAGATTTCGAGATATCGATTTTTGAATTCAGAGTTCTAATAGCTCGACCCCTATCGAACACCCACTCAATTCCACTTATTTTTACCAAAAATGCAAGTGTTTCTAGCTTGCACTTAAAAAAATTCAAGCTATAGGGAAAATTACAACGACTCGTTAATAAATAAACAAATCAAGTATCACGAGACGTAATTATATCGTGAAGCTGAACGCATGACGTACACCTTTCCCTAGAACTTTAAGTACTGACAGAGTTGATTGGGTCGACGGGTCAACTGCGACAAATCTGCTATATCCCCTTCCACGTCTCTTAGCTATGTGCACAGTTTCTCGGTTTATTTCATACATTTGGCAACGTGTTTACTGTCCTCTCTTTGTTCAGTACATTATAAACGCATTGTACTCTTCTTACATACGGAAATCTCGACCCAAGACTAACCTTTGCCAGCCCTTAGTATACGTGCCGAGTTTGGTTCCAATCGACTAATAATTAAGAAAAATCGTCATTTAAGATGATTTCGTCCATTTAGAGTCATCGGTTCGAAACGCCGAGGGCGTCATCCTGTAGCCCGTCTCCAGTTATGCCGAAATAGAACCACATTTATCTTCAGTATCAAATCCTTAGTCCCACCTAGATGAAAATTTAAACGAAACGTCATATCCAACTTTGCAAGGTAGGACTGTGTGCAACGTCGCTCACATAGCCTACCCACCAAATTTGGTCGCGATTGGACGACATCATCTTTTGATATTTCTTACGTCAAAACTAACTGTCACAGTGACACGTGTCGCACACAAAATCTATCAATACACCAAATTTCATTTAAATCGGACGGTTTTTTCGCCATTGATGATGGAGTTTCATAGTGCACGAAACGTCGTCAAAATATCATGAAAAGATGGGGCTCGAAGAGCATACATTCCGAGTTTCAGCCTCCTAGCTCACATAAGGTCCGAGTTACGACGCGACGCGACGCTCCAAAAACCCATCTCAACTTCCTCATTGGCTTAACATTTGTTCGATCGTCCGTTACCACTTTTCGCCACGCGTGTCATCTCTACCTCATCATTTATAGTGATTTACAGTAATTTTTACTTAAAATTATTTTAAATTACTTACTAAACCTTTTTTTTTAACTTACTTACCTCTTCTTTTACGGTCTTTCTTTGTTATTCCCAGCATATTTCGTTCCATTGAGCGTTCTGCAACCTGCAGTTTCCTTATGATGTCCGTTTTAAGTGCCCAGGTTTCGCATGCATAGGTCATGACCGGTAGTACACATTGGTCGAATGTTTTCTTCTTTAGATAGAGTGGCATTCTAGATTTAAATATAATTGTGTTTCTTCCATAAATACTCCATGCTAACTTCATTATTCTGTTAATTTCTGGTAGTAGAGATCCCAAGTTGTGTATTAGTTGTCCCAGATAGATATTCTTCTACTATTTCCAGGGTTGTGATATTTATCAGAATGCCTTTTCTTTCCACAAGTTCGTTATACATTACTTTAGTTTTTGCTAAATTCATTTTGAGACCTACTTTATTGCTGGCTGTATTTAGTTCGTTAATTTGTGCTTGTAGTTCTTCAGGGCTATTGGCAATGTCATAGGAAGGGGAAGTGGAATTGATTGGATTCTTTTTATATTGAATTTTTATTAATAATTTGACAACACCCACATTAAAGAAATTGTCTTTTATATTTTGTCTTGCCACAGTCCCTAACAAGTCGATCGAAAAAAATAGTCGGAGAGAAAGGACAGAAACACAAAGGGGACTGAGGATAGGACTCAGGAATTGTGGTAGCGCCATACGATAATCGTAACTCGTAAATCGTATACGTATATCAGTTGGACATTGTTCGTTTCTACTGTGCGTCTCGCTCCGTTAAAAAAGAACAAAAACTTACGCCCATCACTGACAGACATACCGGAAATATCTGCATAAGGGACCAGACGGTGTAGTACTACTGTCACCGCTATACAGGGTGTTCCAGAAATACGTGGAAGTATTTTAAGAAGTGGTAGCCAAGATAAACATATTTTCTCTTTACCATTTTCAGAATAAATTGATAATAAGCGAGTTATTTAACTTTGAAAATTTAAAAAAAATAATGGCAACAAAAACAGCCACAAATACCAAGCAATTACCAGAATATCAGCTTGTTCGGCGCCGTGTCGACACATCGACTAGAAATATTTAAAAACAACTTAGAACATTCGGATTAAAAGTAAAAAACCATCTAGTTTCAAATATTTCTGTGTGGCCTATATCAGTAATAACATACAGGGTGTTTCAAAAAACATGTGCCATCACTCGTGGGGAGATTCTTGAAGTAAAAATAAAATTTATTTTTCATATTAACATTGATCCGATTCTGCTTTGTTTCGTAGCTACAGGGTGTTAAATCTTAATTTCGATTTGTTATAATTTTCTTCTAAGTACTTCTAGTGATTCGAATGAAATTTTGAGGGTAAAAGTTACTATATGTAAGTGCTACATATTTGGATGCTAAAAAAGTGTCGATAAATTAATCAGGGACGTGCATATTTATGGGTTATCACTGGAATATTTTTCAAACAAAAACATGTGCGCCACTGACTTTTTTTTCTTTTGATATCAAAATTGTGTAGGCCGTTTATTGCCATTTAAAAGTTATCTCTTGATATTTTGTCGAATTCGGCCTCCTTGATGAGATAAACGCAATTTTATTAATCACAATTAATAAAATTAAAATAAAATTAAATTAAAATATTATATATTTTACCTAATTTATCATTAAATATTATTAATAATATATATTATTACTATTAATCCAACCTACAGCAATTTCAAATACAAAAATTATGGTGTTTAAGATAATTACAAAAAAAAACTTTTAAAAAGTGTTAACATCCTGTAACTCTAAAACTGTGCATTTCCATACCCATGTTTATGGGAACTTGTTTTCATATTTTTTGATCAGGAATCAATTAGTACACACTTATTTAAAACTTTCTCAAGTTAATGATATTATTTTTTTTAAAGATTGTTATTAGACTTGGATCAAGGCAAATTAATAAAATTGCGTTTATCTCATCAAGGAGGCCGAAATCGGTAAAATATCAAGAGACAACTTTTAATCGGCATTAAACTGCTTACACTATCTCGCTAACAAGGGAAAAAAAAGTCAGTGGCGTACATGCTTTTTTTACAAAAATATTCCAGTGATAACCCATATGCACGTCCCTGGTGAATATGTCGACACTTTTTTAGCTTTAAAATATGTCGCATTTATTTAACCTCAACCTTTACCCTCAAAATTCCATTCGAAACGCTAAAAGCACTCGGAAGAAAATTATAATAAATCGAAAAAATATTAAGACTTTAATACCCTGTAGATACGAAACAAAGCAGAATCAGACCTATGTTGATATGAAAAATAAATCTTATTTTTACGCGAGGAATCTCCCCACGAGAGATGGCACATGTTTTTTAAAACACCCTGTATAGTATTTTACCTAATAATTACATTACATTGAAATTTATAGTTACCTAATAATAATAGTAGTTATAATAACTAATTTATGTTTATTTTCTGACAATATTTAATTAAACCAGAGACAATAATAATGTTTCATTGCGAAAATTACCCATTTTAATAAAAAAGGAATTATTTTTTTTATTCCGATTTCATAATATAAGAGTCATGGGAATGACGCCTGGCTGATATTTAATCGGAATAATAATAACGTGGCCATACACGGCCATTTCGCCTGCCTGCGCTTATTACTTCTTACAATGGATCTACATTGTTTAGAGGCGCGATATATGCTAAATTGGAAAACGGTTATTCTTTAAAGCCGCTCCCCGAATCAATCATACACGTTATATTTTGCTTTTTTTAATTCGTTTTTCTTTATTTTCAGATTTTTGCTGGTGTGAATTAATCAACTGGATAGCCACAGAAGACATGTACATGTACAGGGTGGATCAAATTCGACGCTTTTAAATGGAAACACTCTTTTCTATAGCAGATAGACGAAAACTAATATCGGTGTCTGGAACTCAATTTTCATCAAAAACATGATGGTAAAAACCGCACATCAATATCTGTTACCGTTTAGGAGTTACGGGGTGTTTTTCAAAAATGTGCATTTTTAACAAATGGCTGTAACTTTTTTGCTATGGAAAATTTTGTATTTCTATGAAAACATTTCCAAAGCATCTTTTTACGTAGAATTTAATGGTATAGTATAATTTTTATAAAATGAATAATTTAAGAGTTATCAACAGAAAAATTAATTTTTTATTTGGGACACCCTCTATATTTTTAATTAACCGAAAAGAATTTAAAATTACCTTTCCAAAAATATAGCACACTTGATATTTTGTTATATTCCCCTTTGAAATACAGAATTTTTAAAAGTTCGCCACTTTTAACTAGTATAGGCTATGGACCCCTTATTGATGATATGCCCTTAATGGAACTCGAAAACATATTTTTCCAGCAAGACGACGCACCTCTGAACGTTGAAGTTATCAGCAAATTTTTGCAGCCAATTTCAAGAATAATTGAATAGCTAACCAAGATCCCAGCCGTTGGCCGTTGAGGCCACCTGACTTAGTGTCCATGGATCTAATCCTATGGATATATTTGCGGAAGAATAAAGGTTCCTTATTCTTCCGTATAATCTAGACAAGAATTAGAAATACTTAGTACTTATGAGAGGGTATCTTTCACCCCTACTGAGTTAATGAATTCCGCGAGAAATGTTCAGAAACTGCCCCGTCTGTCCATAACAGAAGATGGTCGATATAACAGAAGACGGTCGAACACGAGGTCGAACACCTGCAGCAAAATCTCATGTCTTGGTTTGCTATTTTTTTATTGTTATCAGTATAGTATAAAATTCTGCATCTCTCATAGCAAATATTAATTTCGTTTTAATTGATGCTCACAGCTAGAATATTTTTGCATTACAGCCGGTGCCTTTCAAAGCCTACTTATTTAAAGCGGGCGAATTTTTGTATACTCTATATCTCGAAGAGGAATCCAGCAAAATATCAAGTGTGTTATATTTTTGGAAAGGTAATTTTAAATTCTTTTTAATAAATTAAAGATATACAGGGTGTCTCATATAAAAAATCAAATTTTCTGTTGATAATTCTTAAATTATTAATTTTAAAGAATTATACTTAAACCATTAAATTTTACGTAAAAAGGTGCTTTGGAAATGTTTTCATAAAAATACAAAATTTTCCATAGCACAAAAATTACAGCGATTTGTTATAAATGCATATTTTTGAAAAACACCCCGTAACTCCGAAACGGTAACAGATATCGATATGCGGTTGTCACCATCATGTTTTTGACAGAAATTGAGCTCCAGACACCGATATTAGTTTTTGTCTATCTCCTATAGAAAAGGGTGTTTCCATTTAAAAGCGTCGAATTTGACCCACCCTGTACAGTTTAATAGGGATTGGTAGAGTGATTTCTGGATTTTAATATAGGTAAGGTTTTTTATTTTAATTCTGGAATGAGTTTTAAAGCGCCGGGATAAAAATTCTAGAAGCTCTAACCTACCTAATTAGATTCTTTTCTCTTTAGCTTTGATTATTAATTTTTTGCCAATGGAACAAAAGTGATAATAAGTTTTACATGGGGTTTTACATGGGATTTCCTATGTTTCCAACCACGCGATGCCCACCATCCGGTATATTTCATACATAGTCTACAATTCAAACAAAAAACTAAAACGTTCATAATTTATATTTTAATTAGAATTAATATATAAACTGCCCGTCAAATTAAATACCACAGCGATTTTTTTACTCATTTTCAACGAGTTGTAACTTTGAAAAAAATGGACCAATTTTGTTGATTTTTTTAGCATATTAAAGATCGTTTTTTGTAGATTGATCTGATTTTTCTAAATTTTGTATGAGATTTAGTTTTCTATGATATACAGGGTGTGATAAAAAGGAATGTAATTTTTGAATTTTTTGTGTTGCTGCCATTTTGCTAAAAAACAAAATTTAACTAGAATTATAAATTCTGGGTATAGCTAAGACTAATATCTCGGGACGTATTTGGAATTTTTACGATAACTCATCGGGAATAAAAGATAATCAATTTTTACTCTAACTTGTATTTTTTCTACCTTTCTTAAGAGATACGCTAACAAAACTGAAATTAACTTTAAAATTGTAGGATATTCGTTACTTTTACAATGTGAAATTAAAAAAAATGATTTAACTAACGCAGTTTAATACAGGATCTCTTAAAAATACGACCAGCGAAAAAGAAAAATTATTTTTTTAATATTCTGAACTTAACAGCCCATAAGGTTAATATAAAAGCTCGACACGTATTTGATATTTTTGTAAAAACTCTTTTTGTGTCTAAAAATCCGTAGTTTAGCTGCAACTTAGAAGTTTTTTTTAATTTCACGTTGTAAAAGTAACGAATATCCTACAATTTTAAAGTTAATTTTAATTTTGTTAGCATATCTCTTAAGAAAGGTGGAAAAAATACAAGTTAGAGTAAAAATTGATTATCTTTTATTCCAGATGAGTTATCGTAAAAATTCCAAATACGTCCCGAGATATTAGTCTTAGCTATACCCAGAACTTATAATTCTAGTTAAATTTTGTTTTTTGGCAAAATGGCAGCAACAGAAAAATTACAAAAATTACATTCCCTTTTTTCACACCCTGTATATCATAGAAAACTAAATCTCATACAAAATTTAGAAAAATCAGATCAATTTACGAAAACCGATCTTTAATATGCTAAAAAAATCAACAAAAAAGGTCCATTTTTTTCAAAGTTACAACTCGTTGAAAATAAGTTTTTACTCAATTCAAATCGCTGTGGTATTTAATTTGAAAGGCAGTTTAGTTCATATAAAATAAACTTTTAGTCACGTGATTAAGCTTGACCGGCACAGCGTTGCCCACTTTTACATATTTTCTTTTAATCAACATATTTTAGGAAACAAAAACGAATTAATTATAAATATATAAACAGTTATTATTTACATCAACAAAACTTACCTTCTTAACAGCACTTCAGGGATATAACGGTCCATCATTACCGCTTTCCCGTTCAAAATATCCTAATAAAGTTGCAATGAGTTTTTACGGCCATTAAGCTATCTTATACACTTCGCTCTAAAAGAGGGTCTAAAAAGAACCATGTTCGACTGCAAGGTCTGTTAGTAAGCATTTTTAAGCTTAAGGTATCACAACACTATTTATTTAAACCAAAAACTCGGAATACAAAACTAAAGTGTCAAAGAGAATGACATTATCAGGAAATAAATAAATAAATGTGACAACTAGCGTCCTCGATTACGTAACTAAAAGTTTAATTGATATGAAATATCTTTACAGCTTAGATTAAGAATAAAAAATTTACAGATACCTCTATTGGATAAATACACCAGCATATCCTGTACAAATTGTATAGATACAATATCAAAATTTTCCAATCGATTACATTAAACACATTCGATAAAAAGTTGGCAATTATGAAACTGTGACGGGAATGATAATTCCTGCCGCGTTTTTCTCGTTCAATTCGAATCTGTGGTGCGTTACCCAACCGGTTTTCCTAATTCGAAGCCGGAAAAGTTGCACAACGCCCAGTTTTTCTCGAACGGAACGCGCTCCCATCGACTAAACTTTATGAGGATATGGCGTTAAGTGGGTCACACACCATACAGCTTTGCTATTCCTACGTAAACGGCGCATTATTATTACATCGGGTGGAGATTTGCGTAACATCCTACAATTGGCGGCGATTTACCAGTACAGCAATCGAATAGGTTTTTGTTAGTTCGTTTTTGTTTCAATTATACATTAATGCTAACACAAATATCCATAGATATGTACCGTATGGTCGAAAAAAAATGGTGTCAAGTTGGTTTGGAAATGACGATCGATGACATTCCTCGTCAAAATATCGTTCACGATGATGAAAAAAAATCTGATAAAGTTTGAGCTCTTTAATATTAATCATCGTGGTTTTCTATTTTTCCATTTAAATAACACCAGACTTTTTTTTATTTTATTGCGTTCTAACAAATCACCGTGTTGTAAACATCAATACATATTCTTGTAGGAAATTGAACGATCTTCAAAAAAGGTCTGCTATGATTTTTCATTTAATCGACTCGTTTGAAAGATATTGAAGCTGTAGCAGATTTGACAAGAGAAGAATGGGAAAGCAACGGAGTAATGAACACTCAAGAGATAGCAGTCTACACAGATGCTTCCGTACGTTCAGGAGGTACAGGTATTCTAGTTTCTTCTCAGAGGAACTAGACATCCGACGATCTTTAAGGCTATCGGATGGCTGTAATGTTTTACAAGCAAAGATTTGCGCCATAAAGGTAGCGGCCAGTTGTATACGAGAGAAAATCGCTGATAGACCAATAGGAAATATCGCGATATACTGATATACTCTGACAGTTTGGGCGCTTTAAGAAGCATCACCATGCAATCAGTGTGATCGAAAACTGTGATGGACTGCCGAGAAGCACGGTCCTGGCTGCGTCAAGGCGGGGCTACTCTGCGCTGGGTGCCAGGCCACAGCAATGTGGTGGGCAACCAAGAAGCTGACAGACCTGTGATCAACTATGCGATCAACACACTGAAGGGAGCTATAGGAACTACCATCAAGGCCAAGCAGCAAGAGACGTGACAAGACCGTGAGGACTTCGCTACAGCTCGAAGACTGTGGCCAGTGGTAGATAGCAAAAAGACATATATTGTATTTTTGTATTTTACTAAGAGTGGGTTCCAGGTGGGACCCTCCACTGCGGCCGCGAGGGCCTATTTTGGCTCAGTTTCTACAAGCTCTTTAATAGAAAAATAGCATTAAAGTTCACCCTCAAGACCCAGCCTTTTAACATAGGCCGTTATGTCCGAGGGTGATATGTCTTCTTGGTCTGATAGGTCTAGCGTGGGTTTGCCAAACACCTCAAACCTGGTCCTGCCCCCAGCGGGGCAGGTACATATAACGTGCTTCATTGTTTCGTCATCTCTCTTATAGAGTCGGCATTCGGCGTCTTCCACCAGTCCCATCCTCTATGTAGGTGTGATCTCAGCCGGCAGTGGCGCGTTACAAACATACATACATACATAGTAAAAAGACAAAACAAGTACTAGAAGAACCTATTACCCATAATTGTAGATGTCATCACTGGAAACTGTCCGGCACTGGAATACCGACGCTTTAACACTTTAGAGCACAAATTTTTAGAGGGACTAGAGGAAGCAGCAGAAGCCAACATCAGCGACATCAGGAACTTTGCAAAGAGCTAGAAGTGATTTAACGCATAGAAAGAATGAGAGGAAGTTTGGTAAGGAGTTTGGTAGAATAATAAAAGGGGTATCGCAATGGATCCCAGGCTCTAGGGTTGCCAGATTTGAAAAATTGAAAAGCAGAAGGCAGGAATGGCGAGGATAGCGAAAAAAATTGGGTGCCACGCCCTAATTGTGCATTATTTTATCATAAAAAGCATGAACCTTTTATAATAAAACTCTACCTATAGAAAACTAACATTTTTTTTTCCAAAACAAATCAAATACTTGAAATATAAATAGAAACCGCGCCGAAAAATAGCCACGCCGCTGGAGCTGCCGTGTCGTGTAACATTGGACCTCCCTGTATATTTTAATACTTATTTTGAATATTTTTGGCTGGATTTAACTTTTTTATAATATTTGTACCATCCTTTTTTCATGTCACGTCATGATCCCAAACATCAGCAGCCTAACCTAACTTGTGACACTTGTGTAACCTGTGGCAGATTTAATTACTAAAAAATTATTATCTCAAAGCTATATTGTCCCTTGGATACGATAGCTTTTCATCAATAAGACAATCACATATTCATTTGTATTTTACTGACAGAAATCAAATTATACTAAAACTAAAAGTATTGGGAGCCAGGCAACATACAAAAAAATACAGCCGAAGTTAAAAATAAATAACTATATTAAATCAGGATAATCCATAATTATTGTAACTAACCCTGTAAAATTTTTGTTGGGTTATGGTAGAAATATTTGTCAGATAAAAATTATGTTAAAATGATGATTATGTTAAGTGAAAAAGGAATTATAGAAAGATATAATCTGATTAAAGCTAATGAATACATTGATTTGTTTTGATCCGATTTCTTTGATACCAAAATACTTCATTTTAATTCTTAGAGCACAACATAATTAATTAATTTAGTTAATTAACAATTGATTACATAATTTAATTTCTTAATTAATATTTTTAAAATATATTTCATTTAAATTGATCATCTACCTGCTAAACGTTGGGTGCCGTACCGCCGGACACTAACGTATTAAACAAGTTGCAACAGAGACACCTTAGACAACTCTTAAGAATCAAATAGTACCACCATATCTCAAACGTATCAGTCCTAGAAAAAGCTAGCTGCGAGAGCGCTGAAGCCATGATTACTAAATCCCGCTCAAGATGGGCAGACCTTAGAGAATACAAGAAAACCGCCTATCGAAATCTCTTCTTTACGGTGGGCTTGTAGACGGTAGGAGGAAACCAGGTGGACAACTCAAAAGATACAAGGATATTTTCCATGAAAACTTAAAGGGGATAAGCATGCAGAAGCATAGGCAGCGCACAATAGAACACAATGGAGAGTTGTAAACTCTATAGACTTTAGTATGATGTAATAAAAAATTAAGTTAAGTAAGTAAAGGTTATTATATAACAAGAGGCAACAAAGTACAGAAAAGCTCATGAAGGAAAACGCCTTGCGTAACCATCTTCTGATGCGTGTCAAATACTCGTCAGCCAGTAATGGCAGTAAGTATGTAAGTAAATGCTAATGATGCTAACATTGTTAGCGCAACGTGCCCCATAGTTTAAAATAAAATGTCTTTGGGTGTGATGTGGTTGATTAACATTATTTTCTCGGTATATCCAACGGAATTACCTCATACCTATTTGTTTATATTATTGTCTCATTTCTATTTTTCATACAAAATATACTGAAAGAAATCCCAGCAAACCACACCGCAACCAGCAGAATAATACAAGCGCGTAATAATTACAGCTGCCACGCCGCAATCAGTAATCCCGAGGAATTTCTATTAATTAATCTATTTTCGATGGCGTCCGGCGGCCATTTTAATGAAGATTATTGTTGTTGGCAATAAACAGCAACCAAGTGTGGGCGGCGGTAAATTAAAATTATGATTGTGCAGCTGCTGTTTAGAAAAAATAGTACGACCGATTGAAATTTATCGATGCAGATGAGTCATTACCATATACATATAGGTGAATAAATAAATATTTGTTTTGGTTAATTCCGCTCGTGACCGTGCAGCTACAAAGAACATTTTTATGGAAAATCATGTTGCGAAATATAGCTACTGAGTTTCGCAATCATTCGTATTCGATATTAAACTTATAGTCCAAGAAAATAGGCCTTCTTGAATTTTTGTTATATTACTGAAAAAAATTGCTACATTATTTTTTCGAGCTCGATCAAAAAATTGAGTCAAAATCGAGCTCCAAACAACGATGTAGCAATATCTTTTTAGCCGACCATACCAACATTAATTAGGCTATTAAGGTCGGCAAAAAAAAAGTTTTTTTTTAATTTCACTCAAAATTAGTTATTTGCGTCATAAATGAGCTACATACAAAATATTTTGATGGTGTCCTGTCTGTCTGTCCCTCTGTTTGTTTGTAACACGATAACTCAAATACCGTTATACCGATTTTAACCAAATTTGGCACAAAAATACTGTGGCACCCGAGAATCTGGCCATTAGTTTTTGGCGGGGTTGGGGGGTTGGCAAGGGGGTATGGGAGGAGGTTAAAAATTTTAAAAAATCGTAACTCCAGAATTACAGTAGCTAACGAAACGCGGTTTTCAATTTAAGATTAGGAATAATATGTGCAAAAAAATTTGTAACAACGTCAAAATCAGTCAAAGTCGCAGTTTTTGAGATAATTGAAACTAAAAGAACTGCCTACCAACTTTTTATTAACATATTTTAGTATGGGCGGCTATACGTGCCGCCCGACGCCGACGCCAATTTTTTCATTTTCAAATTTATTTGAGAACACCCAATTTTATATTTAAAAAAACGACAATCTCTCTCGTTTAAATATTTTTGTTCACTTCAATTAATTTTAATTGCATTTTGAAAGAGAAAATATAAAAATAAATTAAATAAGAAAAAAAATAAAGATAATCTAAATCTGTCTGAATTAAAAATTTATTTACTCCACAAAATAACTTTTCTTCATTAGGAAATACCTTTTATCTTTTTGTCTGAAAGTTAAGTCTGAAAATTAGTATTGTTAATTTTCCGGAACAGTGTACCTGCCTCAATTTGCCACAAATATTTACAAATCTCAAGTCTATTATTTCCAGAATATTTTCCAGATTATTCGGAATTTGTTTACCCGATTCTGGGGCTCTGGAAACAATTAAGTTAAAGGACAATTAAAATTTATTTCCAAACAAATTTAAATCGGTTTTGCAAGAAGGACAGTGAAGAATTCGTTACGTTTAAGAAATATATTACTTATAAAAAGTGATTTAAAAAATGTTTAGCTTTCTTTTCTCTCCTTGTAGCTATAGTTTATTTTATATTATATTTTATTAAATGGGGCACCTCCCCCCCCCCCTCAGCATTGTTGAGGCAGAAATATACGCTATCGAAAGATGCGTACAACTTATCTTAAATAGGAACTATCGGAAACAAGAAATAGTAATTTTATCCAGTAGTCAAGTAGCATTAAAATCGATTAACTCAGTAACCATCAATTCGAAGTTGGTCAATGAATGCCTAGAGAAGGTGGACAAATTAGGCAAAAAAATAAAGGCTTCTTACTCTAGGGGTACCAGCTTAATGATTTAGCTAGAAAACTATCTGGACCACAACCTTTCTGCTCCCTGAGTAGAAATCAACTTAAAGCGGAACTCAAGAACCTGGAAGAACCCATCCTTAATCTGGAAAAGAAATCTTCCAACGGTCTGAAACACTCGAACAAATATCTCAGAACTTACGACCGAGAAAAATGGAAGATTTTCGTTGATTTAAGTAAGAACAATCTTCGGATTGCTACGGGATTTTTAACAACTTACTCCTCAATGAACACCTCAGTAGGAGCTATGAAGCTAAGAAACAACGGCGAATGCAGATTCTGTGACGAAGATGGGGAAACACCAGAACACCTCATCAATGAGTGCGCCAAGATGACAACCATTCGTGCCATAAACTTTGGTACGAGTGATATCGGAGATGGAGAACTAATCTCTGTAAAACTGTCTCAGTTGCTAGCTTTTGTCAAAGCCCTGAGACTGTATGATAAGTTAGATCTCAAGAAAAAGAGACAGAATAGATCTACAGGGTTGTTCACCACATACGACACGGAGTATTGTAGCTAAACGATTAGCTTTTTACAAATAGTAAGTTTTGGGTTCGTTGGAGGACTATTAGATCTACAATTTAAAAATATTTTTACAAGATAATAAAGTAAGTCCCAAATAAGTAAAAAATATTATAGTTGTATTTTTTTAAATGGAACACCCTGTATATTATTCTACTTTTGGATTCTACGATTGAAATAAAGGTAAATTTGATTAAGGTTTATTACACTTAAACCTTACCGTTTTTGAAATATTTTCAATTTTATGAAATTGCAGTAATAATTTTAAGGCTTCATTTCTCCAAAGGTATCAAAGCTCTTCAAAATATTTACTGAAGATTATTTCTTGATCAGATATTGTGTTGCAATAATAAAAATTTTACTACCTTATACAGAGGTCCAAAAATTTATATTAAATAATTACTAGCTTTAAACGGCAATAACTTGTTTAATTTAAATGGAACACCCTATATATTTTACGTGAATCAGATACACAATGTAATTGTCTATCAAATTGTATTATACCATTTTTTACCCATCTCTTCGAGTTTTCGTAGAAAATGCATTTTCTTATAATTTAGACCACATTTATCACTATGCCCATGGAATATTGACATTTTAGCTTATTTTTAAAGATGTAACAAAATGGCGTATATATATAAAGTTCTATTCGGAGTAAAAATGTTTTTTTGTGCCTCGGCTGTATGTCAAACGTACAGCCTCGCCACATAAAGGGTCATTTTTACTCCTAACAAAACAATATACTATTATAAAAAACACAAAGATAAAAGATATAGTCTGTGAAACGAATAACTTTGAATTTGACAGTTCCCGCCGGCTTTTCTAGTGTTTATTTTATTAGGTTAGCAAATGGGGCCATGCATATTTCTTTGTTTTCTGCAAAGGTTGTCTGATATTTCGTGTTGATTTTTACTAGAAGAGGAAGAACTGTCACTTGTTTTATTATTTTCCTTTTCTATTTCACGAAAGTAAAAAGAGTTACCTATCTGCTTTGTTCAGGCACTCAATTTAAAGAATATCAGTAACTTTTTTAGCAGAGGGATTTTATATTTGCCATGTTGGTAAAAAATAACGGTCAAAATTCAAAGTTATTAATTTTATTAAAGAATTTTATAGACTATATCACATGATACAAAGAAAAGAAGGTATGATGTTGCGCAGGTTGGTCACTATGTCACAGGTGATAACGGCAACATTTGTCAAACAGATGACACATAATAAATGTGAAAATAACTTTTCAAATGTCAAGTTCAATGATTTGACATAAGTTTTGAGGTTTTGTCCTAATTCTTCCGTATGTTACTTTGAATAAGAAGACTAAGGAAGGAGCATAATGCTATCCATGTATTCATGCATGGTGAGCGGAAAAAGCGCCATAAAGGCACTCTAGGGTGGGGATTCTTAACAGTTCTGTTTGACGATTCATTTGACACATTTGAATTTGATTTGAAATTTTGTTGATTTGTCAGTCTTTACGGAGCTTATTTTATGTTATTTATTATTTATTCTATTACTGATATTTATATAAAGGTAGTAAATCTAGATGGAAATTGTGACAGCAGTTAAATTAACAGTGACACTATCGCGATTTATCGAAAAAGACTCTAAAATAGTTGGTTGTGTAGCGTGCGGTAGATCTCGGCAAAAATTGAGTGAAATAATGGAACAACTTTTCGCTACTAAATGACTATATAATATACATACGTGTAGTAAACCGATCATTTATGAAATTCACTTAAATTAACTAAATTATATATATTTTTCTTGCATTTTAGCTTTTATTTATTACTTGTCAAAGATTAGATGTCAAAGAATTTAGATACGTTAATTTGACTTACCTGCTTCAGTAGCGTATCGGATGTTTTTGTTAATAAATACTTATTATAACTTATCTATTTTTATTAGAATTATATATTTTTATAACAATTTTAATAACTACCAACATTTATTCACAACGTAAAATAAAACAACAAATTATTGAGTCTACCCCACGTCTACCCTACATCATAGTTTTACATTTTTTAAATAAAATTAGAACGACACTGATAAACCGGAATTTAAGTCGGCCATATTTGAGGCCCATCGCGGTGTACCTAAGATTTTTGATATGCTCCTTCCTTAGTCTTCTTATTCAAAGGTATTTTAGGTCTTTTTTTATTAGTGGCAATTGAACAAGATGGATATTTTTTGTATGGCGTTTGACGTATAGCCACTATGCGCAAACTGAACGAAATTGAAGCCGCTATCGATCATACCTTGTTTTCTTTGTATCGTGATAAAAGCACAACAAACAAATTCAAATGTGTCAATTGAAACGTCAAACAAAACTGTCAAAAATGAGGTATCATGATGTCGATTCCGCCTCCTAATACATGAATATACGAATGAAATGAAAATCGCTGTCATTTTATATGTAAATTTATATGGGAAATGTCATCGATCGCTGTTTTTTTTTCGATCATGCGGTATTAAATTATATTAGATTGTTTCCTTTAGTATTCAAAGATGGTACCTAACACAAAAATGTCACTTTCTTAACAGTTTGCAACCTAAAAATTGTTATTTTTATCGTGATTAGTGATAACTCTGGGAAGGTTGGGAAACCGAATATTATATACATTTCAGAAATAAAACATATCGAATCACACTCTAACCTGGTCATTTTCTTGTCAACAACGTTGTGGAGAAGTAACCAAGCATCACACTCACACACATAATACGTGCAACAAGTGGGAACGAATTGAACGAAGTTTCTCTCATCGAGCTATCAAACGGCCACCTCAGAGTCGCTTATTAAGTTGCATGGCTGCGTGTTATAATCACTAATCGTTCAGATACGCCATTTTTTTATTTTGTATCTTTTATTTCTTTACTTACATTTAATAACTACTTTTAGTACTTTTAAGACTAATATATAATTAAATGTTATTGAAATATTTTCAATGCGACTTACTAGCCGTTTTATTATTCTTAAAGTATACGGCACACGAGTCATACTGACTGGCCTAAACACGAGAACAATAGTATATTGTATTATTAGGAGTAAAAATGATTAATTTCGTGGCGAGACTGTACGTTTACGACTCGCCGACATTACAACAATTTTAAACGTTGCAAATAAGATAAAAATATTTAAGAGTAATAGATACCTTGTAAAGATCTAGGAATATTGATTTACAAGAACTATCATCAGCATCATAATTTTCAGCTTATTCAACCATTTCCAATTATGGTGTAGCCTCTCTCACATATTTAGATACTTTCTTTGTAGTTGAGCGGATTGGTTGTCTATTGTTGGCTATGAGGACATTGTGGACCCAAGTTATCCCTGCTAATTTCTTAACATTGTTACGAATTCCGTGGGTCCACTAATTTAACTCACGATAAAATACTTAACGAATTAATTTTTTTCTCACTCTGTACACACAACTTATACTATTTACAACACAATTTATGCAACTACTATTACTTTAACGATTCTGACACCTTCGCCAATTAATTCACAATTTAAAACGCGGTATTATCAAACTTCAGACTGGTGCAACTGCCAAGCGCAGGCCTTTATATACCCTCTGGCGAGCGTTACTGGAACGTTCTAAAGAATTCTGTAATATTCTTTTACTTTCTGGCGAATTCGCCAGGTTCCTCAATGCACGTTGCGGTTATGTAGCAGTAATGCAGTTATGCAACCAGTAATACAGTTTAGCGCTACATACACCTTGACAATATCATATGGTCCCATCTCAGGTTTGGTCATCTCCTAGGCCTCTTAATTCCTCGTGGGTACCATGCAGGAAGTATATTACTTATAAAAGTGTTTCAAAGAATGTTAAACTCCTACCCCTACCAGAAAATAAACACAAGAATTAAGTTGGCATGGGGTATCTACATATGAAAGTAACACAATTATATTCAAATCTATAGAATGCCACTTTGTAGAAGACTTGTAGAATGTTTAGGAGAGGGGTTAATCACCACGACCTTAAAAATCTATTGCGTGTCTCTCCTTTCTTGAGTTATCTTCTTCTGAGTGTGTCTGTCCGTAGAATATCCTGTAGAAAGGGAAAACCAAGTTCTGGCGTTTTTCAACCAGGAGATTCTACGCCTTCCAAGTCCTTTTTTGCCTAAGATCTTTCCCCGGAGTATCAGCTGAACTAGACCATATCTCTTTTGGTTCCTCATTATGTGTCCCAGATATTCTAATTTTCGTTGTTTTATTTTTTTGTTTTGTTATCCACTATTTCGTTCTCCTTTTGAAGCATTTCCAAAACGGTCTTGTTGGATACGTGGTCTACCCAGGAGATTCTCAGAAGTCGTCCGTAATAGCCACATCTCAAAGACATCAAGTTTTTTATGGACGCTTCTGTTAATGTCCAGGATTCGGCACCATACCTGCAGGAGTACAGATCAGATAAGTAGTCCCAGTTTGGTCTGTAAACTAAGATCTCTACACTTGAACAAATTTCCCATTCTAACGAAAGCAGCTCTTGCTGATTGAGTTATAACGAGTTATAACTCATCACACAGTCTCAGGGCTTTGACAAAAGTCAGTATCTGAGTCGGCTCCACAGAGGACAGCTCTCCATAGAATGCCACTTTATCTAAAGAAGAAATCATTCATTCGATCAATGTTTACTATCAGTCATGACCTATGCGGGACCTGAACAGATGGATCATAAAAATTACAGCATGGTACCCACGAGGAATTAGAGACCTAGAAGAGTACCAAACCTAAGGTGGGACCATGATATTATGTAATTAGTAGGAATAACTTGGATCGGCATAGCCAACAATAGATAACAATGGACTCAATTACTGGAAGATTATCTAATTATGTGAGGGAGGCTACACCATAATTGGAAATGGTTGAATAAGCTGGAAATGAAACAACTTTCAAAATTTCAAAGAAGAAAAATTATAAAAAAATATTTTAATAAACTGATCATGTACGACCAGTGAGAACAAACAATACAATACAGTAAGTATACAATAAAATCACAGAATGAAATCACTCACACAGATTAAAATGGTATTCCGATTGCATAAATAATTGTGTTTTATACATCCGACAGATCTATATCAAGCCCATAAAACCCGCTATAATAGTTTCTATACGATTATAACAATATGTGCATTGTTTTTTCTATTACCGCATCGCATTATATTATTATTGTTGTTGTCGGCGGAAAGACGTAATGGCGCTGAGCGCTCGTCCAATTATTACCTCGATGGTACATTAAACGCGATAGATCACAACGATTCGGTACCACCCACACTCGCCTAACCATAATAATGGGTGCTTCATGGTCCGGTACCGTGTGCACGAGATTCAAGGTTCTCTATGTCGGTGCAGAACCGCACTGAATAAAAATTCAAAAATTACTAACGAGAATATGGAAACTTAACAGCATGATTTATAAATGATAACTAATTGATATAATAAATATTATGATTAAAAAAATTGTGTGTACAGGGTGGGTCAAATTCGACGCTTTTAAATGGAAACACCCTTTTCTATAGGAGATAGACGAAAACTAATATCGGTATCTGGAGCTCAATTTTCATCAAAAACATGATGGTGAAAACCGCACATCAATATCTGTTACCGTTTCGGAGTTACGGGGTGTTTTTCAAAAATGTGCATTTTTAACAAATCGCTGTAACTTTTTTGCTATGGATAATTTTGTATTTCTATGAAAACATTTACAAAGCACCTTTTTACGTAGAATTTAATGGTTTAAGTATAATTTTTTTAAAATTAATAATTTTAGAGTTATCAACAGAAAAATTGATTTTTTATTTGGGAAACCCTCTATATTTTTAATTAGCTGAAAAGAATTTAAAATTACCTTTCCAAAAATATAGCACACTTGATATTTTGTTATAATCCCCTTCGAAATACAGAATTTTTAAAAGTTCGCCACTTTTAACTAGCAGGCTTTGGACCACTTATTGATACTATGCCCTTAAGGGAACTCGAAAACATATTTTTCCAGCAAGACGACGCACCCGCCTCTGAACACTGAAGTTATCAGCCAATTTCAAGAATAATTGAATAGCTAACCAAGATCCCAGCCGTTGGCCGTCGAGGCCACCTGACTTAGTGCCCATGGATCTAATCCTATGGATATATTTGCGGAAGAATAAAGGTTCCTTATTCTTCCGTATAATCTAGACAATAATTAGAAATACTTAGCAGTTATGAGAGGGTATCTTTCACCTCCACTGAGTTAATAAATTTCGCGAGAAATGTTCAAAAACTGCCCCGTCTTTCCATAACAGAAAACGGTCGATATGTCGAACACCTGTAGCAAAATCTCATTTCTTGGTTTGCTATTTATTTTTATTGTTATTAGATATAGTTTAAATGTGTTGATGTTGGTTAAATATATTTTAAATTGTTATAAAATTCTGCATATCTCTCATAGCAAATATTATTTTCGTTTTAATTGATGCTCACAGCTAGAATTTTTTTGCTTTACAGCCGGTGCCGTTCAAAGCCTACTTATTTAAAGCGGGCGAATTTTTATATACTCTATATCTCGAAGAGGAATCGAGCAAAATATCAAGTGTGTTATATTTTTGGAAAGGTAATTTTAAATTCTTTTCAATAAATTAAAAATATACAGGGTATCCCATATAAAAAATCAAATTTTCTGTTGATAATTCTTAAATTATTAATTTAAAAAAAATACACTTAAACCATTAAATTCTACGTTAAAAGGTGCTTTGGAAATGTTTTCATAAAAATACAAAATTTTCCATAGCAAAAAAGTTACAGCGATTTGTTAAAAATGCGTATTTTTGAAAAACACCCCGTAACTCCGAAACGGTAACAGATATCGATATGCGATTTTCACCATCATGTTTTTGACAAAAACTGAGCTCAGACACCGATATTAGTTTTTGTCTATCTCCTATAGAAAAGGGTGTTTCCATTTAAAAGCGTCGAATTTGACCCATCCTGTACAGGGTGTCCGATTTTGGTTGAAATCATACGGTATCTCCGTTATTCGTGAAGATAGAAGGGTGCGGTTTGCACAAATCCGTGCCAATTTTTTGTCAAACAGAAGATGGCTGTCAACAAACTTTTCATAGCTTTCTTCGTTTCTGAGCTACAGGGTCTTTTCGAAAATTTTGCAATTTGGGACAGCCCCCGTATCTCCGTTATTATGGATGATATCGAGAAGCCGAAAACTGATTCTTTTAAAACTTTTTACGTAGAATACAGTGACGTAGTCTGTTTTCCTACGAAAAAAGTATTTTTGAAAATATGAACTAAAGTTATGTTTTTTCAAATGGAACACCCTGTATATTTATAAATTATATGATCCGCTTTGCTATGAGCTTCTCAAAAATATTACCACTCTATATTTATTTTCACTGTTTACTGCAATATTTAAAATATATCATTTTCTTGTTAGTAGGCCGTATTTTCTAAAATAGTCATACACATATTAAAATTTTATTTGGATTTGATATATTTTACTTTTGAACGGTTACCACTGAATCTCTGAATATATTTTTCTTTTTTTTATAACGGGATGGGTTTGCAAATATCTAAAAGCTTGCATTATTAAAGCATTTTCCAGGTGTTCGACATTGTATTATGTATTAGTTGCCACGATATATTTCATATTTCAAAAATCCCTAAAATCAGAAATCGAGAACGGACAAATCCGGGAATCAGGGAGGCCATCATCTAGGTCCATTGGTTCCAATTCATTGATTTGAGAAATAATAATTTAACAACATTCTAATATTTTCGTTGTAAGTTAAGTTGTGCTGGGGAGCTCCATCTTGCTGAAAGTATATTTTACGTAAATTAGCTAAAGGAATATTTAAAAATTCCGATACGCTAGCTTCCAAGATTTACAAATAGCGGTAGGGAGTTAAGTTTTCCTAATATATAAAGAATTTATTAGTGGCTCTCAAAGAGACAGATAGCAATATACTTTTAATAATTCATTAGTTTCTTTATTATCAATCATGGCCTACTAATAAATATGATCCTTTAATATATTTTTTTAAATATTGCAGTAAATAGTGAGAATAAATATAGAGTGATATATATTTTTGAGAAGCTTATGGCAAAGCCAGATTATATAATTTATAAATATACAGGATGTTCCATTTAAGAAAACGTAACTTTAGTTCATATCTTCAAAAATATTCTTTTCGTAGAATAACAGACTACGCCACTGTATTCTACGTAAAAAGTTCTACAATAAACAGTTTTCACCGTCTCGATACCCTTAACAATAACAGAGATGCAAGTGATGTCCCAAATTGCAACATTTTCAAAAAGACCCTATAGCTCAGAAATGAAGAGGGCTATGAAAATGTTGTTTACGGCATCTTCCGTTTGACAAACAAGTGGCACAGGTTTGTACAAACCGCACCCTTCTATCTTCACGAATAACGGAGATACCGTATGATTTCAACTAAAATGGGACACCTTGTAGTGAAACTTCTTACTAACACCAATTAAATTGAAGGATTTGAGGGACATGTTTGAAAAAATGTAGTTTGAAATGTTGAAAAAGTAATAAATTAAAAATTACATAATAAATTTGATTCGCTTTCACAAAATTTGTATTAGTTATGACCGCGTCTGCCCGTATTAGGACTCCATTCGGGTACCTCTATCCACGTGCCGAGATTGGTTCCAATCGACCCATAATTAATAAAAATCCGGAGGCATCGGTTCGAAACGTCGAGGGCGTCATCCTGTAGTCCGTTCCCAATTATGCCGAAATTGACCCGCATTTTTCTTCAATATCGAATCCTTAATCCCACCCTGATGATGATGTAAACGAAACGTCGCGCGTCGTATCCAACTTTGCAGGATGGACCGTGTACACCGTCGCTCACATAGTCTACCCATTAAATTTGGTCCAGTCATTCATTAATGTGGATTCCTCCTCACAAGGTCATTCCTGGCAACGAAAAAGCTAACCACCTCGCGAGAAATACAACGAATAGTCTTTCTATTAACTACAGACCTTTAGAGGATCTGAACGCAGACTTGATACAATTATTCAAAAGTCTGAATCATGTTTACATATCTTTAAGAGGGTAAATCCGACCCTGTATAGTTTTGGAGAAGTTAGATTTTCTAGTAAATTTATCGCCGGAACAGATACGTACTACCAAGTACTACGGTCGAATCGACGTAAATTAGACGTCATTATTTCGTCATTAATCGACTCGTTTAGTTCCCTAACTGGTGCAGAGCAATCAGAGTCAAGTTAGGCATGAACAAGGAACGAACTTGGAATAGTACCAACAATAGAAAAAAAGTGTCACAGTAGCCTTAATAGTGACAATAAATGTCCAGTCAATATAATATGTTGCACATAAGAATGTCAACTCCCAGCGAAGAACTAGTTACGCCACTAGATTTAGCGTGAAAAATTTTACGGTAGGTACTCAGATTTCACCTTTACGATAAGTTACAAGCTTCTTACAAGGTAGTGTCGAAAATGCAACATTTTCAAATCTCTCTCTCTCTCTCGGTTCTGTATTTTATTTTATTAACCAACAGGGGTAGGACAAATTTGTGTGTAGCATCTTTAAGCTTCATTTAGAACCTCGCAATTAGTGGTTTCAATTAACTTAGCAATGTGTTCCTTTAATTTCAATGTAAGCATTGAGAACGTCACAATTAGTGGTAGACATTTTCAATTAGTAGAAAAAGTTATCAAACTTTCAACCTTTCCACTAATTATACTTCAAAATTAGAGAGAAATGTTATTTTGGCTTTTGATTATCTTCCGTCAAAAGAAATTGTTGTTAGAAATCAAAAGTTGATTGTTTTATAAGCTAAAGAATATTAGGCTTTCTTTATGGATACAACTGACTAACCCAAGCTGTTGCTAAGATATTCTATACTCTGTTTTTTTTCTCAGGTAAGATTTCGACAGACGATGACAGAAAAAAAGTAGATGACGTCCATACCAATCCCAATTTAACTACAAAAAGTTTCTAATATTTTTTAAGTTAACTATGGATGGGTTTATACCTATATTTATATAAATCCGTCATCTCTTGTTGTTTTTAACCAGTTTTATTGGTTTATTTCAAAAATGACAGATCATATTTCAATATTATTGGTTTGACGGAAAGATGAACGACAAACGAACGCCGATGCGTGTGAACTCGTCTTAAGATTTTTGAGAGTTGTCAAACTCTTGCCAATTTATAGGTTATAATTTTGTGTCAAATGTCATATAGAAATGATAAATATTTTGCATTTTGCATTTTGGACTGTGTTATTACGTGTTTCGTGTTTTTTAAAATTAAGTGGAGGAAAACTTGCGGGAAAATTAAGTGTTGACCCAAGACCATAGTTTACAGTTCATATTCGGTGCCCAGTGACGATTTGCCAGAGATTATGGCCAGAGAGATGTATTAGCCACAAATAAAGTTTGTATGCTATCTTGTATATAATACCAAAAACTGGAGTGTCTGTAAAATAGCAGCACACGATAGGTAAATAATAATCATTTTGAATAATTATATTGATAAATGTAACAATAAATGCAGGAAGTTGCTTGAGCTTGAAAGCCGGAAATAATTTTTATATCTATTTTGTTATGTGGTGTTTTTTTTTAAATAAACCCTTGCTTGTTTTGTATTAGCATATACTGTAATTGTTTTTAATAAAATAACTCGATTAGGTTTTCTCAATTTTATAACAGTTTTTTTCACAATATTTTGAAGTAATCACATGGTAATCAATTGTCACTCAAATTTTAAATATATTAATTTTCTGCTATGCGTTCCAATTGTACCAACTTAATTCTTTGTAAAATAAAATAAACTAATTTAAAAATAAAATGACAGACACATCTATCACTGTCAAGGATCTTGTCGTTGGACAGACTATATATTAATTTTAATTGTGTTTTTAATTTTAATTGTGTTTCCCTACTCATAAACGAGAAACCCCGTAAAACACACGAAAATGTGACACCCTGTATACAGCAAAATTAGTATGTTGGCTTACTTTTAAGCTTAACTAATCTAAAGAACAATCCAAAGAAACTTATACAGGGTCGGTATTATGTATGGAAACCCTGATGGAAACGGTCGATTATATTAGATAAAATATAGAAGGTACCGCAAAAAGTTAAATAGAAAAGTTATAGGGTTTATAAATATCTATTAGCGGGTAATAAATTTAAATATACAGGGTCGTCGATCATAAAGTCGTGGCACATCAAAGTTTCATTTTTTTAAATGGAATCCCCTGTATATTATTGCATATTTCGGTTCTTCCTTCAATTCTAAGCAAAAATCGAAATACACACAATGTACCTCATACCAACCGTTTCCGAGTTATTGACTTTTGAAAATATCACTTAAACAATTTGATTTAATTAATTTCGATATGTTCAGTTTCATTTAAGGATGCCATTTTACCGAAACTGTGATACTTAATAATATTTGACATTAGTTCTCATGTTAGCATTTATAGATGTATAAAATGAGAGTATAGCAAGTCTGAAAATTACAAAATTTTCGTTTAACATTTCAATTCTTCAATTTATATACATCGTGTATTATAATTATAGCTTAAAATTGAAGGAAGAATTGAAATATGCAATAATATATCGGGGGTTTTATTTAAAAAAAAGTCTGATGTGACACAACTTTATGACCGACCCTGTATACTTAAATTTACATCACGGTTTCGGCAGAATGGCATCATTAAATCAAACCAAACGCATCGAAGTTAATTAAATCGATTTGTTTAAGTGATATTTTAAAAAATCAATAACTCGGAAGCGGTTGCTTTGAGGTACATTGTGTTTATTTCGATTTTTGCTTAGAATTGAAGGAAGAATTGAAATATGCAATAATATACAGGGGTTCTATTTAAAAAAATGAAACTTTTTTGTACCACGACTTTATGACCTACCTTGTATACTTTAATTTATTACTCGCTAATAAATATTTAAAAATCCTATAACTTTTGTATTTAACTTTTTGCGGTACCTCCTATATTTTACCTAATAATCGACCGTTTCCATATACATAAAAGCGACCCTGTATAAATAATTAACTTTCTTTTTTTTTTTAAATTAAACTTTGATTTGCCACGACTTTATGAACGACCCTGTATACTTAAATTTATTACTCGCTAATAGATATTTAAAAATCCTATAACTTTTGTATTTAACTTTTTGCGGTACCTCCTATATTTTACCTAATAATGGACCGTTTCCATACATAAAAGCGACACTGTATAACCATACTCGCACAATACTCCATCCTAACAGGCAAAACATGAAAGTAATAAATGTCAATGTTACGTAAAATATTTGGATTTGGCGAGTCGATCGATATTTTTTTGCGGCGATTGAAGAAATCCGAGCAATTTCGCTTAAAACAACGTTATATAGGCGGCATTCCATCTCCTGTCGCAATTTTCGATCGATGCTCCAGGCTGCGAGCAGAAATTCTTTCACATTTGCTCTGGAAATTCTGACCATCGACGCGTCATCACTAAATATTGTTTGTTCAGCCATCGTTCACCGTCACGTCATATTATATTGTCGAGCTCTCTCAATCACTTGCCAACCAAATGAAAGAGATTGGTGACTGGTGACGTCATTAAGGCATTTCGTAAATTACTCCATATTCTTTTTAGTAATTGTCATTGTCAATCTGATTTGGGGTTATAATTTTATTGACGGACAGCGATCAATGTCAAAATTAAAATTTGGTTAGGCTGTCAAACAGTTATTAATATTGACTTTTTGATTTTAAATTTTTGAAGAGAATCTTCTTTACACGCGTCACGAGACGGCCGTGACGCGCGAGCTAACGAGAGGAAAAGTGATGGCGGCAGTGTTGCCATAGCTACCTTATTCGGGGTAGTTCTATCCCTTTATAAAACAATTTAACCCCGCTATCTCGTGATAATCTACCCGGATGAAAAATAAACTTGTGGCAATACCAAAGAGTAGATAAGACAAGAGACGACAGTGAACAAAGAGTCGAATTTCGCGAGAGAGACGCAGATATATTAAAATTTAAAGGTCCCATCAAGTCCCATTTTGTCTGTTGCCAAGTATATTTCTTTGAAAAATAAACAAGATTTTCTGAAAATAAATTAATAATATAAGAAGGAAGTAACGTATGTTAATACGGAAATGTAAATTTTTAGTTTAGGTTAGTTTAGGTTCTTTTTTCGCAATGTACTGATAATATCAAAGAAACAGAATGACTAACTAAGTTGATCGATTTCAAAGATAAACAGATAAAATCTGAGAATCTGACAACGGCTTATTTTATTAATTCTAACCTATGATTTTAGGACGCTAATCAGCTGTTCTAATCAGGCTTAAACATAAACAAATCTGATTAGTAGTTTTCTTGCATTTTTGCCTTTTTAAAGTGTGTTTTCAGAATTTTTCGATATATTATCGTTTTGAGAGTTTTTAAGGTTTAATTTTAGTATCGTTTTTGTTGCGTACTAAATTGTAATTATTGTTAAATATGAATACTGAACAGGACACGAGTAGCAGGAAAAGACGAGATGGTGGCAATGTGTGTGCTTATAAAGACTGCAAAAATAGGTTTTATTCTTCGACAAACATAGTATTTCACTCTTTTCCAAAAGATCCTGAAAAGTATTTTTATAGAAATATACTATATAATTATGTTATTAAAAAAATATAATCCTTAGATCGAAGACATGGTTAGAAGCTTGTAATATATTTTTACAAAAAAAATTGAGCATCTATTTTTTTTACATAAACTCCATTGTGATATTACACTTGTTCAAGTCCATATGTAAAAAAATACACGTAAATAAAACATTTCTTACAAATCGACTTGGTCACTTTATCTTATTGTTTACCAACGAAATATTGCTTTTATTATCTTTATTCCCTTATTTTATTGTATATAAAATTTAGAAAACTCATTTTTTTTCGTTTCTATTTATTTCTTTACCCATACAGTAACTATTTATAAGCTATACAAGCAAGTTTTAATAATAGCCTATTTCAAATTTCCCGCGAAAAAATTACGAAAATTTAAAGGGACAAGCGAGACGAGGTCACTCTCCCCACCACTCAAACATGAAAGGTACCGCGCGAACTGTCGTCTCTTGTCTTATCTACTCTTTGGCAATACTTCTCTAAATTTGTGCCATACGCGTCTAAGAAAATCACTATACTCTGGTATACTATAATAAACTTGATACTGAACCAACCTTGATGTGTAAATTTTCATGCATATTTTCATCAATAGGTTTGTAGTGTAGCTTCTGAATAAAGATCGAGGTAGAGCATCTAGCTAATTTGCCAGCTCAGAATTAGAATTTAAAGTTAGTAACTCGCATTCTCATTGGAGGACACTGTCATATTTATTTCAAACCAATAATTAACGAGAATATTCGTATAATTTAATAAAATTGCTGTAAATAAATAAATAATGAATTATTTGTAATTGAGCTGTAATTTATGTGTTATAAATCCGGTCAATGATGGAGGTAAACAATTGTGATTGATTAAAATTTTATTTTAACATGAAACTTTTGTTAACAACATTCTGAGAATTCGAATAATGAATTGAATAGGGACAAGACAAGTGGCATCTGTCTAAAAAAGACAGTGCTTTAAAGTGACAATTTGGTTATGTAAAATTTGCAGTGACAATTTTGATTATGCGAAATAAATACATATTCTATGAGTTTACTAGTTGCCTAACGATTTACATTAATTTAAAAATAAATCCCTAACAAGAATAATGAACAAAATATTTAAACAAAAACAGCCCACAGACCACACAAAACAGATTGTTGGTTAGTAGCATCAGTTAGTAGTAGCAAAGAATATCTTAATACCCTACTTAATATTCTTTGGTAGTAGTCAGAGATATAGATGTAGAGAATTATTGTTTTATAATAAAAATTAAAAAAACATAAAATTATAAAGCTAAAATAGTATACGGTTTTATATTAACTCTATTTTTTTTTAAATTTATAAGAAGCATTCATAAAAATATATATGTACCTATATCCTTCAAATCTTTTAATTTAATAGCTGTTAGTAAGGAGTTTAACTTCAAATGCGCACATAGGGCACACACAATTTTTATTTTTTTTGCATTTTTCTCTCTCCGACTTACAAGACCACCATAGCGATTCGCTCCTAGATATGGTATTTGTACCTAAATGTAACTTATGAAATATCTTTATTTAACGGCTTTACTGATGCAAGTCCTTTTTCGTGGAAATACTCATCGCCACCTGGAAAAACAAATTACGACCAAAAATAAAATGAAAATTTGAGGCAGTGGACCGGAAAATTCTACGATGAGCCGAAAACTTTCGGGAATTTTTATAATTAGAATGTCGCCGGCTCACTCTTTTTTTATCTCCATGCCGCGCCGTCTCTGCCTCGAGGGCGATTTTGGTTAATTAAGTTTCTTAACAGATTTAACTCTATTTTCCTCCTTTTTCCCAGTCGTTTTTCCTGATAAATTTTCAACGCTTCTCTTTTTCGCGCAGCTTTTGGAATCAAATCTGTTGTTGTTTCTTTTCATCTGAAGAGGATTTAAACCAAAACGGAAAAAAATGTCTATTATTTAATTTAACCATTAGACGTACGACTTAAGGTGAAACTGTATCTTATATATATAATATATATATATATATATATATATATATATATTATATATATATATATATATATATATATATATATATATATATATATATATATATATATATATATATATATATATATATATATATATATATATATGTTCCCGTCATCCCTTCATGGGACATAGGGCTTCTAAGAGATGTTTCCATCTGATCCTATTCTGAGCTGTCTGTTTGATCTTTCCCCATGTTTTCCCAACCTCTTGGGCTTCAGAGGTTACTGTTCTTCTCCAGGTAATCCTTGGTCTTCCCCTGGCACGTCTTCCCTGTGGATTCCATTCAAGTGCCTGTCTAGCGATATCTCTGTGGGGTCTGCGCAAAATGTGCCCAATCCAGCCCCACTTTCTTTTCTTAATTTCGATATCTATTCGATTTTGTGATGTTCTTCTCCACAGTTCTTCGTTGTTAATTTGATTGGGCCAGAAAATTCTCAATATTCTTCGAAGACACTTGTTAACAAACACCTGTAGGCGATCCATGAGACCACGCGTAACCTTCCATGTTTCGCATCCATAAAGCAAAATAGATTTGACATTGCTATTGAAGAGCTAGACTTTAGTTTTTTTGCTATATATAGAGGAGTTCTACACAGGTGTAAACATGCCAAAAGCTCTTTGTGCTTTCAAAATCCTTTCCTCTATATCTTTCTCTGTGCACTGAAATTCATCAACTCTTTCGATGGCTAGGTTGGAGAGGTATAGATCTTGGTTGTTGGGAGTATTTGATCTCATTTCTTTGGTTTTTGCCACGTTAATTTGAAGACCGACATTATTAGCTTCCTCCTGGAGTCTAAGAAGATTTTGAGACATAACCGAATGTGAATGAGAAAAGATGCATAGATCGTCTGCATAATCCAGGTCTTCTAGCCTGCTTAAGAGTCCCCATTGTATCTCTAGCGGTTCTTTAAATGCTTTGTTTAGTGCTACATCCAGAACGATGTTAAAGAGTAGCGGCGAAACTATACAGCCCTGTTTTACACCTACTGCAATAGAAATTTTCTCCCCCACTTAACCTTGTAGCACACAGCTTGTAGCATCATGATAAAGCATTGTATCTAAAACTGTATCTTAAATTAGTAAAAAAGTCAGATTGAATGAATGTAGAATGTTTAGGAGGGGAGTTAATCACCGCGACCTTACAGATCTATTGTATTTCCCCTTTCTTGAGTTATAACGAGTTATAACTCATCATACAGTCTCAGGGCTTTAACAAAAGCCAGTATCTGAGACGGCTCCACAGGGGCAAGCTTTCCATCCTCGACATCAGCCGCACCAAAGTTCATGGCACGAAGGTTCGTCGTCTCGGCGCACTCAATGATAAGGTGTTCTGGTGTTTCCCCATTTTCCTCACAGAATCTGCATTCGCCGTTGTTCCTCAGCTTCAGCCTACTGAGGTGTTCGTTGAGGAGACAGTGTTCTGTTAGAAACCCCGTGACAATCCGAAGATTGTTTTTACTTACCTAAATCAAGGAAAATCTTTGATTTTTCTCGGTCGTAAGTTCTGAGGGACTTTTTCGAATGTCTTAGACCGTTGGATGACTCCCATTCCAGGTTACGGGTGTAGTCTTCCAGGTTCCTCATTTCCGCCCTATTTGATTTCCGTTTGGAAAACAGAACGGTTCTGGTCCAGTTAGTGGTGTGTTTGCTCCTTTTCTAAAAAAATCAGATTAGTTACACCATTTGTAACTCAAGAACGACTGAACCGATTTTGATGATAACAGGATACAGCTAATTACCAGATATAAAAATATTACATATCAAAGAGATTTAACCTGCTACTGATGGCCACCCACTTATCTCTCATTTTAATTTAGGGTTGCCAACCGTCCTCTATTCCAGAGGACAGTCCTTTTTTAATCTCACTGTCCTCTTTTCTCTGGCTTATTGAAAAAGACCTTTTTTTTCATACCAAACTCAAAATCTAAAAATGTTTGTGTATCGCCACAATGTTTTAAAAAATTGTTAATCTGTGTCTTTCGCTACTCCGGTTCGTTTGTCCAGAAAAGAAGTCGAAGAAATATTTTTTGTGGAAGCGATAAACATGTTAAACTATTTTATGTTTAATTATTGTTGGCTCACGTTTTGAAAAAAAGGTTTTTGTTGAAAATGGTTTGTTTTATTTTAACAAGTTTTGAGTATAAAATATGGTTAAAAAAGTAAGCAAGACCATCAATCGCATACCATTAACCTAATTTTTTTGTTAAATTCTAGACATTTAGGCGAGATTTCAAAAAATGTTTCCCCTGTGCCTCTTTTTTACCCTCTCATCCTCTATTTTTTATTTTGAAAGTTGACATCGAAGTATATTCGAAGTATATTTTAATTCAAATATACTTCGACTTTTAATTACCTACGCAAACGCATTTTTGATTGGTTGGAGAATTAAAAAGACTAAAGAAGAGAAGTAAAGAGAAGTAAGAATAATATTACCATAAATTTAATATTCTTAAATCGATTTTTTTTTATCAAAATGAAGCAAAGAACATTTCGAAATAGAATAAGATCAAACGTCGTTCATTTCATACGTTACATAAGACCCTTACACGCTGATCCTCAGCCTGGAAATATTTTAAATAAGACGCCTCGACCCTTTTTTCATCTCCCTTTTCTCCCCGAAGGCACATTTTTTTATCTCTTCATATAAAGTTAGATCCCGGGTCGACTTTTCTCCGATTCGCATACATATTTGCCGAGTTAGTGCATAATAAGGCCATTAGGGGCACCGGCGAGGCATATGTGTAGCCACCCGGAGCAAACCCTACCGCCCTTACGTCACTCCGGTCATCAATCAAGAGTAGTTCGAGCTGTTGCACGAAGAGGGAGCTATAAGAGAGATGATTGACAGTTTAGGAATCGGAAAATTTATGAAATAAAGAGATAATCTATACCGGGTGCGTCTCAAAAGTGGCTCACCCACTATGGTATAACTTTTTTATTTTTTCAGATAAAAAAACGATCATTCAGTAAGTTTCAAACTTTCACCAAAATATCAATATTTTGTTTTCCCTCGTATAATTGACAGATGGAAATTTCCATTTTTAATTTAGAAAGAGACACTAAAAGGTCAAATAATTTAGCTGCAAATTGCTTAAGAAATCATCAAAATCTGTGAAATCATCATCACTGCACTGCACTGGAACAAAATATTTTGTCGAATTCAGCCTCCTTGATGACATAAACGTAAAAATTAACGTTTAAAATAAAAATAAAATTAATAAATGATATACAGGGTGGTCCGAACTGTATTCCGGAAACTTCGGCAACATATTCTACAGATCAAAATAAGTAAAAAAGTTCGTATAAATGTATGTCTTAAAATGCTTAGTTTCAGAGATACAGGGTGTAGAAGTTTCATTTTTATTTCGATTTTTTCCATATAATTTCTGAAGTAACGTCAATATTTGGATGAAAATTGGTATCTGAGAGTTTTGTAACACGAGAAATTTGATTTTGATGTCAAAATTACTCCTATTTGTAGGGGGCACCACCTACTTGTGTTTTAACTGTTTTGAAAAGTAATAACTGTTCGACCGTACCTGTATAAAACTACTGACTAAAAAAATATACATTTCCATGACTTTTTTTTGTAAAAAATGTCTCTTGGTAAAAATCGCTACGAGCAACCGTTCTCAAGATATTTAGAATGGAAATAGTCAATAATGTCATTATATTGACAAAAAATAAGCACACGTTGTGTATAGTTATGTGACTGAAATAATAAATTTTTATTTTTTTTTTAATTAATCATAAATTTTTCTGCGAAAAATGATGATTAAACAGTTTCTTTTGAACTTTTGACACAAAAAGACTTCAAATTTATGATTTCAGTCTAATTACTATTTAGTCAACATGTTTAATTTATGTTTGGTTTGGTTTGGTTTTTTGATTCCAAATATCTCGAGAACCATTACTGGTAGCGATTTTTACCAAGAGACCTTTTTTATGTAAAAAAAGTCGTAAATGTATATTTTTCTACTCAGTAGTTTTATACATGTACCGACGAAAAGTTATTACTCTTCAAAACAGTTAAAACACATGTAGATGGCGCCACCTACAAATGGGAGTCATATTGACATCAAAATCAAATTTCTCATGTCAAAAAACACCCATCCACCAATTTTCATGCAAATATTGACGTTACTTCAGAAATTATTTGAAAAAAATCGAAATAAAAATGAAACTTCTACACCCTGTATTTCCGAAAGTAAGCATTTTAGGACATACATTTATACGAACTTTTTTACTTATTTTTATCTGCAGAATATGCTGCCGAAGTTTCCGGAATACAATTCGGACCACCCTGTATTTTACTTAAATTATTATTAAATATTATTACTACTAGTAATAGTTATACGTTATTATTACTATTAGTTCCTATTCGTCGAACCTACAACAATTTCAAATAAAAAAATAGTGGTATTTAAGATGATTACAAAAAAACTAATTTTAAAAATTTTTAAGATCCTGTATCTCTAAAACTATGCATTTCGATACCCATGTTTATAGGAACTTTTTTTCATATTTTATGATGACAATGACTACTTATTTAAAACTTTCGCAAGTTAATGAATGATATTAATATTTTTTTAAAAGTTGCTATTAGAATCGGATCAAGGCAAATTAATAAAATTGCGTTTATTTCATCAAGGAGGCCGAAATCGACAAAATATCAAGAGACAACTTTTAAGCAATCGGCATTAAACTGCTTACACCATTTTGCTAACACGGGAAAAAAAGTCAGTTTCGTACATGCTTTTTTTTAGGAAAATATTCCAGTAATAACCCATATGCACGTCCCTGATGAATATATCGACACCTTTTTAGCTTTAAAATATCACGCATTTATAAAAACTTTTACCCTCAAAATTTCATTCGAAACACTAAAAGTACTTGGCAGAAAATTATAATAAATCGAAAAAATATTAAGAGTTTAACACTCTATAGCTACGAAACAAGGCAGAATCATACCTATATTGATATGAAAAATAAATCTTATTTTTACGTGAGCAGGAATCTCCCCACGAGATGTTTTTCGAAACACCCTGTATATTAATAATGAGGTTTTTCTACTTATTAGATATATTTCATATCGAAAGCAGAATACTGGTTACTGTAATCTATACTAATATATAAAATCCTTAAGTGACTGACATACTGATTAATCACAATCCTGCTCAAACCACTCAACGTAAGAAGCTCAATTTTGGCATACAGGTTGATTCTAGGGTGAAGAGGTTCGATAAGAAGGGATTTTTCGAAATTCCAGTTCCAAGAGGGTGAAACCACCCCGCAAATATTACAATATTTTTTATTTAAAAAACGGTCAAGTTTCCGAAAGAACGCTTAAACACGTATAAATATTTTATTTTGTTTTTTTACATATTTTAAGATTTTTTAAAAATGTATACAGGGTGTTTCGAAAAATCTGGTCATTGATTAATCACGATCCTGCTTAAAGCGCTTGACATAAAAAGCTGATTTTTGCAAAACAGATTGACTTTAGGGTGTAGAGGTTCGATAAGAAGGGATTTTTTGAAACTCGAATTCGAAGAGGGTGAAACTATCCCTCAAATATTAAAACATTTTTTATTTAAAAACCGGTGAGTTTTTCGGAAAAACTCTTAAACACGTATATTTTATTTTGTTGTTTTACATATTTTAAAATTTTTTATAAATTTATACAGGGTGTTTCATAAAATATGACCACTGAGTAATCACGATTCTGCTTAAACTGCTTGACGTTTAAAGCTGATTTTTGGTAAACGGATTGACTGTGGGGTGTAGAGGTTCGATAAGGAGGGGTTTCTCGAATCTCAAATTCCAAGAGGGTGAAAACGCCCCTCAAATATTATTGTTATTTAAAAAACGGTTAGTCTTTCGGGAAAACGCTTGGACAAGCATAATTTATTTGGTTTTTTTACATATTTTGAAATTTTTTAAAAAATCATACAGGGTGTTCCAAAAAGTTGGGTAATTTCTTAACCACGATTCTGCTTAAACTGCTTAACGTTAAAAGCTTATTTTTGGATTTTTCGAAAGTCAAATTCCAACGAGATGAAACTACCCCTCAAATATTACCAAGTTATATAATAATATCGCCAGATTGTTTTTTCTCATGCTGACATAAATATGAGAAAATTTTATCTAGTTTGTATGTTAATGGAAATTCTTGCTTTGCTTTATCATCACCATTACAAATGATTAATTCGACGCGAACGAAGTCGCTGGTACACGCTAGTGGTCTATATTTAGCAACATTGTGCGATACAGTTCAATTACCTAATTAGATCGGCGATTGGTGCAGTTGGACCTCGCCCTAAAACTATCATCAAAGAGTGCGTCTACATCATATTATTTTCGCAGCTATCTTCACTTGCAGCCGACCGACTAATTGACTCCATGTTGAGCCGATCGCTGACAAATGCGCCCGAGCAGGCGAGGAAAGAAAAATGGACCAAAAAAACGCAGCAGCTGACAGATTTGACGACACGACATGCCGGAATAATGTTGCCACGAGCTTTTGATCAGCTTGAAATTTTGCCCTTCCTTGATTTAGATACTGGGTGAGCAAAGTTTCAGGTGTGTCAGAGGTTTGGATCTCGACAAAGGAGTTTCTAAGTTGAACCTGATATACAGTTAAGGTAAGAACTAAGAATAATACAGAGTTTCGAGTATCTTATTATTAAGACATTCTAAACACATTTCTTATATTTAAAGGAATCTGAATATTAGGCAATATTTTAATTTAGTTTAGACTTTTAATCATCTACTGATGATGCTAACACGGTTAGCGAAACGCGCGCCCTGTGCAAAAGTAAAATGTTTTGGTATATTATGGTGAATTAGTGTTTTATTTAGCTGTTGTAGCACCAAAGCACAGAATATCTAGCTACGCTTGTTTAGCTAGATATTCTGTGACCATAGGCTCCAATTCTCAACTATACAGGTAGCGCCTCTCATACGCCGTGGAAGATCCAAGGAGAACGGTAGTTTATATCGAAATGAAATTTTATGAAAATACTAGCGTGTACCAGCGACTTCGTTCGCGGCGAATTAATCATTTGTAATGGTGATGATAAAGCAAAGCAAGAATTTCCATTAACATAAAAACTGGATAAAATTTTCTCACATTTATGTCAGCATGAGAAAAAACAATATGGCGACATTATTATATAACTTGATAATATTTGAGGGGTAGTTTCATCTCGTTGGAATTTGACTTTCGAAAAATCCGTTTGCCAAAAATAAGCTTTTTACGTCAAACAGTTTAAGCAGAATCGTTGTTAAGGAATTACCCAACTTTTTGGAACACCCTGTATGTTTTTTTAAAAAAATTCAAAATATGTAAAACCAAATAAATTATGCTTATTCAAGCGTTTTCTCGAAAGACTAACCGTTTTTTAAATAATAAATATTGTAATATTTGAGGGGCGTTTTCACCCTCTTGGAATTTGAGATTCTAGAAACCCCTCCTTATCGAACCTCTCCACCCCACAGTCAATCCGTTTGCCAAAAATCAGCTTTAAACGTCAAGCAGTTTAAGCAGAATCGTCATTACTCAGTGGTCATATTTTATGAAAGACTATAAATTTATAAAAAATCTGAAAATATGTAAAACAGCAAAATAAAATATACGTGTTTAAGAATTTTTCCGAAAAACTCACCGGTTTTTAAATAAAAATTATTTTAATATTTGAGGGATAGTTTCACTCCCTTAGAATTCGAGTTTCGAAAAATCCCTTCTTATCGAACCTCTACACCCTAAAGTCAATCTGTTTTCCAAAAATCAGCTTTTTACGTCAAGCGCTTTAAGCAGGATCGTGATTAATCAATGACCAGATTTTTCGAAACACCCTGTATACATTTTTAAAAATCTTAAAATTTGTAAAAAAACAAAATAAAATATACGTGTTTAAGCGTTTTTTCGGAAACTTGACCGTTTCTTAAATAAAAAATATTGTAATATTTGAGGGGTGGTTTCACCCTCTTGGAACTGGAATTTGGAAAAATCCCTTCTTATCGAACCTCTACATCCTAGAATCAACCTGTATGCCAAAATTGAGCTTCTTACGTTGAGTGGTTTGAGCAGGATCGTGATTAATCAGTATGTCAGTCACTTAAGGATTTTATATGTATATTAGTATAGATATAGAATTATACAGGGTGTCAAAACTACTTATCAAAATTAAAATCCTTAATGTATGTTTGATGCAGGTATAAAAAATCAGCTTTCCCAAATTTGCCATTTTTCTGAAATAGCCCTTTATTTGCAAGGAGTCGCACTGATTTCTATACCAGTCCTGTAATATCAAGAAAAGATTCTTTAGTTTTAAGAAGACCGATATTCTAAATTATGAATTTCTAAGTTTTTTCAAGCTTTTTTTTCATACTTTATTGACAGTAGAAAAAAATTCAAATGGCTGTGCTGGGTGTAAATGACGTAACCCCTCCACTATTCTAGTTGAATAAAAAATATTATATTTAAAATTAGCCCTACAAATGTAATAAGAAAAAAAAAATGCGTGGATAAACATACGAAAAAAAATTAATTTGGATTTTTGTATATAGCATTTTGCCGTATGTTCACCGATGTTAGATACACTATTATTTTGACACCTTGTATAATATTATGAAGTTTTCTTATTTTTTTTATTATCAATTTTCAGTAGTCTCTATTAAAATCCAACATACAGAAAGCGGCATGGATAAAGTGAACAAAGTTTTTTTTTCATAATTGAAATATTCCCCGACTGTGTATATTAACACCACACGGAAAAAAGTCCGCAGACAGAACAAAAGCACAACAATAGAACAAAGTATCGCGGGCATTTTTCTTGCGCGGGAAAAAATATGATCGAGAGAGAGTGTGGTGTAGGTAGACCCACTCGACTAACGAGAGTTTATCGCCTACTATACGTTTTACACGACCGGAAACAGTCACGAGGGAATTTATCGTTAGTCTAAATATCGACGTAAAAGCGCGGACTTTACGGCCTTTTTCGCGATCCCGTGTAAATAGGTGAGCGCTAGGCGATATTTGATCTCTTCGTTGCGTGGCTATTTCGATCGGGATTCGTTCTTTTTTGCTTGTTAGTACCATATGGCACGGCTATATTTGAATGTATTTCAAAAAAACATGTGTCATTTCTCGTTGAGAGATTCTACACGTAAAAAGAAGATTTAGTTTTTATATCAACATAGGTACGATTCTGCTTTGTTTCGTAGCTACAGGAGGTTAAAATGTAATTTTTTTTATTCATTATAATTTTCTTCCAAATGGTTTTAGCAATTCGAATGAAATTTTGAGGATAAAAGTGTTACAGGGTGTTACTACGTAGAAATTTACCAAATTTCTCTTTACAATCTTTACAGGATATATCATAAATATACCTCTAACATTTTCAGTGGATATGTATTATTTTTAGGATTATACTTTGTTTTTTTTCTGAGGTAAGATTTCGACCTTTTTATAAGATTCTAGTTTTCTAATAAAAAAAGTTTCTAATATTTTTTAAGTGAACTATGGATGGGTTTAAATATAAATTCGTCATGTGTTGTTCGTCTATTGTTGTTTTTAACCAGTTTTATTGGTTTATTTCAAAAATGACAGATCATATTTCAATTTTATTGGTTTGACGGAACGATGAACGACAAACGGACGCCGATGCGTATGAACTCGCCTTTAGATTTTTGAGGCTTGTCAAAGTCTTGCCAAATTATAGGTTATAATTTTGTGTCAACTTATAACTTATGTCAAATATCTGCGTTTTGGAAGATGATGCATTTTGATACACGTTATTACGTGTGTTTTGTGTTTTTTGAAGTCAAGTGGAGGAAAAATCGAGGGATAATTAACTCTAGACCCAGAGCACAGTTGTTTAGAGTTAATACTCGCTGCCCAGGCAGAAAGTCTTATACACCAATAAAGTTACCATCAATAAAGTTTGTATACCATCTCGTACTGGTTTTTGGTTGCGGCCAACGCATAAAACTCTTATTTTCTCCAATTCGGCCAGCGAAGGCATATCGAAGACGGTGTGAGACTGAAAGCGGCTGTGTTACCATATTAAAATGTGTAATATCTGTAATACGTTTGACGAAAATATTTTTGTATGAAAAATCCGCTTTTATGTATTGAAAATTTATTCGTGTTAAACATAGAATAAACAACAAAAATAAAAATTCTTCTATAGGTACTGATTATGTGGTATTGAAAAAAGTCGTTTCGTTTGATTGGAAATGACGATTATTGACCTTTACCGTTATATTTTACATATGAAATCACAGCGATCTTCATTTCCAAACCAACTCTTACGCCGTCTTTTGTTTAATCATATAATATTATACTAAATTGTTTTATGATAAAAAAAACCGTATTATTAACGTAATGTACCCAAAATCCGAAGATCTACGGATTAATCCGTAGTACTGGCAACACTGTCTCCGGCAACCACTCACTCTGTCGACTGGAAGCAGAACTACGTTACAGTGTTTTTTATCCGCTACGCTAAACTAAATCTTGAACAGGCTGACGGTAACGCCAGCTACATCTCGGACAGGTTTTGTGCCACAAAATCCCCCATAAGGATGCGTATCTTCTTATTTCTTCAATCATAGTAGCATTCTTACATTTCGTGGATAGAAGATTCCTTTAGGAATATTATTGTTTCTAGAACCCCTCCTGCTTAACTACTTAGGAAATCATATTTTCCACCAGTGCCTACGTCCCACTGGTCAACTCACATACCCAACAATGTTGCCGTTTATTGTTCGCGTGCAATCTAAACAAAAAAAAACTTACCCCACAGACTAACCAACGGCGTGTTTTGGAATTGCTATTACATAATTACAGCTATTTTTAAAAAATAGTAACAGCTGTAAAAAAATAAAAGTTCTATATTTGTGAGACACAAACCTGGGACCTCTCGATCCCGAAGAGACGGCCTCACCAATGGATCCACAGCTGCTTTTGCAAAATTGGCTAATAGCTAGGCGTTAATTTCTGCCGTTCTTAAAACCGTTCATAAAATATGCGACAGCAAACGGCAACAACAGAACGATAGAAAAACGAAAGACAGAATATTAGGAGAAGAAGAGGAAGATGTAACAAAGAGACCAAACCGTCTTCCAAAATTTTCGCAGGAGAAAAAATTGATAACCTGTCATAATTATGAAACACAGAAAGTTACAAAATTCTATTCGTGTGCTATCCACCAGCCTATAAATGAGCAAATCTAAAACGTAAACGCTCTTTTAGTGTACCTATCTGATGAAAAACTTTTCGGTTATAACGTACTTTTTGTAGAGTAAGTATTAGTTTCCAGGAAAATAAAAATCGTGGAAGTTATCGAGAAAGTACGCGCTCCCAATTAAAGCGCGCCGGCTTACTATACGTGCTGCACGGCCGGAATCTTTGCCAGAAAGAAATTTACGATCCCGTCTAGACTAATTATCGACATTTTCGATGAAACATCGGTTTTACGGCCTGAGGACGTGACTTGGCAGCTGAGGCAGTTGCCGATGGGAACCGGCGAGAGAGGGTATTAAATAGTTTTTTTCATCTCGCTCAGTTATAAGTAACTTTTTTAGAAGTTTCCATGGGAAATCGATACGACGCGACGCCCTGCGCTATCCCGAAGCTATGGGAAAGAAAATGAATCAAAAATTGAACACAATTTTTATAAAGTTTAATGTATCTGATTGTATCTTCTTAAGAGTCTATTATGCTGTACTTTCGGGTCGCTCTCAGGGGTCGGGTAAAGCGGGTGTGTAGCCGAAGGAAATATATTATATAATATTTCAAAAATCTGCCTAAGGCTTAGCCCGATCCTGTCGCGTTAAGCCACACCAAAAATTCCAAACGAACGTGCTTTGATTAAGGCTTGATTTTTGCAGAGCTTCAGCATTTGCCATAAAATAGCGAGCAATTTGTTACAAAACCGTATAAATTATATATCCCTGTTATCATAAAACTTCAATCTATTTTCGTATTGTAACGGAATTTTAAATTCGACTTTTCAAGTGGAGAAAGATACGTCAAAATATTTTTCAATACCGTTTGATAGAGAGTTATCCCGTTTTTTGGCGCGTACAAAAACATTTTATTAGAGTTACTGGTAAATGTTATCCAACAGTGGAACAATGAGGAAAATGCATGTTTTTAAATAATGGTTTTAAAAAATAGTTCATATAATTACAAATTGAACAAAAAAAAATCGTTGATATCGGTTAAGAAATGCCTCTAATATAAAATAATTAAATATTGTTAATTTAAATGGCCGGGCAAACGCTCTCTACCGCGCCTTGCCGCTGTGTTCTGGTTGAGTGGAGCCAGACGCGTGTTTATTTTACACAGTTTGCTTTTAAACGCTGTTGAATCCGTGTCAAAATTTTAGTTATTTGTGTTAATACATAATTAGTAATTAGTGATATTTATAAATAGTAATGGATGAGCGAACAGAAAAAAAAAGGCTCCAAGGCCATGACAAGAGATGAAAAGAAAAACGTTAAATTATCCTCTGTTTTTACGATTTATTGTTGTGAAGATCATTTTGATGTAAGTTCATATATTTATGTATATTGTCTTACATAGATAGATAATGAATTGAATGTACAGGGTTATTCATTATATTTTGACACCCACATACAGCCTTAACTGCAAGTTTTAGAAGAAAACATTAAATAAAAAAGTTGCATGGTTTTTCATATACTCTCTTTTAAAATTAATTCTAGTTATACAGGGTGTCTCAAAAAAGGTGGTCCAGAAAATAGTAGGTATTTTTTGCTTTTCAACTGTAAATATTTCGTAAACATTTGAAGATAGGTATAGGATATTATACATGAAATATATATAGAATATCTAGAAATTTCCGAAGAATCCAAAAATATATAGGGTGTTTCACTTAAAAAAGTAACTTAATTTTGGCGTTTGCTTATGGGACACCTTGTATAATATTTTCATTACTGATAAACAATTTATTTCCTATAATTTCGTAAAAAAAACAATCTTTAAAAATAAAAAGGGTAAGGGGGTGTCTGTATATAAAAAAAACTTTCTTTTTCACGCTATGCTCTGGAGTTATTTTTCCACGTACTAAACAAATATTTTTGTCTCTTTTCACTTCTACAAAACCTACCTCATTATCTCCATACGTCTCCCTACCTGATCTGAAAAATAAGTTTATAACATTAATATTTATAACTATATAAAAGTTCGCAACAGTAGGTACCTACTTATACTTAAATATGCCTCAGTACTACAAAGAATAAAGGTTACATACCTCTCTGTTTTTTTCTTCGTAATTCAGCACCAATAAATTGGGAATTTGTATTTATAAAAGCAGCCAACATAAAAGCATCGACTTTTGGCAAGTTATCTGATTGTGCTTTTACAAACCCGGAATCTGCCATTACTTAAAAAATTCTCAGAACACACAACACATACAAATAATAACTGCACAAAAAAGCTTAAAAAGCTCCTTCAATCAACGCTAAAAGCAACAAAAATGTCTTAGTACGCCACCTAAATACGTACATAAACGGAACACGTCTGGCTGCTGCTGGCCACCGCGCGTCGACGAGAACGGCGGGTGACGTCAGACCAACAGAATATCGTTTCAATTCGCGAGGCGTCGTTTGCGTTATCCATTGTATTTTAATGGCGCGTTTTATAAAATTGTGGTACTGCTTTCAAGAAAAAAGTTTTTTTTTGCATTTACACATATTTATTCTAATAAATTGAACAGTTTCTGGCGTAAAATAAAATATATGCATCTTCCTCATTAATTTTTTAACATTATTGAAAAGAGTTTAAATGCAAATTTAATTTAAAATAAAAAATAAACAATTGTAAACAATGCCATTTTGACATTGAATTAACAGCAATGTTGCTAATATCATAAAATTCAAGTTTATTTCGAGACGAAAACTAGCCAGTCATATTGGCGAGGGCTACATACGTCATCGCAGCGCGCGTAATTGTGAAATTCAAACTTTTACCTCATTTTTTGGCCTAATATTAAGTTTTATATAAAAAAGGCTAAGTAGCAAGCACTAATTAGGTTGAAATCTGCATAATTACGTGGAAATTGAAAAACATGAAACATGGCTATTGCTGTAGATTGGACTAATAGCAATAATAACTAATAGTAATAATATTTAATAATAAATTAGGTAAAATATGTTTATTAATTTTATTTTAATTTTAACTTTATTAATTGTTATTAATAAAATTGCGTTTATCTCATCATGGAGGCTGAATTCGACAAAATATCAAGAGATAATTTTTAATTGGTATTAAACGGCCAACACAGTTTTGTCAACATATCAAAAGAAAAAGGCAGTGGCGTACATATTTCTTTTTGAAAAATATTCCAGTGATAACCCATAAATATGCACGTCCCTGATTAATTTATCGACACTTTTTTGCATTAAAATAGTAGAACTTTAGAGCAACTTTTACCATCAAAATTGCATTCGAATCTCTAAAAGTACTTGGACAAAAATGATAATAAATCGAAAGATTATTAAGACTTTAACACCCTCTAGCTACGAAACAAAGCAGAATCGGAGCTATGTTGATATGAAAAATTAGGGCGAGATGATGATTGATGTTTTTTGAAACACCCTATATACACGTGGTAGAGAGTCCACTTGGACATCATGACGAGTATATCACGGTAAAACACTCATTACATTGAAAATTCGTCGAATTTTTATTGACGGGATAGTACATCGCATAATTTTTTTTATGAGAACGGTAGTAGACCGAGCTTGGAGAACAGTGCAGTCATTATCGGTTATCGGTAAAATAGTTGCGTGATTTTATTGTAAAGTAAATAATTGTTAAATAAAATTCGGTAAAGAAGACGGTCTTCCGTCAGGTAAAACGTTAGGTGTAGGCAAAGCATCAAACAGGTTCTAGTGCCAATAACCAAGCAGACAATAAAGATGTATTCATTTACATGAACATTCTAAATTTCTTGTCACATTAAGGCCTAGCTGTAATCTATTTGTTGCTTCCGTTGTTTCTGACAAAGAACTTTGTCGGAGAAAAGGCAAAGACAAAAACTAAGCCTAAACGCCCGGACGACGCAATCGAAGAAACATCAAAGCCTCTCGCACCGTTATTCCTTTGTTTTCGGTTTTCTATTGTTTTTTGCCACTTTACCATTAATCACCTGGAAGCCTAGATTTGTAAACCGGCCGGACGATTAAATTGTTGTCAGTGGCGCCGGCGGGTCCGGAGACTGATGCTCATTGGCCATCGGAAATTGCCGATTTTCGTATTTGGCTCCTTGCTGATAGGAACGAGGAAAAAAATTGTGTTATTTCCACTTGTTTTTTTACAAAGTTTCCAATAGAATCCATTTATATTTCACTAAAATAAGTTTCTAAATTTGTTTAAGTTAATTATGAATGGGTTTCGGTAAACAAGCTTGCAAATTGAACTGGTTTTTAACCAGTCTTATTGACTTATTTAAAAAAATGACTGATCATATTTCAATATGATTGGGTGACGAACGATGAACGAACGCATGAACGCAGATGCGTATGAACTCGACTGAACTTTTTGAATTTTGTCAAACCCTTGTCATATTAAAGGTTATTATTTGTCAAGGATTATATATATTCCAAAGGACCGTGGATGCCTCGGTGGATGCTTACGTCACGGAGTGACCTCCGCTCCACAGTGCGGCGGATAGTAATTCTAGCGGGACAAAACCTCAGGAGCGATGTTTGGACTTAGAATTTAGAATGAGTGGGAGGGGGGTTAATCACTTCGACCTTACAGATCCATTGTGTCCCCCTTTCTTGAATCATAACTCATCATACAGTCCCAGGGCTTTGACAAAAGCCAGTATCTGGGACGGTTTTATAGAGGGTAGTTCTCCATCTCCAATATCAGTCGTACCAAAATTCATGGCACGAATGGTTGTCGTCTCGACGCACTCAGTGATGAGGTGTACTGGTGTTTCCCCATCTTCCCCACAGAATCTGCATTCGCCGTTTCTTCTTAGTTTCAATCTACTGAGGTGTTCATTGAGGAGACAGTGTCCTGTTAAAAATCCCGTGACAATCCGAAGATTGTTCTTACTCAGACCCAGGAAGATCTGTGATTTTTCTTGATCATAAGCCCTCAGAAACTTCTTATGTTTGGACTTAAAATTTAAGAACGTAACAAAGATTGTCTAATATATAGGGTGACAATTTGAAAACGAACAGTATTTAATATTACCTGTATGATGATAGTATGAAAATTTGGTGAAATACGTCAATTTACATATCAAAGGGGACAATTTTTGAGGCATTTGTTGTCGTGTTACTTTCAACCCTTTGGCCCCCAGGGCACCTACCCCTAAAATTTTAAATGGCAACCCATATTTTTTTACCATTTTTGTGTTCCTAATAAAATTCTCAAAAAAATAATGCTGTTTATGTAGAATTCTATAAGAAACACAGAAATGGTAAAAGAAATATGGGTTGCTGTTTAAAATTTTAGAGGTAGGTGCCCTGGGGTCAAGGAATTGAAAGTAACACGACAACAAATGCCTCAAAAATTGTCCCCCTTGATATGTAAATTGATGTGTTTCTCTCGCCAAAAAAATTTGCATACTATCATCGGTAGAGGCAATATTAAATACTGTTCGTTTCCAAATTGTCACCCTGTATAGCAACCATATGGTTAAATTTATTTATTTAACTTATAACTAACTAACGACTTAATTTATAAATAAATAAAAAAATACAAAATAGTAAAACTATTATATTATTCGTACATGAAACATAAAAACCGTGCTGTAATCTATGTATTGCCAAAAAAATAAAATTATGATATCAGGTGAAATACTTACAAAAAACTCTATTTAGCAGTTATTTTTATAATTACTTTGTAATCTTGTGACACCCTGGATATTTTATTTTAAAAAAATCTATTTTATTTAAAAATAAATAAAATAGATACTTTAATGTTAACACTGGGTAACTGTAAATTCACAGATAGGAAGTAGGTATCTAAGACAATTTTTAAACTTTTATTAAAACTAGTAATAATAATTTAGTTTTATTAGAAATTATCAGAAATTAAATAAAGGCTTTTGCATATCGTCATGCTTTATTTAAATAGAACATCATTTGGATATTTTTGTCTTGAGGAAAATTGCCGAACTGGCTATTGGTGTCATTCATTGATTTTTTAAACTCAGTGCCTTTCGATGGAGTTTCAATTAAGGTTTCAACGATTACAGCAGCATCCCTACTCCCACTAGCCCTAAAGCTCATAGTACTTGCTGTATTATCAGGCTGCTTAAATTGAAAAAAAAATTAAAAAGACTACTCTCGAAAGGGTTTAGAATTATATTCTAAACAGGACTTTACATCAAAGCTGCATGGCCACAACAACGTCATATTGTATGTTATTTTACATCTGTAGATTGCAAGTACATTGACAATGTTAGATTGAGTATTAGAAATTTTTTTGCAATTTTGTGCAACTGCCTCACTCGATGACGTAGAAAAACTGATAGTAGAGGAGGTATAGGGATCCTACCCTTATCTCTATAGTATCCTTGATTATTTGTGTCAAATTATGTCAAATAATCAGCGCTCTAGGAAATTACATATTTTTTTTGCAATATTGATTTTGCATTTTGGTTAATGTTATTATGTGTATTTTGTATTTTTAAAGTTAAGTGGATGAAAAATGGGCGAGGGAAAAGTAAATGCAAACCCAGAAAGTTGTTTTAGTCATCAATAAAGTTTGTATCTCTTATTTGCCTCTCGTTTGCATCTCGTATATAATACTAAAAACTAGAATGGCTGTAAAATAAACACATCACACGATAGGAAATTGTTAGAATTCCTGTAAATCGATACTGTCTTCTTCAAAAGCAAAATATCTTCAATATAAGTAAAGCTATCGATATTAACGAAGCTCTTCACTTGGAGGGCCAATGTTTTCGTTGGCGTTGTTTCGATATTTTTCCAAACACCATTGGTTTTCCTCCAAAAAAATGGTATGCTATGACTTTCATCACAAGTTTTGGTGCCCCAGCTACAGCTTACGTCTGCTATTATTGTACTAAAAAATAACATTCTAAACGTTTTGCCGCCCTGAGATACTACAATGTTTCGACCACAATATCGTTATTAAATTCATGATCGTAAAATGTCTCTTTAGTACAACATTTTCGTCTATGAAACCTATAATGTCTTCTATAAAATCTCACCAGTTTAGGTTTAAGGTTTATGTTGCTTTCAAGTTACAAAAGCCTCTTTGGGTGACAGACCTAGATAATCCATATAGTCAGTCTCAAAATATACAGGGTGTCAAAAAATAGTGTTATTTAAGTTGTTCTTTTTCGTGGAACATATACAGTATGTCCCCGGATTGTCTTTACAAGAGGAACAACTTTTTTATTATTGACATTTGACTAACCCAATGACTAATTTTTTTGTAACTCTGATTTTGAGATTTATCTAGCAACCTGTGAGGCCAAATGAAAACAAGTAAAGTGCAAGAGAAACCTATTGATTATGTATGAGGTTTCAATGATTTTCGAATGGACTATAGATGGATTTATCTTTGTCAAGGTGCTGAAGTAAAGTAGCCCTCTAAGCAGACGAGACTTTATCGCCTACTATACGTGCTGCACGGCCGGAAATTGTGCCAGGACGATATTTACGAGCACGCTTACGCTAAATGGCGGCATTGTCGGTTTTTACAACATTCGAACGTGACTTGGCAAAGTCGGGGTGGAGCAAATAGGTCACCGTTATAATGTCGATTGTCTACTTTGAGAGTTGCAGTCTTTACTTCCGTTTGATGCAGTTTTATAAGGACAGCGTTGGCACGTTTCCATAAGAAAATATTTTCATGCGAAAAATGTCTAAACCTATAAACATTTTTTTTTAAATATGACCCTTGCGCATTTTAATATAGCAATCTAGTAATTTTTCACTAATAAGCTATTAGTTCAGTAATATTATGGCTCAAATTGCGATATATCCGACAAAATTCATAAAGTTTTCAAAATTGGTGGAAATAATCAAGACATCATATGTATTAATAAACTGAAAAGTTCCCACCCTTAAATAGTGTGCGTCATCCCCAAGGACATCGTTTCTACCCCCATTTTGAGTTTTTTTTAGATAATCTCGGAAACGGTGCAATTCTCGACAAAAATACCTATATAGAAAATTGTTCTTCATAAAATTCTCTATCAAAAAGATAATTACACTGTTTTTCTCAAGTTAATAATAAAATGGCAAATAGGGCGCAAATATAAGAGTTGGTTATGACTAGCACTATCTGAAGTTCAATCTAATTTTAAGTTTAATGTTTAACGCTAACAAAAAGCAGTAACCACTAAATTATACTTAGAATTTTAATATACGTTCTTCTCTCGCACTCCTCTACCCCTATAAAAAGGGTGATTTGTACTTATTTCCACATCACCCTAGAGGTAAAGTATTTGATGCGTTTTTTTTAAGTGGTATCCCCTGTAATCCACTAATTATCAAATGTTAAAGATGGGATTTTATTTAAAAGTTTAAAAGTGCGTAATGCAAATCGTGTAAAGCCGATATCTAGTTTGAGCAATACAATGAAAATTAATTGCAATGATGTTCAAGTAATTCAAAGAATTATTTCCACCCTTCATTCTAGCCTGGAGTTAAAAAAGTGTTTTAGTTTCGAATTTGCTTCAGTATCTCTTTCTCTTTTCGATGCGAAAGCCCTAATGAAGGAAACTAATAAAGCAGCTTTATATCAGATTGTCAATAAAGTTCCAGAACGAGACATAGATTCTAGAATCTACAGGTTGCAACATATCAGATTTAACACCACATAAAAATTAACAATTTAAATAAAGTAATACTACCTTTCTTATATTTTCTATAACGTTAACGCGCATTGTATTTTTTCATAGTCTTTTCATAGAACATATTTAATATTATTTACCTACATAGCTTTTTTACTCGACATATAACCACTATAATAATTTTATTATTAAAATTGTACAATGCTATTTACCATCAGGATAAATCATGAATAAATATAGTCATTAGTTTTAAGTAATATACAACTATGTTTTCTTTCTCTGTACATGCCTGGCGCCCAATATCTGTATTTTTTTGTTTATTGTTATTGATTAGTTTTCTCTCTAGTGAAATACCTTATCCACAACTGCTCTCCGATGAAAAGATGCCGTTCGCAGTGGTAATGTTTTATAAAAAACGCTACAAGACAAAATAGCACAAATTGAGGAAGAAGTTTTAAAGCGACTAGCGAGCTCTGGTTTAAAACTTAGCCCCAGGAAATGTCATCTGTGTCAAGAAAAGGTACGCTACTTGGGCCATATAGTCTCCTCCCAGGGATTTGCTGTAGATCCACAGAAAACCGGTATTATCTGGGTCACTGATTTGGTGATTTGCAAGATCTTCTGGTTGCCAAGTATCATTAACCACAGGTGTTCTTAGGAGTTTCGCTTCTTTTTCTTCTGCTCGGGAACAATGCTTGCAGTCCTTATTGGATTGCCCCAGCTCGATGTTCTGTGTCGAAGTCGAATTCTTGTAATCGTTCAATCCATCTAGCTACCTGCCCTTCAGGATTCTTAAACTGTAACAGCCATTTCAAAGCAGTATGGTCTGTTCTTAACAAGAACTTTCTTCCATAGAGATACTTGTGCAAGTGTGTGTTACTTTACACTGCTTTAAATACTGCTAGTAATTCTCCTCTGGTTACACAGTAGTTCCTTTCTGGTCAAGGTCTTACTAAAATAACCAATTACGTTTTCTCGACCATCCTGGATCTGAGACAGAACAGCGCCTAATCCAACATTGCTATAGAGTCGCTATTCGCTATCCAATATAAAGTTTCCGTTGCCAAGAGGGTAGCTACGTATGGACGCACTAGTCAGGGCCTTCTTCAATCTTGGCCATTCGCCTCGTCAGAGTCTGAGTCAATGGTTCAGCGATGGTGACGAAACACTGTACATAGAGGCTACTGTGCATAGTCCCAAAAAGCTTCGTAGTTTATGTTTATCTTTGGGTATCGGCCATTCTTCCACTGTCTTGGTTTTCTGTGGATCTACAGACCATATTTTTGAAAACAGCGAATATGTCATTGATGGAGGATATTTGCTTCGCCGCGTAATAATGGGACATTTAACATTGTTTACAACGCTTACGTTAGTTACATTAAAAAACATTATGGGAATAGAGTAACTGTCGTGTTCGATGGTTATATGGAAAATGCAAACAGCACGAAGAGCCTAGAACGACAGAGGCAGCTACTTCAAAGAAGCTGTCCTCAAGTTATGTTTGACGAGAATACTGTTGTCTCTGAAACAGCAGAACTTCCTAAGTAATTTGTTTAACAAAAAACGTTTAATCACAGAAATTGTAAACAAATTTAGGAAAGAAGGTATAGAAGTATTTGTTCAAATTATCAAATACTTTACCTCTAGAGTGATGCGGAAATAAGTACAAATCACCCTTTTAATAGGGGTAGAGGAGTGTGAGAGAAGAACGTATATTATAATTCTAAGTATAATATAGTGGTTACTGCTTTTTGTTAGCGTTAACCATTAAACTTTAAATAAGATTGAACTGCAGATAGTGCTAGTCATAACCAACCCTTATATTTGCGCCCTATTTGCCACTTTATTATTAACTTTAGAAAAAAAGTGTAATTATCTTTTTGATAGAGAATTTTATGAAGAACAATTTTCTATATAGGTATTTTTGTCGAGCATTGCACCGTTGCCGAGATTATCTAAAAAACACAAAATGGGGGTAGAAACGATGTCCTGATTCGTCGGTTTAGTAATCCTCGTGCTATCCCCAACATACCTACCAACGAGGGGTAAACCGCAGAGGGAAAAGTGTACACCGTAATTCCTTTTACTCAAATAATTCCTCAGAATTCCTCGTAATTCCTTCGGAATTCCTTGGAATTCCTGGTCTTCAAGGTCAAGGTCAATCATTCAAGGTCTTCCTTGGAATTCCTTGGTACGAACTCGGTAACTCTTTCAGTCTGAACCAGCGTTGCCACCTCGGTTTCGCAGTTCCGCTATGAATTTTCTGGTGATTTTTATAAATGTCTAATGTCTCTATAAGTACTAGATCTAACAATAAAAAGTACTATTACGAGATTTACGTTTTTTTAGTTAAATTTTAGTACCAATAGGGGATCATGAGGTAAAAATACTGGAAATATGTCGGCACTTACTTATTAAAATTAATTTTTCTCGGGATTTTTTGAAAATGAGAGGTACCTAGTTATACTCGTATCTATAGGAAAGGAAATTAATAAAACTTCAGTTGCACGTCATAATACGATCACCAGTAAATTCCATAAGATTACGCATGGTATCATTGATGAAGTGCACCTAAAGTTGTATTAATTTTCCTATAGTATATACCTAGGTATTATTCCGAGGAAATGAAAAAATCAACTTTACACTTTCTGGAGTACTGAATAAAAAAATCTTATGAGGATTTCTTTAAAATGGCGAAATCAGGGAACGTTATAACTAGATCTCTCGGGGGTGGTTCGGCCGTACTATTGGAAAATATTTTAGATATATAATCGAGGGTACAATATTAAATTAAAAGAATATCTAACCTGTAGATATTTGATATTGGGAATTTTGGAAGCGAAAAGAAAAAACGGATAGTAAAAAATCGCCTGCAAAACGTTTTCTTTAAATTTAGTACTACCTATTATAGTATTCATGGTTTACTAATGTTCGTTAATTTTTTATAAAGTTGCTTGTAATTCCTCTTAATTCCTGTGGAATTCCTCTAAATTTCTAAGGAATTCCTTGGAATTCATTGGAATTCTTACGGAAATAATTGGAATTCCTAGTAATTCCATGGAATTCCTTGGAATTCCTCGTAATTCCTTGGAATTCCTGTAGAATTCCTTCATAGTGTACACCATAATTCCTCTGCGGTTTACCCCTCGCCTACCAATTTTCAAAACTTTCTGAATTTTGTCGTTTTTAAATCGTAATATTACTGGGTTATATTTGTTTTTGATTTAATTTGCTACGGTTAAAATACAAGACACTAATCCTATGATAGTAATTTTGGTTCTGTAAGATATTAATTTTGGTTGTAGTGACACTTTTCACTACACTAGTTCAAATGGTTTTGTTCTTTTCAGTTTTCTAAGTAAGCCAGAAGCTGGTGGGTTCGATGTTGTGTGTCGATGGAGCCTCTCTTCATGTCTTAAGACATATTTCCTTATAGCTTTGTCGACATCATCCACTTCTAAGTCCTTATGTAGATTGCCATTGCGAATGTACCACTGTGCGTCAACAATACCTCGTAGTACCTTGTTTTAGAATCTTTGGATAGGTTGAATGAAGGTTCAGGAATGAAGTTAATTAGTGGTTTCAATTAGTGTAGAAGTTTGTTCCTTTAAATTCAATGTAAGCATTCAGAACGTCAAAATTAGTGGTTGACATTTTCAATTAGTAGAAAAAGTTATCAAACGTCAAGGACTGTATATATTCTAAAGGACTGTTCGATCAAGGTTCGATCGCGTCAAATCGCCGCTGTCGTAGTCGCCGTGGAAGGCTACGTCACGCGCTGTCCAGCGCTCCACAGTGCGGCGGATGGTTATTCTAGCGGGACAAAAACTCAAGAGCAATGTTTGGGACTTAAAATCTAAGAACGTAGCAAATGATCTAATACATAGCAACTATATGGTTAAATTTATTTATTTATTAACAACTTAATTTATTAATAAATAAATACAAGATAATAAAACTATGATATTATTCCTACATGACACACAAAAACCGTATTGTAAACTATTGCCAAATACATAAAATTATGATATCAGGTGAAATACTTACAAAAAACTCTTTAGCAGTTATTTTTTAATTACTTTGTAATCTTGTGACAGATATTTTAATTTTAATTTTAATTTTAACACTCGGTAATTGTAAATTCATATATAGTAAGTATCTAAGACAATTTTTTAAACTCAGTGCCTTTTGATGGAGTTGTTTTGTTACTATCCGATTGAAATGAAACTTTTTGGGCATTCACCTGTTAAGCCTGAACTCCCTGTGACTGTGACTACCTGTGTTGGTAACTATTGGTAACTCAAAAGATCTATATCATTCAATATATCGATATTTGAAAAAAAGTGAAAGTTTGATATCTGCAGAACAAAGGCACGGAGAATTTTAACAAATAATATACGTACAGTAGAAAAGTACATACCTTTGGCAATCTTCAACATAATTTGGCTTTGGAATAAAATGTATAAGAACTTGTAAATATTTTGTTTTCGTATGATCTCTGCCTTGCTGAGCAGAAAACGACCAAATTTGGTTGATTTAGAATGAATGAATTTAGAATGAGTGGGAGGGGGGTTAATCACTTCGACCTTACAGATCCATTGTGTCCCCCTTTCTTGAATCATAACTCATCATACAGTCCCAGGGCTTTGACAAAAGCCAGTATCTGGGACGGTTTTATAGAGGGTAGTTCTCCATCTCCAATATCAGTCGTACCAAAATTCATGGCACGAATGGTTGTCGTCTCGGCGCACTCAGTGATGAGGTGTACTGGTGTTTCACCATCTTCCCACAGAATCTGCATTCGCCGTTTCTTCTTAGTTTCAATCTACTGAGGTGTTCATTGAGGAGACAGTGTCCTGTTAAAAACCCCGTGACAATCCGAAGATTGTTCTTACTCAAACCCAGGAAGATCTGTGATTTTTCTTGATCATAAGCCCTCAGAAACTTCTTCGAGTGTCCTAGACCATTGCAAGATTTCCATTCCAGGTTGCGGATGGAATCTTCCAAGTTCTTGAGTTCCGCCTTGAGTTGGTTACCACTTGGAAAATTTGGTTGATAAAAATGTATCGAAATACAAAGAATATTCATGCATTTTTATATCAGTTGGAATGTCTACTATTTATTCTTACAGTACACATTTTTTGGCTTATTTCTAACCAAACGCTTTTGTCCCGCTAAATTTATCTTCCAACGCACTGTGCGCTCGTCCGTCAAATGCAAAAATAACTGTCACTGTCTAAAACTTTTGGCCCGAAATGCAACTGGGTCATTAGATGACGTAGAAAAACTGACAGTGCAGGAGGATAGGAATCGAACAATCCTTATCTCTATACATATAGTATCCTTGATCAAACGTTTAACTTTTCCACTAATTATACTTCAAAATTTGCCACAAATACCATTTTGGCCTTTGATTATCTTCCGTCAGGAGAAATTGTGGTTAGAAATCAAAAGTTGATTGTTTTATAAGCTAACTATTTAAATCTTTGAACAAGAAGACTAAGGAAGGAGCATATCAAAAATCTTAGGTACTCAAATATGGCCGACTTAAATTTCGGTTTATCAGTGTCGTTGTAATTTTATTTAAAAAATGTAAAACTATGATGTAGGGTAGACGTGGGGTAGACTCAATAATTTGTTATTTTATTTTACGTTGTGAATAAATGTTGGTAGTTATTAAAATTGTTATAATATATAATTCTAATAAAAATACGTAAGTTATAATAAGTATTTATTAACACAAACATCCGATACGCTACTGAAGCAGGTAAGTCAAATTAACGTATCTAAATTCTTTGACATCTAAGCTTTGACAAGTAATAAATAAAAGCTAAAATGCAAGAAAAAATATATAATTAGTTAATTTAAGTGAATTTCATAAATGATCGGTTTACTACACGTATGTATATTATATAGTCACTTACTAGCGAAAAGTTGTTCCATTATTTCACTCAATTTTTGCCGAGATCTACCGCACGCTACACAACCAACTATTTTAGAGTCTTTTTCGATAAATCGCGATAGTGTCACTGTTAATTTAAGTTCTGCCACAATTTCCATCTAGATTTACTACCTTTATACAACTATCAGTAGTAGAATAAATAATAAATAACATAAAATAAGCTCCATAAAGACTGACAAATTCACAAAATTTCAAATCAAATTCAACTGTGTCAAATGAATCGGCAAACAGAACTGTCAAGGATCCCCACCCTAGAGAGCTTTTATGGTGGCTTTTCCGCCCACCATGCATGAATACATGGATAGCATTATGCTCCTTCCTTAGTCTTCTTATTCAAAGATTTAAATATTCTTCTCTAGGCTTTCTCTATGGATACAACTGACTAACGCAAGCTGTTGCTAGGATATTCTATTAATTTTAATTGTGTTTTTTAAACATTGTGAATGATCATAAACAGCTTCATTCAGAATCTCGAAATCAGTGGAATAAATTAGTAGTTTCAATTAGCCGTAGTATTTGAAAGTATACTTGAAAATTTGCGGTGAATGTCATTTTGGCCTTTGATTATCATCCGTCAAGAAAAATGTTGGTTAGATCTCAAAAGTTTTATAATATCAATTGTTTTATCTCAATTGTTTTAGATCTCAATTGTTTTATAAGCTAAAAATTATGCTTTTTCTATGGATACAACAGACTACTGCAAGCCGCAAGCTGTTGCTAGGATATTTTATTAATTTTAATTGTGTTTTTTAGACATTGCGAATGATCGTAAACTAAAAAGTATAAAGTGTAATTGAAACCATTAATTTATTCCTCTAATTGAGAAGTTCTGAATGAAGCTTTATATCCAATGTATCCGCCTTATGTATGTCGCAAAAATAAAACTATAAAAAACTATAAAATATATATTTTACCTGTTATATTATCTTCCAGACAACATCCACCAGACGTATTTATTATTCACGGTGAGCCTGTCGCAACGTTGCACCAGATTAGGGACCACCGTTCCAGCATTAAAAGGAGCAAAAAACAAAGGTGTAGGAGAGCGAGACGAGGAGAGAAGGAAGTGCAGGAAGAAGAGAGAAAAAGGAGAAAAAATGTGGAGCGGAAACGCGGGACGCTTTTGTCGTTACGCTTGAACTTTGTTTTTCCTGTGCGTTTAACTAGGTGAGCAAAGATTCAGGTGTGTCGAAGGAGCTTTTTCTAGCGTCGCTGAACAATTTCATTCTTCTCTCTATTATCTGGTCTAGAGGAGATTCGGATGGTAATTTCCGTTAAGTAATAGAAAGCCTGTTTGTTACGATTCATTTTTATGTAGTTAAGTTTTTTATTTAATTAAGGTAACAAAATATTATTAACGAGAAGTGCTTACTACTTTTGTGTAGCAACATAAAAATAGTATATTTTTTTAATTAGGCGTATAATTGACACTTCTCGTGGCGAGGCTGTACAGGGTATCCCATTTTAGTTGATTTTTTTTTTAAATTTTCATAGCCCTCTTCGTTTCTGAGCTACAGGGTTTATTTGAAAATTTTGCAATTTGGGATACTCCTTTTGTATCTCTGTTATTGTTAAAGGTATTGAGACGTGAGATGGTGAAAACTTTTATTGTAGAACTTTTCATGTAGAATACAGTGGCGTAGTCTGTTATTCTACTAAAAGAATATTTTTAAAAATATGAACTAAAGTTATGTTTCTTAAATGGAACACCCTGTATATTTATAAATTATATGATCTGGCTTGCCATAAGCTTCTCAAAAATATATAACTCTCTATATTTATTTTCACTATTTAATACAATATTTAAAAAATAATTATTGAAAGATTATATATTTTATTAGTAGGCCATGATTGATAATAAAAGAAACTAAATAATTGCTAAAAGTATATACTACTATCTGTCTGTTGTTTTATTTAAGAGCCACTAATTAATTCTTTATATATTAGAGAAACTTAAATCTCTACCGCTATTTCTAAATCTTGAACGCTATCGTATCGGAATTTTTAAATATTCCTTTAGCTAATTTACCTGAAATATACTTTCAGCCAAGATGGGGCTCCCCCTCACAACTTAATTTACAACGAAAATATTAGAATTTTGTTAAATTATTATTTCTAAAATCAATGAATTGGAACCAATAGACCCAATGATTCCCGGATTTGTCCGTTCTCGGTTTCTGATTTTGGGGATTTTTGAAATATGAAATATATCGTGGCAACTAATACAATGTTGAACACCTGAAAAATTCTTTAATAATGCAAGCTTTTAGATATTTGCAAACCCATCCCACTATAATAAATTCCGTTATAAAAAAGAGAAAAACATATTCAGGTTCAGTGGTAACAGTTCAAAAGTAAAATATATCAATTCCAAATAAAATTTTTAATATATGTATGTCTATTTTAGTAAATACCATTTTGATTTTGTTATTTATCACGGCCTACTATTAATAAAATAATATATTTTAAATATTGCAGTAAATAGTGAAAATAAATATAAAGTGATATATATATATTTTAGAAGCTCGTAGCAAGGCGGATCATATGATTTATAAATATACAGGATGTTCTATTTGAAAAAACATAACTTTAGTTCATATTTCCAAAAATATATTTTTTGTAGAAGAACATACTACTCCACTGTATTCTACGTAAAAAGTTCTACAAGAATCAGTTTTCACCTTCTCGATATCATCCATAGTAACGGAGATACGGGGACTGTCCCAAATAGCAAAATTTTCGAAAAGACCCTAGCTCAGAAACGAAGAGGGCTATGAGAAAATTTTGTTGGCAGCTTCTTCCGTTTGACAAAAAGTAGCACAAGTTTGTGCAAACGGCACCCTTCTATCTTCATGAATAACGGAGATACCGTATGATTTCAACTAAAATTGGACACCCTGTACAGGCGAGACACAAAAAAGTCATTAATAAATTAAATAATTTTTTAAACAATTTCAAGCGTTCCAAATAATATAAAAATATTTAAAAGTAATATCTTGTCTGTAATTATACCGTATGATCAAAAAAAAAACGGCGTCAGGGGTGGCTATGAAATGAAGATCGCTGTCAATTTATATGGGAAATGTCATAGATCGTCATTTCCCAGCCAACTGGAATCCGTTTTTTTTCGATCATACGGTATATCGAGAAACTATGGTTACGCTCGTTGAATTTGTCAGTTTAATAATATTTTTTCGTACTTTTGTGCTTAGGCGTAAAAATGCTTCACTTTTATGCCTAGGCGTTAAAATGACTTTTTTATATTATCAATCACGTCGCAAAAATTAATACTTTTATGACGTTTAAAAAAATAGTATATTGTTTTATTGGGAGTAAAAATTATACTTTTTACCTTTTTCACTAGTTACACAAATAGTTATTTGTGTAACTAGTGCAAAAAGGACATATTTTGTCGTCAATATCACCACAGATTAGATATACTATATGTATACAGATAAAAATCTTATCCCTAATTCGTGGTACGAAAATAGTTTTTTAGGACGATGTGCAAACGAGTAAAATTTCCTGTGCGCAATAATAAACTCGCGTAAAATGACAATAAACAGCGTAATAGAGAGATATCGCTAAACCGAATAGCATGCATGGACGTTAATAAGGCCAGGTGTTATTTCCTTTACGTGAGGTAGTATTAACTCTCTTCATTTATAGTTATCGGATCGGAAAGAATTTTGTTCGCGTCGCATCCGCTATTTAAACTTTGTCTAACTTTGAAATTGTTTTGTTTATTAAATATTTTAAAACTAAAGGGCTAAAGTGCTTATTTCCAGTGCTTTATTGTTCAACGTCTACCAGTAGGTTTAGGGCAACAAACAACAAATTCTCTTAGAAGGGCTAAGTCGTCATCTGCTGTAAACCTAAGCCTCTTTATAGGTTCTTTAATATTGGAAGAGGTGGAATCCATATTTTGGGTCATATTTTTTTAATTAAAACTAATCCCAGCTACTTAAATATCAAATTACCTAATAAAACTAAAGTAATAATTCAAAACAATTTAAACATAACCTAAAATAAAAGATCTCGCCGGCCGGCTCCGGTCAAATACCCGCACATACCCATTTAAACAATTTTTAAACGTTATTTAGAAATAGAGCTTGGTGTAATTGATCCGCAAATTACGTCAGGCGGTAACGTTATTAGCGGGTGTTGCGTTAAAAATTGACTCGCGCATATCGTAACCATGATAAGGTACGCGTAAATACTGCATGACGCTATTCGGTTTTCCGATATCTCTCTAATAACTGTGCCGGTCAGGCGCTGTGCACAATTTTAGAGGCCATAAGTGGGCGTGCTATGTGCGCAAACTAGTAACCTAACTAGTGCCCGATTCCGAAAATTGGAAAAAACAAAGTTTATAATCTGTATAATCTGTGATATCACGAAGTGGCGTAACTCATTTTTGATATTTTTTGCTAGAGCGGTTTAAAGTTTAAAGCATCTTACTACTTTTGTCTCAATACCGACCAAAATATATTGTAGTCACTGTGTATTTCTTTAACAAAAAAGAAACACAGTGGCTTCAATATATTTTGGTTGGTATTGAAACAAAAGTCGTAAAGAAACTTTAAACCGCTCTCCTGAAAAATATCAAAAAATGAGTTACGCCACTTCGTGATAATGACGACGATTTGTTGTACGACGCATGAGTTTTGCAGCTCGAGACGAAGTTGAAAGCTGCAATCATGCTGAGTGCAACAAATATGCTTTTTGCACACAACATTTTTTCTACGATCGAATTCTTATTTAAATGTTTATTAAAAGTTTTTACAGTAATTCACAGAATAATATTACCACTAATAACACTATAAAAAAATATTAAGTCTTTTTCCTTTCACTAGTCTTTTGAATTTTATTTTCATTTTTGCTCGTGGAGATCTCAGGTTCTTGTTCTTCACTTATAACTCTTTTCCAGAATGAAAAGTTCCCAGTATTGGTATGTACTTGGTTTACCTTCCAAAATTTCACATATTTTTACAAAAATTTTCCTCTCTTTAGTTAAACTCGTCATTAATAATGTTAAGGTGTTTTTGCACTAGTGTAAAAAATTTGACATTTAATACAGTAGATCGTGCAAAAAATAGCTACTTTTGCACGATCGTAGAAAAAAGTCACTTCTACACCGAATACAACATGCTATTATTTTCAAACGTCACAAATAATTTTTAAACATTCCAAATAATATAAAAAATCTCCTTACATTATCTTTTCACTCAATCATTTAGAGGGGTGTGTTTGTTTTGGATACTTCGTAACCATTATTTTTCGAAAATGGCAATTTTCTAAGAGCCATTTTTGTTTTTATATCCCTTTCTAGATTTACTGCTTACTATGCATTAGCACTTCAGAAAGTAAGTATACCCTTTTAGTACAACTAAGGGTCCCATTTTAAGGAAAGCCATATTTTTGAGAGGATTTTTAGTGCATATTTTTTGTACTTTAGAATACGACACAAATATTCTCATGTCCTCTAATTTTTTTACGTAGCTAGTAGAGAAGATCTAGAGAAATGACTAGCAAAACATTTAGCTTTACAACAAAACTGTCGTTTTGCCCACAATGAAAGATATAAGTAAATTTATATAAAATAATATAGATATATTACAGATTGCAGCAGCTTTAATAAGAAACTTTTAAAAATGTTATAGTTTTACATATTAGTTTCACAAAACAATATAATTTTACAGAATGGTTTAGAGATTTTTAATGATTATTACCAAATATGATATTTTCAAATGTTGTTTGGAAATTAAATTTAAAAAAATTTTGCAGAAAAATTTAACTTATCATTAAACAAGTAGTAAATATAATACTGTAACTGATAAAACTGCGGGAAAAACTTGTAGTGTAAGCTATTTTTTAATCAGTCTTACCTGACAGTGACAAAAAGAACCTAGTACGCATAATAATTATAGGTGTCATCACTGGAAACTGCCCCACGGGGGTAAACCTCGTGAGATGGAAGATTTCCAATAACGACTACTACAGAGAATGCGGAGAGGATGAAGAAACCATAAAGCACCTGCTGTGCCACAGTCCGGCACTGGCATACCAATGCTTAGGGAAACTTATACACTTTAGAGAAAGGGATTTTTGGAGGGACTAGAGAAGCAGCAGAAGCCAACATCAGCGACACCGAGAACTTTGTGAATATCTGGAAGTGGTTTAACACGAAGAAATAATCAGAGGAAGGTTTGGTACAATAATACAGGGGTATCACAACACACCCAAAGCCTCCAAATGAGGGAACAAACATGATCCCAAATCTAAGCAAGCTAACCCCGATGACTAAGTTCCCGACTAACTTCCCGATATCGCTCATGTTGGCTTCTGCTGCTTTCTCTAGTCCCTCCAAAAAACATTGGCCTAAAGTTTTAAAGCGCTGGTTAGGTTAGGTTATTCCAGTGCCGGCAGTGGCACAGCAGGTGCTCTATGGTTTCTTCATCCTCTCCGCATTCTCTGCAGGAAACGTCGTTGGAAATCTTCCATCTCACGAGGTTTACACCCGTGGGGCAGTTTCCAGTGATGACACCTATAATCTATAATTATCCATAGGTTCTTTTTGTGCTCTAGTAGTTGTTTTGTCTTTTTGCTATCACTGGCCACAGTCTTCGAGCTGTAGCGCAGTCCTCACGGTCTTGCCATGTCTCTTGCTGCTTGGCCTTGATGATAGTTCCTACAGCTTCCTTCAGTGTGTTGATCGTCACAAGTGGTGGGTTATCTGCCACGGTTATCTGCCTCTCTCTTTGGCGAGTCTGTCTGCTTCTTGGTAATGATACTAATGATACTACCTATAAGAAACTTTTAAACATCTTTAAAAAATATAAAGGGTATGAATTATTAATAAAACGCAATTTTAATAATATTTACATATTTTATTATATCACAGTAAAAATACTCACATTTTACATACACTAATTTACTTCCTATTGATATGAGACGTTTGGCCTCTGGGATTATCATTATTTGGCTAACTAAAATAATTCTTTATTCATCTTGATATTAGCTATTCATCTACGAAACGACTAAATTGTATCTATCGTCATCACATGATAACAGGGATTCAAGACTTTCGAATTTAAATTTTTTCTTGGGGCTGTACAAAATATAGAGATTCTTATTATATTCTTATTTTAGTTGAATCTAGTAGATAATAATTATAAAATCATTTATAAAAATAAAAGAAAGAGTTATATTTGCAACATCATATGAAACCAGTCACGTGAGGTTTTGTTTCCCATATTTTTGGAAGAACTTATAATATTAGACAGTTAAAGGGCACTGCACAAAACATATAAAGGACGTTTACTGGATCACAAAAAATGTGTTTATTTTTTTAAAGTTTGATGCTCTCTAGCGGACAAACGAAGCACTTTTGTATAGAGGAAAACTGTGTCCACAGAACGTATTTTGATTCCAAAAATATGTAGTACTTCTATGTCAACGGAATATTGAGACACCCTGTATACGCGCGGCAGAGACGACGAGAATGTCACCGCAAAACACACTACGCCCATTCATTACATTGGCTACTTGCAAATTTGCCGAATTTTTATTGCGGCGGCGCGTCATTTATTTTTTTACGAGAAACTTCGATTAAAACGGTAGTAGACTGAGCTTGGAGAACAGTGCAGTCGTTATCGGTAAGGTAGTTGCGTGATTTCATTGATTTTTTATTGTTTTTATTCTTAAATAGGTCCATTTTCTGTTAACTGAAATAAGTAGCCAAGTTGTTTGTTGGTCTAAATTTGTAGGTTTGGTGTTTCAATCGGGTGAAATCAAAAGTATCCGTAAACGCAAGTGAATTTCTCACTGCGCGAGCGTACATGTCAAACGATACGTCTCTGGCCGTGCTTTAACTGTCTATTGATAAAGCTAAAAAGATTTACTTTCTTTTTGTATTTGTAGAACCTGCTACAATTAATTTAATCTAATGTTTTTTCTATATAACATATTCCTCTAATAGTTTATACAGTTACATGCCATTTCATGTTTTTAAATAGAAGAACATAATATATATTAATATATGTATGCAATAAATAGTTGTATATCTAACATACAAACATTGAAAACTTAAAAACAGACCTCAAATTTACAAATAGGAGATGATTTTATTTATGTGTATCAAAATTATTACAAATAATTTATGACATATTTGATGTTCATTAATTTGATTTGTTATTGTCAACTTCACCTTAATGGCGATATTGATAATATAAATAAATTCAAACATCAGTAACAAAACAAGCTGAACAAATATTTAAAAATTAATCCTTATAGTTTATAAATATACTTTAGATACAAATTGGATTTATAAATCCACTGGAAGTATTATTATAAATTAATCAGTTTTCTTGTTGTAAATGCAAAAGTGTCTTATTTTATAGTGCACTCTGTATATACAGGGTGAGTCTTAAATAAGTAAAAATATTTTCAGGGCTGGTAGATTTCGATAAAAGAAACATACATATTTCCTCTTTACCGGCGTTTTTTCCGTACGCAAATTATCTGAGAGTCTAAACGTCTGAGCGATCCTTAAACTGAGATTTTAGTGTCAAAATACCGTTTAATCACCCTGTATACCTTAAAAAATATATATTTGAAATATGGCATTACCATTGTCCATATATTATGTAAAAAAATTAAGTCAAAACCTCATCCTCATAATCGAGTTTTCTCGAAACTGTAGACCACCCTGTGTAGTACGCACATAAATAATACATCCAGCGGAGATTTAGTCACACCAAATAATAATTATTTGCATACAATAAAAGCGTATCGAATAAATAATTAGGATATTCCATTCTCATATTGGATGTATAACATCAACGCACATTAAATGTGTTTACCTTGCTAATAAACGCGATAAAAAAACACGAACAAAAATAAATTAGCGTATAACAAGCCGACCACTTTGGTGTCGTCATTACAAAAATATTTTTCTAATTTTATATAGTAACCGGAGATATAGAGATAGGGGGAATAAGCAACGTGAAATAAAGTAGCCGGATAGTTTTGATTTCTGCCGCACCGAGCGCTGCTGTAGGAATTTTAGGAAATTAATTTAAATGCACCAACCAATGACTAAAGAATCCAAGGACAAATAACACCCGAGAACAAATTGTGCCGATGTCACCAAACAATGCCGTGGTACATATTTTTCTTAACCAAGCTGTTTGAAGCAATCTTTATATTTTTTGATAATTGTTTTGACTACGTCTATGGTGTATCATACTAATTAATTACGAATAAAACGTATTAATATGTTAACAAGAGGTACAAAACTAGTATCGACGTATAGCACATATCAAGTACATTTAGATGTTAATTGAAATTGAAGAATAATTATCGAATTCAATAAGAAAACGCTAAAAAGTTGGAGTGGACTGTTTATTTACATATGAAACGTAATTCCTGGCTCTTTCTTATCGCTGCTGCTTTTACACTTCTTGAAAGCCGAACAACTAATCACCATTGTAATAAAGTTTATACAAAGTTTACTACACACAAACTATTAAAAATCGCTAAAATTGTCGCTGGTGACCAAATAATGACTCATTGTTTGCCATCAAAAGAATGGCCTCTAAGGTCACAAATTCTGCTGCAGCCCGTATATGGGCGTTACATCTCCTTATATTCTTTAGTCGTTGGCACCAACAGTATACATTTAAGCGCGAACATATGGCAATAATTAGAATTTCGGCGCATGTTCAAGCTTATTCTCGCTATCTTTCTATATATCTGATAGAAACGCTATTTAAGCGTGGTCGAAAGTGGTCTGTGGTCATTTACCATTTTACCATACTTCGCACTTGTTTTTCGGGTTCATTTTCGAATCAACTTTGCAGTTGAACTCGTCACTGAACTCCTTCAAATTACTCACGGCTCCGATGACTCGGAACTTGGCTGGGGAATGGGAGTCCTTTTCGAGTTCGAGGTTGGTCGATTCTTTGGTAAATGCAGAGCACCACACCTGTAAACAAAACGGTTGATTTCAGTGGAAAACAACAACGGAGATCATACACAAAAATTTTTAATATAAAAAATGGATTCCTTGAAAAAAAAATATATTTTATTAAAACTCTATACAGAGTGTCCCAATATTCCGAGGACATAGAACTACTACGTATTTTTGGAATCAAAAACTAATAACTTCATTGCATACAATTTACCTCTACAAAATTGCTTCGTTTGTCCATTAGAGGGCAACTAAAAAAACACTTTTACAGATATTTCATGAACCGTTATTCCGATTTAAATGAAATTTTGGGTGTCTATGTTCTTTAACATTTGACTTTCACAAATATCAAAAAAACGTACAAGAAGGATGAAATCTACCCCCATCGCTACACAAATATTAGTATAAATATTTTCCAACTCAACCGACGCGACGACTGATTTTTTTCTAGTATTTACTACGTTTTTTGACTCTTGTAAAAAACGCCACCGCGCATACTTTTTGAGGAAAAAAATATTTTTCTGAAGCTGCTTTAAAAAAAATGTTTTTTATCACATCAAGCTATGGAGGCGCATAAAATCTATGATGCTCTAATAATCTAGTTGGCGAAAATATGGAATTTTATGTTAGTACCACAAATTATATTTGACAATAAGCTTCATAAGAAGCTTAAAAAAATTAGTTTACGTTCGGGTTTATTTTTTATTGATATTGATGCCTTCTAACGGATAAACGAAGTACTTTTGTATAAAGATAAATTATGTGCAATTAACTTTTATTTAGATTCCAAAAATACGTAGTTCTTCTATGTCTCCCGAATATTGGAACTCCCTGTATATTTGGTAAGTCTGCTATGGAAAAATAAATTCTCCAATTTTTTTTTCTCAAAAACTATGCGATGTGACGTTTTTTTACAAGAGACAAAAAATGTAGTAAATGCTAATCTAAACATTTGACGAAAAGAAAATCTGTCGTCGCGTCGCGTCGGTGGAGGTGGAAAATATTTACACTAAAATTTATGTAGCGTGAAAACTACACGTACAGTTTTCACCCTTTTTGTGCAAGTTAAATGTTAAAGCATTTAGCATAACATTTTCACCCAAAATCTCATTCAAATCTAATTTTAACGATCCATCTAAAAATCCATTCTAAACGATTAGATTTTTGCAAATTATAAGTTTTGAGTTTGTCGAAGGATTATTAAAGGCACAATTTAAAAATATTTTTACAAGATACAAAGTGTCCCAAATATATAAAAAATATCAAAGTTGTATTTTTTTAAAAGGAACACCCTGTATATTATTACATTTTTAGTTTCTACGATTAAAATAAAGGTAAATTTGATTAAGGTTTACCACATTTTAATCTTACCGTCAAAATACAGTAGTAATTTTAATGCTTCATTTCTCTAGGCCTATTTAAGTTTTTAAAGACTGTCTAAAAAATTATTTTAATAATTACTAGCTTTAAACGGTAATAACTTGTTTAATTTAAATGGAACACCCTGTATATTTTATGAGAATCAAATGCATAATTTAATTGTCTATCAAATTGTATTAAACCATTTTTTACCTATCTCTTCAAGTTTTTGTAGAAAATGCATTTTCTTATAATTTAGACTTCAATTATCAATATACCCATGGAATATTGACATTTTAGATTATTTTTAAAGACGTAACAAATTTTTAAAGAGTATATATGATAATATTGTCAATATAGTTCGTTTATTTCATTAAAAAATAAAAAAAAAATTGTTTAAATATTTGGTAATGAGGACTAATTAATATGATTCCAGAAATTCAAACTACATTAATTGACTGTTTGCGTTGATTAATAATAATTGCTCCAAATACTAAAAAACTGAATTTTGTATGTGTTTCGACAGAGTGGTAAAAAGTTAACCTTAAAAATTTTATTTCATTTTTTGACGAATATTTATTTATAACAATAGAGACGTTCATTTTCATAACTTATTATTATATTGATTTCTGATTCAAATCCACATTTATTTAGAATAATTTATTAACTAACACAATTAAGTATGTAATTAATTAATATCTGGGTGGAAATGATGATGGTATATTTAATTAATGATATACTCTTTTATAAAGATTTAAATAGATTTTTTTGTATACAAATGGTCTAGTAATATTATCGTTTTTACCACCTGTACATTTTGTACATTTGTTGCTTTGAAAACAATCTAAAATGTCAATATTCCAAGGGTATATCCACATGAGGTCTAAATTATAAGAAAATGTATTTCCTACGAAAATTTGAAGGGATAGGTAAAAAATAGCATGCTACAATTTGATAGACAATTAAAGTGTACATCTGATTCTCCTAAATTATACAGGGTGTTCCATTTAGCAAGCATTTTTTTAAAATAAATTTTTAGACACTCTGTATGAGGTAGTATTATTTTTATTATTACAACACAATAACTGATCGATAATTAAACTTCAGTAGATATTTGGTATTAAAAACTTTGATACCCTTGGAGAAATGAAGCCTTAAAATTTTTACCGCAATTTCACAAAATTGAAAATATTTCAAAAACGGTAAGGTTTAAGTGTGATAAACCTTAATCAAATTTACCTTTATTTTAATCGTAAAAACTAAATATGTAATAATATACAGGGTGTTCCATTTAAAAAAATAAAACTTTGATATTTTTTATTTATTTGGGACACTCTGTATCTTATAAAAATATTTTTAAATTGTACCTCTAATAGTCATTCAACGAATCCAAAACTTACAATTTGTAAAAATCTAATCGTTTAGCTCCAATACTCCGTGTCATATGTGGTGAACAACCCTGTATATCGTATTTTTTTTTAAATTTGATGGTCTCTAGGGGACAAACGATGCACTTTTGTATGGAGGTAAATTGTGTTCAATGAACTTATTTTGATTTCAAAAATACATAGTAATTCTATGTCCACAGAATATTGGGACACCATATCATACAGTTTATATGACAAAATGGTGAATGCGCCGTTCATAAAAATTAAGAATTTTCTCTAATACAAAATTAAGAGTAAGATTCCAATAAGTTAATTTGTGGTAAAGGCACAGGTATGTGATAAATCAATATATTTTAACAAACTTCAAAAGTTAACTTCGAGTATTATACAGATTACTCATTTACTTTACCGGGTGTTCTTCAGAAGCGGCTCACCCCTATAACTTTTTTTTAGATAAAAATACGAGATTTGGTAAGATATTATATGACATACTAGTTTGACCAGCGGATCTGAAGCTACGGAAGGAATGCGAGAAAAAAAAATCGATATTGCCACGTTTATCTATAAAATTGCCAAATTGCCAGACATGAACTATAAATTTAATATATTTTTATTATATATAATGTGTTTAGCATATATTCTGACGTATATTATTAAGGAATTTTAACGTAGTTCATATTGTTCGATATGTTTTATTTAATAACTTATTTCTTTCATTCTGTATAATCTGCTTATTATGAAAGTTGAAGATTTTTTAACGACTATCATTAGCAAACCAACATCGCCGCATGGCCACCTATTCATTGAACATGATTGGCCACAGTACGTCACAGGATTTGTTACCACGCGATTTGCCATGGCTTTTTTACGCCTTTTCTATTCGCTTGCTTTATCCCCAACTTCACAGTCTCTTCTGAAAAGAGTGAATATTGAATACTATTGAAATATCCAGTGGCGAGACAATTTTTTGATCATTATTACTTTTATTTCATTATTTTATACCGGTTATCCTAAACTTTATTCCTATATTTTTCGTATATTTGATAGTTAGGTTGTGTTTTATTATTTGTTATAATGTTTTTCGTTCTAAGCCGTTTTTTAATTATTAATATCAAGTTTGATGTATATTTGTGTTTTAAAATAGATAAATTTATTGAGGGTAAGATGCTACATAGTCAGACAAGAGAAATAATAGCTAATTTATATAGGTAAGTTAATAATAACGTGGATGAAATCTCATTTGGTTTATTTCCTTGTGTTCATAATAGGGGTTTGCGATGAAGAAGCTGGAGAGTTCGCTTTGGTTGCCCGCTTAAACGTAAGCAGGCGAGGATATTTTTTATACCGGAGTTAGCGTATCGGCTATAAAAGATTCACACAGAAGATAAAAAGGCTGAAAACTAACCCCCGATAAAATGATATCCAGCTCTGGAAAGAAACGACCACGTGAGACTGCTGTCGAAAACTCGACGACTTTTTCGAAGTGGTCAGAATTAGAAAGCTTTTGCAAAATTGCAGAAAAATCGAATTTTCCTTTTTGCAGGAAACGCTTAAGGGTTATTAAAAATCAAATGAATTTTTTGGCGTAAATGTCAAATAACAGATAAATATTAATGGAGCGGCCCATTATATTGCAGAGAGAGATATAAATATATACGCGAAATTCGAAAATATAGCCAAGTATTATCTATTTGGATCAAACATATGGGTAGACAATGACCTAACCTTTAAAAACTGCTGGCGGAGCGATACAATATCTGGTGTAATAGGCAATATTGGATCTACTGGTGAGTAAAATTATATGTTTGCGCTTCCAAAGTTAACTATTTTCAAGATTTTTTTGCTGGAAATAGTTATATCTATAATTATGTATTATAGAAAAAAATATAGTTAGTACAGATATATAAATAAATATACCTCAAGACTCAGTCTTGATCATCTGCTGAAGGCAGACATGGTTAGCGAAACATGCGTCCAGTGTAAAATTAAAAGTGTTTTGGTGTATTGTACTGATTTAGTGTTTTATTTTGCTGTGTAACACCAAAGGTTCCAACCCCCAGCTGTAATTATTTCTTCTATTACATTAACAACACAATAATAAAATGATTCAAAATATTTAAGGGAGCTTTAATAAAAGCTTTTAGTGTTTATCTACTAACTCAACAGTAACGATTCAAACAGCATAAAGTTTTTTGAAAAACTCAGATTAATACTGAGTATTATATTTATGATACACATTATTTTCATATAACACCGTACGCCCATGCCTATTTTATGAATGAAATTGGGCGTGTTTTGTTTACAACTACATTCCCCTGCCGATACCCCGTAGCTACAGATCCGTTGGTCACACTATAAATAGGGATTGATTAAAATCTGAATCAGGAAGTGAACAAATTAGTTTTGTTCACTTCCTGTTTCACCGGAAATGACTACAACTTTTAATTTTTTAATGGTCGTTTTTTTTACTTTATTTGACAAAAAATTGCATTTTGAATAGAATGACAAATCATATATCAACTATTAACATTTTCACTTAAAAAAATTCTTAAATTTCAATCTAGAGTGTGGACCAAATTATTCGTAATAAAGGTTTTTTCCAAATATGCTAATGAGCTACCCTCGTTCCATTAAAACCATTTAAAAAAAGTACCATATAATCGAGTAACACCGGCGTCAGCAATGGCTATGAAATGACAATCGATGACATGTCCCATATAATTTTATATATAAAATGACAGCGATCTTCATTTCATAGCCATCTCTTGACGCCGTTTTTATTCGATCATACAGTCTTATGATTTAAAATACGATTTGGGCATCTTTTAACCGACCAGGAAAAGACACTAAAAACACTAGACGATCAAATCTATTTTTGCAAGGCTCTTTAATTAAAAATTAACGGTTTTACCACAGGCACTACAGATTGAAATTTAAAATGCAATTTTTTTAATTGAAAATGTCAAAAGTTGACATATGTCATTCTACACAGAATGCAATTTCAAGCGAAAATGTTAGAGCTTGACATATATGATATGTTAATATACAGGGTGGGGTCCGAACTGTATTCCGGAAACTTCGGTAGCATATTGTGCAGATAAAAATAAGTAAAAAAGTTCGTATAAATGTATGTCCTAAAATACTTAGTTTCGGAGATACAGGGTGTAGAAGTTTCATTTTTATTTCGATTTTTTCTAAATAACTTCTGAAGTAACGTCAATAATTGGATGAAAATTGGTGTCTGGGAGTTTTGTGACACGAGAAATTTGATTTTGATGTCAAAATGACTCCTATTTGTAGGGGGCGCCCCACAATTAAACGTGAATGTTTTGTAAGCTATAAAAATATAAACATTGATTAGATTTGTTTATTTATTATTGATCTGTTTTAATATTGGGCCTGCAAATCTTCACTGGAGCTGTCTAACGAGTTTAACAGTTTATTAATAAAAGGGGTCCGGTGAACTATCCTGACACACGATTTTTGCATTTTTTTTTTTTATCAAAAAGTAACCATTTTTAGTAGTAGTTTTAAACAAAAATAAATAGAGATTATGCACAGAATTTTAAAATATTATAATTTAATTTTCGTAGTTTTTGACACATATTTGACGTTATGGAGAATTTTAACACTTGATTTAACATGACAGCGACAAAAGGAAAAGCAATGTTGCCAGTTCCACTAAATTTTCTTTTTCTGTTTTTTATTTTTATTTTGAAAAAAATTTTAATAATAAAAATGCGTTGGTAATGTGTGAATGGGAAAACTAAAAAAAACAACAGAAGTGTGAAACAAAAGCAACCAAAACACGTTTACGCGTGTTTTGGTGGCTTTTGTTTCGCTCTTGTTTAAACCACCAAGATATCAATCAAACAGATAAAAAAAACAGCCAAATCAACGCAAACCAACCCGACCAAGCCCTAACCAACCCATACAAAACCAAACCGACCAATACCAAATCAACTCAACCCGAACCAAACACAAACCAAAGAAACGAAAACACGCTTACAGCGTGTTTTCTTTGCTTTGGTCGCTTCCAGATTATAGCGTGTTTTCATTGCTAGAGCTATAACTTTTTATTGTTAATCTAAGGCTATAACTAAAGCAATTGTCTCGCCGGCGCGGTAATTTATAGCGATGGGAACTATCGAATGAATTAAACTATCGAATGGTTACTGAATGAATGATTTCAACTATCGAATGGTTTTATTCGAATAAAATCATTCATTCATTTGTATACTAAAGCATAGCTAGCGACAGCAACCTCTACGTGCGACTAAATCGTTATCGTTGAGCCACGACTATCGAAAATGCTTTTGATAAATGAAATTTAGTATTCGTTTGATTTTTGTGTGCGTCAGTGCATTATTAGTTCTTCCAAATTTTTATAATTTCACCTTATAAATACTGTGCTATAAAATATTTAAAATACTAAAATAGTAGTTTTTTTAATTGACGATTGTGTGCGTGTGCAGGTGCCAAAATTTTTCCGAAAATTTGTGTGATTTTCCGTAGCCCGATCTTTCACTTATTTTATTTTATATGGTATATCTATATGGTCTATTTTTAATGGGAAATTTTGAGAAGTAGCAATTTTTAAGAGAGATGAGATGAACTTAGAATTAATTTTAAAAATACATATTTGTATTTTAGATGTTTTAATAATATGAAATAGTTGAACTTAATAATCATATTTAAGTAATGTGGTTAAGTAAATGGTTATCGAACTCAAACTATGGGGTGAGAAAATTAAATTTTTGCTATTACGTAAAATAATGTTTATATTAAATTATTTTAAATTTTGTTGTTAATAGGAATAACAAATTATTACTGTTATTATTATTTTTATTAAACCAGTCTTTGCTTAAAAACATTAAAAATAATTTTCTTACATCCAAAATAACAAGTATTATTGCAGTGTAACAACAGAATATTAATAAAAAAAAATGCAGAATATATAGACATACTATCCCTAACTAACTAAAGCCAAACAATAATATTCTTTGCTAATATCAACTAATATGCTATGAAATGTATATACCAATACCATATATACCAATATATGGCAACAGCGCCCTTCATAATATATTTTCTGTGTAAATACTAGCACCTCAATAAAAAAAATAATGTGTCCTTATCTTTATATGACTCCGCAAAAAATCAAAGATGCCGGCTTCTTTCATAGCAATGCTACCGACCGCTGTCGGGTTTCTCGAAGAAACCGTCTCCGGGCGACAACTAAAAAACAGCCAAATCAACGCAAACCAACCCGACCAAGCCCTAACCAACCCATACAAAACCAACTTCAATACAAAAACCAAAACCGACCAATACCAAATCAACTCAACCCGAGTTAAACACAAACCAAAGAAGCAAAAACACGCTTACAGCGTGTTTTCTTTTGCTTTGGTCGCTTCCAGCTTACAGCGTTGTTTTATCATTGCTAGAGCTATAACTATAGCAATTGTCTCTGCCGGCGCGGTAATTTAGCCAATTTGATAAACTAAAGTAATCTAATTCGTATTAAAAAAAATAAAACCTATGACGTCATTTTGTTTTCCCTAAACAAAATAGATGCATGAAATTCCGCATAATTTACTAGCTGATCTGACAACCATGTATCAATTTGTCAAATTCGACCTTCACTAAAGCGTAAACATAGAAACGGATATAAACAAGTTGTAAACAAGCCCGCGACCATAGACTAATGTCACGTACTAGACCTGCGACTCTTTCGTTATCGGTTATGAAATTTGCCCTGGAATTTGCTATAAAAATCAAATATCAATATTTTTAAGAATATTTTTTATGTGAAACGTGTTTTTCCGCATCAGATTTTAGTCAAAGAATCCAAGAAGTTCATTTTAAGGTAACATAAACTTCATTTTCTAAGAAAAATCGTGTGTCAGGATAGTTCACCGAAGCCAAAAATGCATAAAAGATAAATTTTATAATAGAGGTATTGAAATTTAGAAAACGTCAACATTTGACCTTTCCAGTATTTTTTTACCAAACCGTTCCGTATCAAACCGATGTTTTCCAGGAACCGCTCTTTACCGTAGTTAACGAAATACAGTCTTACATTCCAAATTTTGTTTTTTTATCTAAAAAAATAAAAAAGTTATACCATAGTGGGTGAGCCACTTTTAAGAAATACCCGGTATAAGCTAAAAAATAGATACGTGTATTACGGGGTATTAGAATAATTAATAACACTTAACAATTAAAACTAGATAAAACTGTACTTAAAATACTCACTTGAGCGAAAGCAACAAAGAATAGTTGTTTGTGGTTCAGGGATAATCCGGGAAGTTTCCTAGGCTCCGGTTTGCTCTCCATCATATCCAGGTAAGCGTGATAAGCCGCCTTCAATCCTCCATTGTCCGCAATATTTTCTCCCAAAGTCTGGTTACCATCTACATTCTTATTGTTTATTTTATATTTGTCTAGAAAGAAAAAAAAATGTACCTATATACTTTATAGTCTAAGAGCTGGCTACATAAAAAACCTTATCATCGTCACATGGCTAATTTTTTGTGTGAAGTATCCTTTTGTGTAGCCATCATGAAATAGTCATGTCTGCCAGCGGGCAGACATGTCGGCCCGGGGCTTAAAGCGGGGGCGGCCAATCGAAAGGGTGAAATTTTGACACTAAAAATATTATAAGATACATGAGTTATTATTGCGAAAATAGCTTTTATTTATTATTAAGAAACGTGGAAAATTGTTGGCAGACATTTTTCTAGTCGCTAAAATGCCGACAGACAACGCGAAAGAGGCATGAAATTTTAACAATTATTAAAAAATGAAATTTGAAGAATGAAAAAAAATCTGGCATATTTGCATGCCGATTGGTGAAATGTCATATTTATTTATTTTAAAAGTCGTATGCAAAAGGGCAGACAAAAAGATCGTGGCTCAATCAGCTGCAGACAGTTTTCAAAAGCGCGATATTACTCGCTGTTGTTATTAGCGCTGTATTCAGGGAACGCTGGCCGCATCATCCGTTTAAGTATAGATAAATCATATAATATACGATTATATTATAAATATATTTTTTTATTATTTCAATAACGATTTTTTTGTCTGCCCTTTTGCATACGGCTTTTTAAATTAATTAATAATAAACATGACATTCCACCAACCGGCATGCATGTATGCGATGATTTTCTTTCGTCAAAATTCTATGCCTCTTTCGCGTTGTCTGCCGGCATTTCAGCCACGAGAAAAATGTCTGTCAACAATTTTACACGTTTCCTAATAATAAATAAAGCTATTTGGCAATTATAACTCGTGTACCTTATAATATATAATAGTGTCAAAATTTCACCCTTTCGATATATAATAGTGTCAAAATTTCACCCTTCGGCCGTCCCCGCTTTAAGCCCCGGGATCGCGCTGGCAGACATGACTATTTCACAATGGCTGCACAAAAGGATACTTCACACAAAAAAATAGCCATGTAACGATGATAAGGTTTTTTATGTAGCCAGCTCTCGGTCTATTACTTTTGTCTAATTTGTCTTACATCGAAAAATAATAAAATGATTTGGCTGTTTACAAAACGTATCAAAAAACAAAATACCACGTGAATCTGATAAAATTTTATATTGGTGAAACATCTAAGACCTTTAAATATTCGAATTAAAGAACATAAAAATTATTTAAGAAAGGGCGATTTTCGTAAATCTAAAGCCCCGTTTACACGGTCCGTGGTCCGACGAACCTGTCACGACGAACCTCGGACCGCGGACCGTATTAACATAGGCGGTTCGCTGTGGCTCGCGGTCCGTGATCCGTGGTCCAGACGGTCCCGTCGGTTGTCGGTAAAATTTCACGGAACAAAGGAATGGACTGTGCTGTTCCGTGAGGGTTCGTATTGGCTCGGCAAATTACGGACCATTGTCCAAAAAAATCCTTTATGGGTATTTCGCCACTGCACTGCAAGAAAATCTACAAAATAAAATAGTTAATTTTTGTAAACACTTCTGCGTTAAACCTAAACGGACACTGCTTTTTCTATACGTCAACGGTTTCTTGTAGACCTATCTGTTTTAAAAAAGTAAAGTGTTCTCGAATAGTTGAATTTAAATATTTTAAATAGTTTTTTTCTTTATTCTTTGTATTTTTTTTTTGCTTCCGACGACGGAAAGAGATAAACTTTCCAAAACGTTAAGCATTTTCTTCTTTGTTAAGCAAATTTGTATAACTGTAAACATAATTTCTGACAAGCAGTGTCCGTTTAGGTTTAACGCCAGAAGTGTTTACAAAAAATAACTATTTTATTTTGTAGATTTTCTTGCAGTGCAGTGGCGAAAAAACGTCCCATAAAGGATTTTTTTGGAGAATATTTATTTTGTCGGACAAAGGTTATCATAGTTTTACAAATTGATGAATGTAGTTGTAAAACAACTATACTCAGATGCAAAAAAAACGCAACGGAAAAATTTTTGATCAAATTTAAAGTGTTATATTTTTGTTATTTTTAGCCCTATTTTCATTATTTTTTTTTAACAAACTGTGTATAATTATATCAACTTTAATTCGTAAACTAAGTTTTTCATAAACTTTAGTATTTGGCATATTATACAGGGTTAATCGAGGGGTTGTTTTTTACCTTAAGTTTAAAACACCCTGTGCAATAATTTCATGTGTAAATTTTCCTAAAATATAATTTTACGGTCATGACCATGACTCCTGAGCATTTTGTTTTCGATTCATGTCAATACATCCTTTGGTTAATTTTTAAGAACGAAATGAACTGATCACGATCAATTTGCAATTTTTTCAATTATCATTACACTTTGATGTATTTTTTTAATATGACGAGATGGTTTTGGCTACTAATGCCGTAATATCATATTACGCTACAATCCGCTACATTGGATACTTTATACTAAATTAAAAAAAAACGTTTAGGACTAATGATACACTGCTAGTTTTAATAAACATTAATAACGGTAACAGAACTAACGATATAAAGAAAGCATCTGTAATACTTAAGTATACAAACAGAAAAAAAATTGTAAAAAATACCCTAATACTTTGCATTGCTTCCCTTGGGTGCAATAACTGCCTGCATACGTCCGTTCATATTATCATTGAGGTTGCATATATCATATTACGTTATGATTTCCCATTCTTCTTTAAGGACGAAGCGAAAGACAGCGACAGGCATTTCCAAACGTCGAACATGATGGGCAGTTCATAGTAGTATATAATTTACAATATTCACCAAAGCCGGCTTGTCATATTGAAAAATAACTTCAAAGAGAAATGATAACTGAAAAAATTGCAAATTGTTGGTGTTAAGTTCATTTCGCTATTAAAAATTAACCAAGGCATATATTGACATGATCCAAAAAACAAAATGCTCTGGAGACATGGTTCTGACCGTAAAATTATATTTTAAGAAAATTTGCACACGAAATTATTGCACAGGGTGTTTTAAAGTTAAGGTAAAAAAACATCTCCTCGATTAACCCTGTATAATATGCCAAATACTAAAGTTTATAAAAAACTGATATTGATTGATATAATTATTTACAAGTTGCTTAAAAATACATGAAAATAGGGCTAAAAATAACAAAAATACAACACTTTAAATTTGACCAAAAATTTCTTCGTTGCGTTTTTTTGCATCTGAGTGTAATTAAGTTATTATTTATCAACCAGTTGCTGAGAAGAATAGAAAATTAATACTCACTGTATTGTTCCACAACACATTTTGTTCTCTCTTTGAACCTATCCACGGTCTTGTTGTTCCACCAATGGTTCAGATTACCGTTCTTGTCGTACTGTCGGCCCTGATCGTCGAACGCGTGGGTGAGTTCGTGCCCCATGACGACGCCCATGGCTCCGTAATTGAGACTTTCCGGAAACTGCGGATCGTAGAACGGATTCTGCAGGATCCCGGCCGGGAAAACCATCTGGTTTTTCGTCGGAGTGTAATAGGCGTTTACTGTTGAAGGTACCATACCTAAATTGTACAAAAAAGTTATAAATATCGTTGGTTTTTGTGGCAAAATAGTATTGCTCGGTTAATTTTGTTACCAAGACGGAATAAAAATTGGTAACCCTAAATTCTAACTATAATTTGACTGAAACTTTCATTGTGTGATAATAAATTACTTAAATGAAAACTACACTCCCCAACAATAAATTCCAGTATTATATCAATTCAACAATTGCAACGATATTTTTTTTATTATTTAAAAATTTACGCCCTGTGAAAAACGAAAACGGTGAAAATATACATATGGCCAAAATTATTGCATATAACGATATTTTTATTTTATTTTGGACCTAATACGATTCTTTTTATATTTTTGGACATATTGGCTTACTACACGACTAACTAATATAAAATTAAAAATCTAAGTGCAACTAGGCCGTTATTATAATTTTATTTCATAATGAGTAAAAATCAACAAAAACAAATTTCATTTTAAACACAAAATATTGAAAACAATTTTAATTATTTCTCACAACTAATAGTCTGTATTTTTAGTTTAGTTCATATTTAGGCCTACACTAAAACTAAAATCATAACAAACACAGATGAAAACATAACAACCAGAATAGACCAAGAAAAAATAGAACAAGTTGAACAGTATATATATCTGGGACAAATGATTAAACTGAAAAAAGAAAACCAAACAGCTGAAATAAAGAGACGAGTAAGACTGGCCTGGGCAACATTTGGAAAATTAAGTTACATATTAAAAAACAAAAGATATCTACAGTACCTCAAAACCAAAGTATATAATCAATGTACTCCCTGTACTTACTTACGGATCCCAGACCTGGACACTGACAAATATGGATAAGGTAACAAAATCTCAAAGATCTATGGAAAGACAGATGCTACATATAAGGCTGGCAGATAGAAAAAGAAATGAGTGGATCAGAGGAAAAACTAAAGTAAGGGATGTTAGAAGTGAAGTAGCAAAATTAAAATGGAAGTTTGCCGGTCACAATGTACGACAGAAGGATGATCGATGGAACAAATGCATCGTAAACTGGAGGCCCTTGGAGAATAGAAGAAGTAGAGGAAGACCCCAGATGAGATGGGCGGACGATCTGAGGAAACATGCAGGCACAAGATGGATGAGCACGGCGACAGAGAGGGAAGAGTGGAAGAGATTGGGGGAGGCCTATGTCCAACGATGGACCGAAGAGGCTGAATAGATAGATAGATAGAATAGCCTGTATTGCTTCCTCGAGTCTCAATGCAAGCTGTGAGACGACGTGGCATGCTCTCAATTAAGTTCTCCAGAAGATGTTGAAGAATGGCTTCCCATGTTTCGCGCTCAACAATTTTCAATTCATTTAAGGTACGGGGGGGATCATTCCTTTTGGCAATATGGCGTTTTTGTATGTCCCAAGCATGCTCGATCACATTCATATCTGAAGACATCGGTGGCCATTACAGTTTTCTTATACCCTCTTCCTCACAAAATTCGCGAACCGCTTAAGTGCGATGGGGAGGAGCATTATCGTCCATGTAAACAAATTCATCCCCCACTGCCCCTCGAAATGGACTCACAATAGGCTCTAAAACGTCTCTAAGATATGAGGCACCTGTCATTGTGCCTTCAATAAAAACAAAAGGAGTTCGAGCTCCATGCATTATACCTGCCCATACCATAATGCTTCACCCTTGAAACGAGACGCGGGGTTGAGCTGCATTCAAGCGTGCTCGTCTTCCAGCTGCTCTTCAGACCAAAGCTCGTAGCGAGTCTGACACTAGGCCTATTCTTGTTTCATCACTAAACATGACGAAATTCCAATTAAGTCCATTTGCTCTCACCCTCTCAGCCCATTGTAGTCGCTGTAATTTTGTGCTGTAACTCTGTCATGGAGTCTTCTTGCTATGGTCTTTACCCTAGTATCCTACAGGCAGAAATCTACGCTATCGAGAGATGCGTACAACTTATCTTAGATAGGAACTATCGGAAACAAGAAATAGCCATCTTATCTGATAGTCAAGCAGCGTTAAAGGCGATCAACTCAGTATCAATCAATTCGAAATTGGTCAAAGAATGCATAGAGACGCTGAATAAATTAGGCAAAGAAAACAAAGTCCTCCTACTCTGGGTGCCTGCTCACCAAGGGATAGAAGGCAATGAAAAAGCAAATAATCTAGCTAGGAAAGGAGCTAACACTCCACTAACTGGACCAGAACCGTTCTGCTTTCCAAGTGGTAACCAACTCAAGGCGGAACTCAAGAACTTGGAAGATTCCATCCGCAACCTGGAATGGAAATCTTGCAATGGTCTAAGACACTCGAAGAAGTTTCTGAGGGCTTATGATCAAGAAAAATTACAGATCTTCCTGGGTCTGAGTAAGAACAATCTTCGATTGTCACGGGGTTTAACAGGACACTGTCTCCTCAATGAACACCTCAGTAGATTGAAACTAAGAAGAAACGGCGAATGCAGATTCTGTTGGGAAGATGGTGAAACACCAGTACACCTCATCACTGAGTGCGCCGAGACGACAACCATTCGTGCCATGAATTTTGGTACGACTGATATTGGAGATGGAGAACTACCCTCTATAAAACCGTCCCAGATACTGGCTTTTGTCAAAGCCCTGGGACTGTATGATGAGTTATGATTCAAGAAAGAGGGACACAATGGATCTCTAAGGTCGAAGTGATTAACCCCCCTCCCACTCATTCTAATTCTAATTCTAAATGGTCTTTCTTGAAACATTTACTCCTTCAAGGCGAGCTAACTCATTTTTAATAGCAGTACTAGAAAGCAGCTAGGGGATTGCGTCGTGCAATTAGGGATATTTGACGGTCTTGCACAGCAGCAGTAGTAACTCTCTTTCTGGCCGGTCTGTAATCTCGTTTGTCTCCCTAATTTTTTTTAATATTCGCGAAACATCGTTTTGGTTATCTCCTACAATTTTACAACAATGTTACTATTCTGACTCTATTACACTGTGAAATAATGTTTCTAGGCATTTTAAGGCCAAAACAATGGTCAAATTTCTTCTAAAACCCAAGAGACCAAAAATCGAAATGTGCAAGAATTTAAGTAATAATTAAATTAATAATTTAATTTCTTTGCACAATATTTTAAGTCAATAATCATCTTTTTAAGAAAAAATACCAATTACATTATAAGAAAAATTATTTTTTATGCAAAATGAATCCCTTTTTACTTACACGATCGAAAAAAAACGGCGTCAAAGAAGGCTAGGGAATGACAATCGATAAAATTTTAGTAAGGTCAAAACCTAGACGCGATTGCTTGGTACTCTTATTTATGTTTTAATGGAACTTACTATCAGCTGGCCTTATGAAGGTTGTAATTTATTTTTATATTGAGTAAAAATGATTTTTAAGTAATATATTTCAAAATTCGAGAAAAAATAATTTTTTAGTGATAGATATGTGTGTCTGGGAAACGTTTTGTCCTTTTTCGATCTTTTTAAAATGAGTGTTAATTTTAGTTTTTAGTGGTATCATACTAATTAATTACGAAAAAACGGTATGAAAATGTTAACAAAAGGTACAAAACTTCATTCGATATTCGTCGCCATCAAAAAAATGGCGTCTAAGGTCACAAATTCTGCTGCAGCCTGTATATGGGCGTTATACATGTCCTTATATCAATGACTAAAGAATCCAGGGACAAATAACACCCGAGAGCAAACTGTGACGATGTCACCCAACAGTGCCGTGGCACATATTTTTCTTAACCTAGCTCTTTGAAGCAATATTTATATTTCTTGATAATTGTTTTGACTACGCCTATTGTGTATCATACTAATTAATTACGAAAAAAGCGTATTAAAATGTTAACAAAAGGTACAAAACTGGTATCGACGTATAGCACATATCAAGTACATATAGATGTTAATTGAAATTGAAGAATAATTATCGAATTCAATAAGAAAACGCTAAAAAGTTGGAGTGGACTGCTTATTTACCTATGAAACGTAACTCCTGGCTCTTTCTTATCTCTGCTGCTTTTACACTTGAAAGCTGAATAACTAATCACCATTGTAATAAAGTTTATACAAAGTTCACTACACACAAACCAGAAACTATTAAAAATCGCTAAAATTGTCGCTGCATGGTGACCAAATGATGACTCATTGTTTGTCATCAAAAGAATGGCCTCTAAGGTCACAAATTCTGCTGCAGCCCGTATATGGGCGTTACATGTCCTTTCTTTAGTCATTGCCTTATATTCTTTAGTCATTGGTTAACTCTTTCATAATAAAAAATACAACTCTAATACAAAAGGAATAAGAAACAAACTATATAATCACCTCAACCCAATATAAATATGATATTTAATATTACTACAAAATATGTAGTTTAATAGGGAGTTTAGGACAAGTGTTTTAAATAAATTTTAAACATTACTTTGGAGTTATGTTATTCGATCACACTTTACTTGTAATATGTATTTATATCATACTTACTCCACGTAGTTTTGTTCACGGGCTCGTTGATTTTTTCCAAATTCTTTTTCAAATTGTAAAAAATAATGTTCACGTTATTCTCAAAGTAAGTTCCAGGTCCGATATTTAGGTTGTCAAATCTCTCGTCCAAATGGTGAACGTCTTTAATAAACTCTGGATAACCTAAAAGTGTAGGAAATAATAGAGATTTCTGTTAGTTTTCACAATTAAAGTTTTGCTAATATTATTTCCATAAATTAAAGGCATTTTATTATTGGCTAATTAATATATCTATAGATTCTTGATGCCGGGCGGCAACATCTAAGGCAGCAAAATAAAACACTAATTCACCTAGGGTTTCTATTAAAGGCTTTTGGAAATTCCGGACAAGTGAACTCAGAAATCCGGACAAATGATTTATAAATGAAAAATTATTTATGAACTTTTATAGAACGTAAATAATAGCCCCGGATTCCACAAAATACAGGGTGTTTCAAAAAACATGTGCCATCTCTCGTGGGGAGATTTCTCACATAAAAATAACTTAGGTCCGATTCTGCTTTGTTTCGTAGCTACAGGGTGTTAAATATAATAATAATAATATTTCGATTTATTTTATTTTTCTTCCAAGTACTTTTAGCGATTCGAATGAAATTTTGTGGGTAAAAGTTACTATAAGTGCTACATATTTTAATGCCAAAAAAGTGCCGATAAATTTATCAGGGACGTGCATATGGGTTATCACTGGAATATTTTTCAAAAAAAAACATGTGCACCACCGACTTTTTTTCTTTTGATATCGAAGTTGTGTAGGCCGTTTAATGCCAATTAAAAGTTATCTCTAGATATTTTGTCGAATTCGGCCTCCTTGATGAGATAAACGCAATTTTATTAATCACAATTAATAAAATTAAAATAAAAATAAAATTTAGAAGTTATATATTTTACCAAATTTATTATTAAAGATTATTATTATTAGTTATTATTACTATTAATCCAACCTACAGCAGTTTCAAATAAAAAAAATAATGGTATTTAAGATAATTACAAAAAAACTAATTTTAAAAAATTTTAACATCCTGTTTTCAAATTCATGTTTATAGGAACTTTTTTTCGTATTTTTTGATGAAGAATCAATGAGTACTTATTTAAGACTTTCGCAAGTTAATGATATTAAATTTTTTAGAGGTTGCTATTAGACTTGGATCAAGGCAAATTAAAAAAATTGCGTTTATCTCATCAAGGAGGCCGAAATCGACAAGATATCAAGAGACAACTTTTAATCGGCATTAAATTGCTTATACTATTTCTCTAACAAGAGAAAAAAGTCAGTGGCGTACATGATTTTTTTAAAATAATATTCCAGTGATAACCCATATGCACGTCCCTGGTGAATATGTCGACACTTTTATAGCTTTAAAATATGTCGCATTTATAGTAACTTTTACCCTCAAAATTTCATTCAAAACGCAAAAAGTACTTGGAAGAAAATTATAATAAAACGAAAATGTATGTTGATATAAAAAATTAATCTTATTTTTACGTGAGGAGTCTCCCTACGGGAGGTGGCACATGTTTTTGGAAACACCCTGTATAAACCAAAAAAACATTCACGTTCCAGGAGTGCACCAAAAGCGAAAAAAATGAGCGCCAAAGTATAGAAATGGGTACTTTCGAACATGCGTCGGTTAAGTAGAGCTGTAGCATCGTAGAGACTAAAATATTCAACAAAGTAACTGAGAAATTAATTTAACGCTCTAACTGTAAAATATTTTACTAAGTTAAATTGGTTTTGCGACCAGGTTTCCCGAACGCTTTTCTGTAATATAAAAAAATAATTTTACCTATCATATCTGAAATGGCATCAGCCTTGTCAATGGCCACCTTCCTCGTATCTTCGTCCATCCACTCCAGATTTTTAAAGTTGCGCTTAAAGGCGTTTCTAACATTGTTTATCATCGTCTCAGCTTGCTCCTTCGAATCCGGATTGAATATTTCTCGAACAAAGATCGCACCCAAAGCAAAACCTGAACCAAAAAGACTGTATTATACATAGAAGGATTGAGAGCAAAAGTTATTTATAGGCACCTAAAACATTGTTGGTGTCTTGTATGCAATACCTCCATTGGGGTTCCTCGCCACCATCCGACCCTGTAAGGGCCGTTTTGAAACCCTTGTAAGCGTCTCTAAATGGCTTTGAAAGACATAAAGTGAAAACTCTAATTGTCTGCCAAACAAGATAATTATTCAGGGTGCTGAAATGAAAAGAGAAACTGTTAAAAATAATTCAAAAAAAAATCCTGTTCCAAAATCCACAATAGTTATTTTATTACTAAATCTTACTTGTTTTCTAACTTAAAAAATTGATGCATAATTTTTCATGTTTTTTTTGTCTGGGAACATTCGTGCGCAGTGCAAGTAATTATAGAATGTTCAGCGATCGTTCAACGCTTAGTGATGTGTCGGTATTTGAGTCACGCAATTCTGGAGCGGTATGTTTTGTAACGTCGTGTCGCGCTCCACAACGAACAGGAACCTGTTACTGAAGAACGACGACAATACTAACGACAAAACTATAAATTAGTTACAGTTTGCAAATAAATTATTCATAATCGCTCCTGGAGTTAGCTCGAACAGCAGTAACCGCATAGCGCCAGTGTTTCACTACAGCCGTCGCGCTCCTAGGTTCGCGATCTCTTCGGTTGCGAACAGCAGTAACTGGAATTGGTACGTAGCGTCGCGCGATCTCGACTGTCGCGAAGAGATGTTGGATGTTTGTAACGACCTTGTAACGACCTATACCGCCACGTACTTCGCTCCAGTGCCAGTGGTCGCGCGACTGTTGAAGCGCTCGTAGCGTAGTGTCGAGTTTCCGTCGGTCGCGAACAGTGGGAACTTGAACTGGAACTGGTAAGTACGTAGTGTCGCTGTTGGCGTTGCAGTCGTTACGATACTTTCGATATCGCGATTTTCGGTAGGTCTAGGTACTAGGCATTTTTGATTGATATTAAATACATGTTAGGTACATTAGATAGTTAGAAATAAACACATTTACACAAAAATAAGAAAAAACAAAGAAGAAATATGACCGAAAAATAAAAGAAATTTATAAACCTACTTTCAATTTATTAAAAATATAATCCCAATTAGAGTTATAGTCTGCAAAGAAAGAGAATTACATTTTACTAACATACTGGAATAAAGTAAGACTGATTTTACTTTGATTATCTGACATGAACATTTTACTTGTAACTTTTCCACTAATAAGGAATATACATAGATAAAAACATACATAGACACGTAGATAAAGAACTATAGGTTACAAAACGGTTACAAAATCACGTTATTTGTCGCGGTATTTCTCTGGAACGGTCGCTATTGTAACGCGACTGATGTGGAACCGGTATTCCATCACTATCAACGCTTGTTCAACGTCACGTCATATATTGTCGAACTCTCTCAATCACTGACCATCCAGATGAAAGAGATTGGTGACGTCATTACGGGATTTCGTAAATTACATTAATTGTCATTGTCATTTGATTTGGGGTTATAATTTTATTGAAGGATATCGATCAATGTCAAAATTAAAATTTGATTGTTGCTGTAATCTGCTCTAATAGTATATTACATATTGTGATTACATACCGAGGAGGGAAGTGTTTCATTACTGTCAACAGATTAACTAAATCTCGAGACAGTAATGAAAACTTTCCTCCGAGGTTTGTATACGATTTTATTTACAACCACATCATTAATTAAAAAATAGGGACAGTATTTTAATTTGAAAAAAAAATAAATATGCGAAAATTTGTCGTTTTCTCTTTAGGCATTTCCATATCTATATTTACCGGTACCAGTGGTTGTTATGGCGTAAACCAGGCGCATACCATAGCGCAAACCTTCAACAGCTAAACAATAACTAAGTGACAGTTTTGAATTTCTAGTTCACTTTTTCGAATTTATATAACATAGAAAGCCAGAATGTTGTCGGAAATTTCTGATAATGAAGACTATTCTTTAATATTGGTACTCTAACAGAACTTACAACAGCTGCAAAAAGAGCAGAAGCCAGTTTACTTCCAGAGAAAAGTAGGGGGAGATATGAAATAGCATTGAAAGTATACGAAAATTGGTGTGCCGAAAGAAATGCTAAGAATATTGCTTCGGAGACAGTCTTGATGTCTTGATTATTTTCGTGACATGGCAAGGCAGAAAAAGCCATCTTCTCTTTGGGCTACGTACAGCATGATACGGACAATGCTAGAATTAAGGGAAAGACTGACATATCAAAATATCACAGACTCGTCGCTTTTTTAAAACGCCAAAATGTATGTTTTAAGCCAAAGAATCTAATAGCATTTTACCTTCAACAAATAAATGTATTAAAATCTTCAATTATTATTGTTAATCTTCTTGTTTATTTTTGTTGATGTTAGATAAGTATTTAATAAAGATATTACAAGAATATTTTGCTCTTACATCATTTAATTAAATGAGGTGAGAAATAAGAAAAACCGAGTAAGGGAATGGGAAGAGGGAAGAAAGGTAGATAATTTGACACTGTCAATTTTTTTTAAAGTCAGTAATGTCAGTATTACATATGTGATTGTAAATAAAACAATAGTATATTAAACAACGAGTTTCGAAAACGACGTTTTGCATTTGCACACGAGTTCAACCAGGGCCGTATCTAGACCAAAATTCTAGACCAAACCAAACCAAACAAAAGCTGTTAGGAAAAAAGCATAATAAAAAAATCGCTTTGGGCCACAATCAAATCTTAATTGAAAATAAAATTTTAAAAAAGTAACAGGTAAAAATTATTAATCTTAAAGGATAAACTGGGTCTTTTCCCTGGAAAAACGATTGACTACCTCTTCGATATCGATATTTATTTCTCTATGTACGTTTAATAGAGCAAGTCCTGGAGGTTAAAAATGTTAAAATTGACACATGTTGTGTGCACTAAGAGTAAGCGTGCGCAAAGATTGCACACTAAAAAATTTGCGCACGGTGTGTGAAAAACGTCACTTTCGGATTGACTTTAGCGTGCGTTTTTTAACGTTTTACATAGCAGTCGTAGAAAAAATTCTTTTTATCGCAAAAATGCCTCAAAGATTTAACCAAAATGAACAAGCTAAGCTTATAAATTATTTTTCTCGAGAAAGAGACGCCGGTAGAACACTCTTTTCTCGTGGACCCCGTATATTTAAGTACAATGCAAAGATGTAATATTCGTATGTAAGATACAAATTGATAGCGTTTTTAAATAATATAGCGAGTTGCTGATGCTTTAGGAATAGAAATTCCAACAGTCCAAAGGATTGTAAAGCATAAGAGGATCGTAACTGATAAAGAGGTAAAAAAATGAATAAATGCCGAAAAAAAAACACGGAACTCGCTCGATCAATAATATAGGGACGCACTTTAAAGTTTCTAAAGAATATGTACTGATTTTTCCAAAAAACATCCTTTATAGGTATTTCGCCACTGCACTGCAAGAAAATCTACAAAATAAAATAATTATTTTTTGTAAACACTTCTGCGTTAAACCTAAACGGACGCTGCTTGTCAGAAGTTATGTTTATAGTATACAAATTTGCCTAACAAAAACATCACAAATAAGACTACATATACCTTACACTACACAGAGAAGTATAAACATATTAAATAGGGCTAGTTTAGCACTTTTAAGGGAAAGAACTCAATATCATAGATATCTCATTTTTCAAATTAAAAATGAAATAAATTTTATTTCTAACGATATAGAGATGATAGTTTCAAACATAGATTTTGCGCACATTCTAAATAGCGCACACAATAGCTATATGTATCATTCTAATATACAAAAACAAAAACATATTACTAAATTTACACACATGAATAATGAAAGAAATATAAATCAAAATATTACAAATAAACACGAATTTATTAACAAAACCGTAGTTAACCTTTCTAAAAGAGTTTTATCTAACTCTGAAAAATCAGTTTTATTAAAAGGTTTAAATTTTAGCGTAACTAATAAAAACGTTTCAAAATTAGATTTGGCTTCTGCTATTGAAAATATAGCACAAAAATTACCTTTAGAACACGCGGATGAATATCGTGTTAGGTCAAAAATTATTCTAGAAAGACCTATTAAGTTTAAACCTAATATTAATAGAGAAGAAAGGTTAGCTATTAAACATTTAAAAACAGACAAAACAGTTAAAATATTACAAGCAGACGAAGGTAATGCTACAGTAGTTATAGATTTAGACGAATATAATAACAAAATTACAGATCTTATAAATAACGATAGTTAGACCAAACTTTCAAAAGACCCAAAACCAACTATTGAAAGAAAAATATACAGAACTTTATACAAATACAAACATATATTAACAGACTTACAACGAACATTATTAACACCCCATTACAGTAAACCACCTCATTTATACGGTTTACCGAAAATACACAAACAGGGTATACCTTTTAGACCTATAGTCAGTAGTATAAATTCTCCATGCCATCCGTTAGCAAAATGTTTACTAGACATATTAAATCCGATTGCAAATAACACCAATTCATACATTAAAAACACACCACACTTTATAGAAAAAATTTCAAAAATTAATATACCAAAACATATATACAAAATTAAACAACTAACAGTTTAATGGTTAGTTTTGACGTTGTTAGTCTTTTCACTAATGTGCCGGTAGATAAATCACTTAAAATAGTAAGGGATAGATTAGAACAAGATACACATTTAATAGATAGAACAAAATTAAACATAGACAGTATTTTGGAATTGTTAACACTTTGTGTTAAAACTACTTATTTCCAATTCAATAATGAATTTTTTCAACAAGATTTCGGTATGGCAATGGGATCACCTCTCTGTCCTTTGTTAAGTAATATTTTTATGGAAGATTTTGAAAATAATACAATAAATAGTTTTTCAAAAAAGCCTGTAATATGGCTGCCTTATGTTGATGATATTTTTGCACTATGGCAACATAACGTTTCTGAAAGAGACATTTTTTTGGATTATATAAATTCTCGCGAACCTACCATAAAATTTACTTTAGAAATAGAGAGAGGTAATCATTTGCCATTTCTTGATGTTTAAGTGTCAAAGTTTCAAAATAAACTAATTTTAGATGTTTACAGATAATCCACAAACACAGATAGATACTTAAATTTCACATCTAATCACAGTATAAGTGTAAAGAAGATGTTATAAAAAGTTTATATGATAGGGCAAAAATAATATGTACAGACGACATTTCACTAAAATAGAGATATAAACCACATAAAAAATACATTAATCAAAAACGACTATCCACCATATTTTATTGACAAAACATTAAACGAAATACAAACCCCAAATCATAGACACAATGATACCAATACACAGTATATACAACTTACAATTCCATACATACGAGGCGTTTCGGAAAAAATAAGAAGGATAGGAAAACAATATAACATACGAACATCTTTCAAAACACAAAATACACTTAGATCCATTTTATCACATACTAATCCAATGAATACAGAACAACAAAAAAAAATGTGATATACCAAATACCCTGTGAATGCGAAATATTTTACATTGGTGAAACATCTAGACCCTTAAATGTTAGAATTAAAGAACATAAAGATTATTTAAGAAAGGGAGATTTTCACAAATCTAAGATTTGTCAGCATTCTTAAGGACACAGGGCAAAAAGAATAAAAATTTTAATAACGCCAAAATTATAATGAAAGAATCGATATCCTTAAAAAGAGAAAAATAAAAAGGCTTTTTTAATAAACAAGATAAATAAACATAACATACGTAAAATTAAAAATAATCAGAAAGTTTGGAGCTTTTTGGTTTTACCTTATTAAGTAATTGTTATCAGGTAGTAATTGTTAATTTTGAAGTTTAAATATTAAGTTAAAAATGTCATTTTAACAGAACGTCAACGGTTTCTTGTAGACGTATCTGTTTTAAAAAAGTAAAGTCATAGTAAAGTGTTCTCGAATAGTTGAATTTAAATATTTTAAATAGTTTTTTTCTTTGTTCTTGTATTTTTTTGCTTCCGACGACGGAAAGAGATAACTTTCCGAAACGTTAAGCATTTTTTTTTTGCTTTGTTAGGCAAATTTGTATACTGTAAACATAACTTCTGACAAGCAGCGTCCGTTTAGGTTTAACGCAGAAGTGTTTACAAAAAATAATTATTTTATTTTGTAGATTTTCTTGCAGTGCAGTGGCGAAATACCCATAAAGGATTTTTTTGGAAAGATGAATCCGCCACATAGGTATAGGCATTTTTTAATATGTACTGATCTCAGACACTCCCTAAAACTCATATTTGACAAATAATGATGACATAACGATGAACGATGGCTGAACAGCCTTCTAACGAAACCTTATTTCTGAAACCTTATTTCAGAAGATTCATAGTCTCACTCTAATATCAACCAGTCTTTCCAGATTTAAACACTTTGCATAAGACCAATTTATTATAAAATTAACAAGAAATAAAATAAAATAAAATTAGAAAATTCCATCAAGTGACAAGTGAAACGTCAAAGAAAACTGTTAGAAAATGGCGTCTTATGATGTCGATTCGGTCTCTAATGGATGAATTTAAAAATAGTATTAGACTCCTTGGTCACTGGTCTCGTACTGTCACTGCAAAGATATTACATAAAAGTTCTTACATTTTTCCTTCATTGGTGTTCTGATATTCCTTGATGAGTTCGCTCAAATTACCAAGATATTCTGGAGCGTATATTACGATTTGCTGTTTAGAGCTGATCTTCTTCTGAACTACTTTCATTGCGTTTTCGAAAAACTGTCTCCAATCTATCTGCAAAATTCTCCTTATTAACACTACATATTTAAGATTCTAATTATTACATGGCATTTTATCATTAGTGATATTGGATAGTATAGTCTGTCCAACGAGCGAGAGAAGATTTCTTTATGGTAGAAAAATGAAATATAATACAAATTGGCTATGAATTACTACTTTAAATGACAGACATAACTATCATTGTCAAGGATCCTCCCGTTGAACAGACACAATTCAATGTACTCAATTAAAACTACAGGATTGTTCACCACATACGACGGGGAGTATTGTAGCTAAACGATTAGATTTTTACAAATTGTAAGTTTTGGGTTCGTTGACGAATCATTAGAGCTACAATTTAAAAATATTTTAAGATACAGGGAGTCCCAAATAAGTAAAAAATATTATAGTTGTATTTTTTTTAAATGGAACACCCTGTATATTATTATATATTAAATTCTACGATTGAAATAAAGGGTAAATTTGATATAGGTAAGGTTTAACACACTTAAACCTTACCGTTTTTGAAATATTTTCAATTTAATGAAATTACAATAAAAATTTTAAGGCTTCAAAGGTTTCTCCAAAGGTACCAACATTTTTAATACTAATTATTTACTGATGTTTACTTATTTGATCAGATATTGTGTTGCAATAATAAACAAAATACTACCTTATACAGAGTGTCTTAAAATTTATATTAAATAATTACTAATTACTATTAGATTTAAAAGGCAATAACTTGGTTAATTTAAATGCAACACTCTGTATATTCTACAAAAATCATATACACAACTTAATTGTCTGTCAAATTGTATTATATTATTTTTTACCTATATCTTCAAGTTTCCGTAGAAAATGCATTTTCTTATAATTTAGACCTCATTTATCACTCTACCCATTGAATATTGACATTTTAGAATATTTTTAAAGATGTAATTTCATTAAAATATAAAATAAACTATTTAAATATTTTTGTTATAGAGGGCCAATTAATATGATCCCAGTATTCAAATACATCAATTATTGACTATTTACGTTGATTAATAATAATTGCTCCAAATACTAAAAAACTGAATTTTGTATGTGTATTAGACAGTGTGGTAAAAATTAAGACCTTATAAATTTTATTTTATTTTTTGAATGATTATTTATAACAACAGAGACGTTCATTTTTTTATAACTTATTATTATATTGATTTCTGAGTCAAATGCACATTTATTTAGAATAATTTATTAATTAAAACAATTAAGTCATGTACTTGAATAATTTTTGGGTGGAAATAATGGTGATAAATTTAATTGGTATACTCTTTAACAAATATTTAAATAGTTTTTTTTGTAAACAAAATTTTCCAATATTATATTTACCACCAACAAAGAAACATTTTGTACATATATGTTGCTTTAAAAAATCTAAAATGTCAATATTCCATGGGTATAGTGATAAATGAGGTCTAAATTGTAATAAAATGTATTTTCTACGAAAACTTCCAGAGATAAGTAAAAAATGCTGTAATTCAATTTGATAGACAATTAAATTGTACATCTGATTCACGTAAAATATACAGGGTGTTCCATTTAAATCAAGCAGGTTATTGCCGGTTAAAGCTAGTAATTATTTAATATACATTTTTGGACACTCTGTACAAGGTAGTATAATTTTTATTATCGCAACACAATATCTGATCAATAAGTAATCTTCAGCAAATATTTAGTATTAAAAACTTTGATACCCTTGGAGAAATGAAGCCTTAAAATTTCTACTGCAATTTCATAAAATTGCAAATATTTCAAAAACGGTAAGGTTTAAGTGTAATAAACATTAATCAAATTTACCTTTACTTCAATCGTAGAACCTAAAAATAGAATAATATACAGGGTGTTCCATTTAAAAAAATACAACTATAATATTTTTACTTATTTGGGACACTCTGTATCTTGTAAAATTATTTTTAAATTGTAGCTCTAATAGTCCTTCAACGTACACAAAACTTACAATTTGTAAAAATCTAATCGTTTAGCTACAATCTACAATACTCCGTGTCGTATGTGGTGAACAACCCTGTATACACTCACAAAGTCAGATTTCTCTTGTAACTCAGCTAATGTGGTCAGATGATACAACGATTCCTCGTCTCTTCTCAGATCGCTCGGTGTGGTGATGTTGGCAAGTCTCGTCTCAAATTCAAGCACAGACTCCATTTGACTTCTGGTCGAGTTCAGTTCTCCACCCAAGAGCACTCCGAACTATTAAAATAAATAAAAAAGAATTATAGTTGGATTAAAAGGAGAGATAGCAACCCTCGTTATCCTATAGGCTTGGTGCATTTAAGCTGATTTCAAAAAAATCCGAGCGCATCAGCGCTGCATACGACAGAAATCAGAAATTTTCGCTATGAGCTCATCTTGATCGCATTGATCGATAATAGTTAAGTATTTTAGTTTTTTGCTAGGGCAGTTATTGAGACTATAGAACACTCAGATACGAGGTTTGTGTTATATGTAACACTGTTTCAGGTAGTAAAAAATAAGTGAAAGTAAATCCGAACTAGGCGTCGCCGTCGGCGTCGTGTTGTGATATGACAATTTCAAATGTTAATAAAATCGCCGAAAAAATGTTAACGCGTAAGCTTGATTTTCATGCATCCGTTATACGTTGATACAATGGTCCGACGGTCTGATTGGTTATAGCGTTTTCGCGCCACTTTTCATCCGCAAATATTTTATTCAGCCCGTCAACGGACCCGGTCATACGATAACACAAAACGTCCCCCTGTAGAACTTCGTCTGCCATGTTAAGAAATGAAAGTAAATAATAAAGCGCCTCTCGTGTTTGTTCGCACTCAAAAAATTTCAATTAATGCCTGTATATATTTTTAATATATTTTTTAAATTTACATTTTTTTAATTGAAAAGTAATATAGTACATTTAAATGGAATATATATTACATAACAATTATGTTACTGTCAATTACAGGATTACAAGCTTGTTTTCTAACATTTTTTAAATAAAACGAATTATAAAATTTCAATATATGTATATTTGTCGTAGGTATGAAAAAAGTAAAATATAAAATGGACAAACGCTTACTTCACCTTGCAATAAAACTTCCACTTTTAGTTTTGCAATCCAAACGCAATATTTCTATTTTACAAAGAAAAATATCCGACAACACTAAAATCACTGAAACTTCCGCGGCAGACAACGAAAACTGAAAAATATAACGACACTTTTTGTTTTGGACCTGCATATCAACATTACGCTGTACTATTATATATTTATTGTTGAAATAATATAAAATATCTAATTATAACTTGTAAATTTTAATATTTTAACATACTATAACTACTTTTGACAATAACTAACTCCAACTAACTCACAAAACATCCCCCTAGAACTTTTTCTTTAATGGCCATAAGCGGGAGTAAAAGCCCAACCGCCCGAACAAACACTAGAGGCGCCACCGGTCATCAAATGGTGTAAAAATTGCGGAAATTTAATCATCTAATTTTGACACAAGGGGTCGCGCTTAACTTTTTCAATTTTAATTCAATATTCATTGTTTTCAAACTATATTATTAGACTTTGTTGTATTTTGTGAATGTATAAATGTTTTTTTAGTATAAAGTTGCATTATAGTAATTTAAATTATATAACATACATATTTAAGTTTCAAATATTATGACATATATGTCAGTTGCCGTCTAAAATGTCATCTTGATAACAAAAAGTTAGTTATTGTCAAAAGTAGTTAAAATCATGTTAAAATATTAAAATTTACAAGTTGTAATTAGATATTTTATATTATTTCAACAACAAACACATAATAGTACAGCGTAATGTTGATATGCAGGTCCAAAATAAAAAGTGCCGTTATATTTTTCAGTTTTCGTTGTCAGCCGCGGAAGGTTCAGTGATTTTAGTGTTGTCGGATATTTTTATTTGTGAAATAGAAATATTGCGTTTGGATTGCAAAACTATAAGTGGAAGTTTTATTGCAATGTAAGTAAGCGTTTATCCATTTTATATTTTACTTTTTTCATACCTACGGCAAATATACATATATTGAAATTTTATAATTCGTTTTATTTAAAAAATGTTACAAAACAAGCTTGTAATCCTGTAATTGACATAATTGTTATGTAATATATTCCATTTAAATGTAATATATTACTTTACAATTAAAAAAATGTAAATTTAAAAAATATATTAAAAATATATACAGGCATTAATTGAAATTTTTTGAGTGCGAACAAACACGAGAGGCGCTTTATTATTTACTTTCATTTCTTAACATGACAGACGAAGTTCTAAAGGGGGATGTTTTGTGAACTAACTTTTTATCAAGATGACATTTTAGACGGAAACTGACATATATGTCATAATATTTGGATCTTAAATATGTATGTAATATAATTTAAATTACTTTAATGCAACTTTATACTAAGAAAACATTTATACACATTCACAAAATACAACAAAGTCTAATAATATAGTTTGAAAACAATGAATATTGAATTAAAATTGAAAAAGTTAAGCGCGACCCCTTGTGCCAAAATTAGATGATTAAATTTTCGCAATTTTTACACCATTTGATGACCGGTGGCGCCTCTAGTGTTTGTTCGGACGGTTGGTCTTTTACTCCCGCTTATGGCTATTAAAGAAAAAGTTCTAAAGGGGGATGTTTTGTGTACGATAACGGACGTTTTGACACTTTTTTGACAAATTTAATCTAAACTTAATAAAAATATAAGTAAAATAGCAAAATCGTTATGGAAACGAAAATATAAAATGACACCAACGTATATCCGATAAACGGAGGCATGAAAATGCAATAAATTTAAAAACTGCGTTATTTTCTAACCAATCAAAGTCTTTAAATTCTACCAATAAAATTAATATCGTATCAACGTATCGTCGGACAACGGATGCATGAAAATCAAGCTTAAAGGAGAGCGTAATTAAGGCGTTGTTGGGTGCAATAACATTCAATAACTTAACTTTCCCGGATATTCAACTCTCCCGAAACAACATTTTATAGCTTCATCATTTCTTACACCTATTTGATCAAAAGCAAAAATGGAATCAAGCAGTTCGACGAAACAAGTTAGTAAACAAAGTGCTCTTTACAAAATCAAAAAATTAAATAGACAAATATACTATGAGAGGATAAAATATAATTTCCAATATTAATAATATACTTTTTTTAACAACTAGTGATTAAATGTTTTATAAACATCTTCCAAAATTATAATTATGTACCTTTAAAAAATTTCGTTATAGCCGAAATAGCCCCAAAAGTAAGTATTACCTTGATCATGTACTCCAAGTATGCATCTAGAATTTTTACGTGTTCTTCAGTTTTGTTTAAATAATTGTCCCTAGTAGGTAAAGATAATCCACTCTGATCCATTTGTAACACGTGTCTACTAGAATTCCTGTCATCTTCTCCCACAGCATAAGAAAACAGCGCTCCAATATTGTACTTATTTTGGACCAGTTGAATTGTATTTTGCAATGTCCAGTCTAGAAGGAAAGTATAAAAAAAATAGTTATTTACTGTATCGTTTTCTATTTTAGTTTTTAAGTTTTTGAAAAGGTAATTATAGACCTTTAGTTTGTCAAATATAGAATGATAACATACGATCGAAAAAAAACGGCGTCAAAGACGGCTGGGGAATGACAATCGATAATAATTTTGGCGAAGTCAAACCCTAGACGACATTACTTGGCTCGTAGGTACTCTTCTTTATCTTTTAATAATCCATACTGGCAGTTGGCCTTAAGATAGTTGAATTTATTTTTATATTAAGTAAAAATGATATTTAAATGGTGTGTAGTTTAAAATTCAAGAAAAAAATTTTTTTGGAAATAGATTTGTGTGTCTGGAAACGTTCTATACTTTTTTGAACTTTCTATAATTTGTATTAATTTTGACAAGTTTTAAACGATGTCTAGAGATTCACCTCGACAAAATAACCATTGATTGTCATTCCCCAGCCGTCATTGACGCCGTTTTTTTTTTTCATCATACGCTATTTCTCGATTCAACGCGTATTTATAGATGTTTAGTTTGTATCTACTTGTCATCTGGTGGGCTTATAGTGACGACAGTCTAATAACCCGAAACACAATATTTTTATGTATTATTATACAGAGTGTTAAAAAAAATAGTGTACCTAACTTGGTGGGTTATTCTAGAGATAAAAATAAAACAAAAAGTTTCTATGAATACTTCCCATAAATGCTTCCCGATGAAATAACAGCTCTTGAAAGGTTAAATAAAAATAATATATTTTGTTTATTTTTAAGAACATTGGTAAACTGTTTTTGTGGCTAAAAATTGTGGTCCTCACACACATTTTAATGCCAAATCGAATGGCAATAGTGTAAAATTGCGTAACAGTCCTGAAAGAAAATGTCATTAGAGTAGAGAGTACTACTGGTAGTACTTCTTGTATCCGTATGAATACAGTAATTTCAATAAATGAAAATTAAAGCTAGGGCTTTTTTATGTAAAAAAGGTGTTCTTGATTAGTTCGAAACGGTGAACGGTTTTCAAGATATTTGCTTAAGGTTCCGATGCATCGATTTTAGCGTTAGTAAAATCAGGAGATTGATTTATTTAAAATATCTTTACATTTTATCATTTCACTAAAGGCTCATTTACATTCGTCACTTTGGATGTACAACTTGGATGAATCATCCAAAGTGATAAGTATAAATTGCCTTTCATAACTGTTTCATCCAAAGTGTACACTAAAATTGAACGATGAAGCAAGTTGACGGTCTTCCTACTTTTGTTGAAAGAAGCGTTCAACGAACCGTTGATTTCGATGCATACGAGGTTGAAGCACAGGCATATGCGGACGACCTGGTGATCCTAGTAAAAGGACACAAAGAGGAGGACATCTCCTCAAAAATACAGGAAATCCTAGATGCAATTCACGGCTGGTGCACACTGGAACAATTAAGTGTAAACCCACAGAAAACCGTGATCATACCATTCACCATGTTCAATTTGGATGAATTCAATCTGAGTGATTCATTTTGGTTGTACATCCAAAGTGACACAGTGTAAACTCTGCTTAAACGAAGAGTACCAGTTTTACGTAAAAAAAGTTCTAGCTTTTTATATTATTTCTTAAAATTACTGTATCTACACTCAGATGCAAACCTTGCTTGTAGAAATTGTAGAAATGACAAATATTGTAATATTTGAGGGGCGTTTTCACCCTCTTGGAATTTGAGATTCGAGAAACCCCTCCTTATCGAACCTCTACACCCCACAGTCAATCCGTTTGCCAAAAAATCAGCTTTAAACGTCAAGCAGTTTAAGCAGAATCGTGATTACTCAATGGTCATATTTTATGAAATACCCTGTATAAATTTATAAAAAATCTTAAAATATGTAAAACAACAAAATAAAATATAGGTGTTTAAGAGTTTTTCCGAAAAACTCACCGGTTTTAAATAAAAATAATTTAATATTTGAGGAATAGTTTCACCCCCTTAGAATTCGAGTTTCGAAAAATCCCTTCTTATCGAACCTCTACACCCTAAAGTCAATCCGTTTTCAAAAAATCAGCCTTTTACGTCAAGCGCTTTAAGCAGGATCGTGATTAATCAATGACTAGATTTTTCGAAACATCCTGTATACATTTTTAAAAAATCTTAAAATATGTAAAAAAACAAAATAAAATATACGTGTTTAAGCGTTTTTTCGGAAACTTGACCGTTTTTTAAATAAAAAATATTGTAATATTTGAGGGGTGGTTTCACCCTCTTGGAACTGGAACTTCGAAAAATCCCTTCTTATCGAACCTCTACGCCCTAGAATCAACCTGTATACCAAAATTGAGCTTCTTACGTTGAGTGGTTTCAGCAGGATCGTGATTAATCAGTCTGTCAGTCACTTAAGGATTTTATATATTAGTATAGATTGCTGAAAAATTCATAAAAATAGGGCTAAAAATAACAAAAATATAACACTTTAATTTTGACCAAAAATTTTTCCGTTGCATTTTTTCTGCCTTTGAGTGTATAAGGATAAAAGACGTACCACCATTAGTACTCTCTACCATAATGGAAAATACTCTTTCTGGGCTGTCACGAAATTTTTCACAATCGTCATTCGCTTTGGCATTAAAATGTGTGTTAGAGTACCAAATTTCAGGAAAAACCGTTTACCAATGTTAAAAATAAACAATATATACCGTAAACCGGGGCTACTTCGAAGAGCACGGGTAAATTCGGACAACAACGGGTCCTTGAAAGAGAAAAAAATTGAAGGGGGTAGCGAAATCATCAAAGCGGCCGCGTGTGGACTGGAACGTGTTTAAAACAGTTGCCCTCAGACGTTTCTTAAGTACCGAGTGTTTTTCGGGCCCGGCGTATTTTTTACGTCAATTTTTGTAAGTATGCAATTTTTGTTGTTTTTTTTAAAGTGGAAAAAGTAACGGGAGTACAACTAACCTTTTATTCATAAAGTCGTACTTTTTCCAGTATTCAGTAGGTATATTATCTGAAAATGTTTTATGTAATTTGAAGATTTTTTTTAATCTTAATGTAGAATCACCCACCAAAGTTAGATACACTATTTTTTTGACACACTGTGTATCAGCCTTATGGTTTATCGGAAAGTACTTACTGGCAAGACTAAACCCACTTTCGCTAATATTCCAACCACCTAACTTTCTAAGTAATTCGAGCACAGGTCCCGCTCCACGGCTTTCTACGGTATCGTTGCTATCCAGACATGATTCGTAATAGATTTTCGCCTTTTTCTCCGCCTTAGACTTGAATGTTTCTATGGGTTGTTCTGTAAATGGATAAAATACGGTTTTAGCACAGCCCATTTAGTACCAGCCAGCCAACTTATCCTTTTAACTTGCAAAATTTGGAAACCTATATAGATATTCGATTATCTTTTTTGTAACAAGACGATTTCAAAGATAGACATGCATGTATAAAAGATAGACTAATCAATATTCATTGATTTATTTTGTTGACCCAACATACTAGCCCTGGTCACTTCATCTGCGTGGTCTGTATATTAAAGCATGCGACAGCGATAAATATAAATGACCGGTTGACAGAGAGAGAGAGACAAAATAAAAATAAAATATTTGAAAATCTTTCAAGTATGCTACTGAAATGAAAATAATATATATAAGCTAAATATAACCTACTAGTTGAAGCCTGGCGCATCCGCCACAACATCAGGAATTTTTTTTATTTTTGTTTAATTAAATGAAAAACAAAAATCCGGCGACGACAGTTTTTAGAAGAGCCAATTAGCTATCTTCAGAAAAAAAGCAACTTTCTAGAACAAGTCGTTACTTCAGGTAGAAACGACACAGATAAACATTAGCATTTTATATATGTAGATTACAGCTGTAGTAAAATGAGTAACCCCTAATTATTGTGAAAAATAAAGTTTGTGCGGTTTTACATTTTGAGGCAAAATCCAGCAATATTTCCATAGAAGAAATGTATCAACCCAACTTTATCTCTTTTAATACATTTGGATTACATTAAGCTATGTCGACATCACTGTCTTTACACGTTAAAATCCAGACCACGGACATGGTTCGAAGTTACAAAAAGCAACTGGGGAGTCGCCCCTACCAAAATTATTCACCAGAGAGGTTACAGCAAGCAGTAGCAGATGTCAAAGCCAAGCGACAAACCTTAAGAGAGGCGGCTGAGTATTATAGGATTCCCAAATCCACAGTTGGGGATAAAGTTAAGGGGATTCGTGATAAGAATCCAGGACGGCAACCAGTGCTGAGTATCGAGGAAGAGGCAAAGTTTTTGACTGATATTTTGAGAAATAATCAATCTTTTTTAATAAAAATGTCTTAAATAATGTTTGAAGTTATTAATTTTTTGAGTTTTTATTAAAAAATGAACTTCATTGTTTTTAAACTTATATTTTTGTCCGAAGTTTCCTTTTAACTGGTATAACATCAAATTTACACATTTTTAAAGGCATGTCCGCAGTTACCCCACCTATGGGGATAACTTCGGACACTCTTCAAACAAAAAAATATATACGTTAGAAAAAGGAAGTTTAACATTTTTTTTAGTTAGACACAGGGGAAGGATGTAGTAACCCACACAAAAAATATTGGTTGAATTTGAACACACTTAGGTCAAGAAACTTACAAAAAACCTCAACAACTGTCCGAAGTAGCCCCGTTTTACAGTATTATTTTTATTTATTTAACTTTTCGAGGGCTGTAACTTCTTCAGGAAGCATTTTAGGGCATATGTTCATAGGGACTTTTTGTTTTATTTTTATATGTAGAATCACCCACCAAAGTTAGATACACTATTTTTTTGACACACTGTGTATCAGCCTTATGGTTTATCGGAAAGTACTTACTGGCAAGACTAAACCCACTTTCGCTAATATTCCAACCACCTAACTTTCTAAGTAATTCGAGCACAGGTCCCGCTCCACGGCTTTCTACGGTATCGTTGCTATCCAGACATGATTCGTAATAGATTTTCGCCTTTTTCTCCGCCTTGGACTTGAATGTTTCTATGGGTTGTTCTGTAAATGGATAAAATACGGTTTTAGCACAGCCCATTTAGTACCAGCCGGCCAACTTATCCTTTTTAACTTGCAAAATTTGGAAACCTATATAGATATTCGATTATCTTTTGTAACAAGACGATTTCAAAGATAGACATGCATGTATAAAAGATAGACTAATCAATATTCATTGATTTATTTTGTTGACCCAACATACTAGCCCTGGTCACTTCATCTGCGTGGTCTGTATATTAATGCATGCGACAGAGACGAGAGAGACAAAATAAAAATAAAATATTTGAAAATCTTTCAAGTATGCTACTGAAATGAAAATAATATATATAAGCTAAATATAACCTACTAGTTGAAGCCTGGCGCATCCGCCACAACATCAGGAATTTTTTTTTATTTTTTGTTTAATTAAATGAAAAACAAAAAATCCGGCGACGACAGTTTTTAGAAGAGCCAATTAGCTATCTTTCAGAAAAAAAGCAACTTTCTAGAACAAGTCGTTACTTCAGTAGAAACGACACAGATAAACATTAGCATTTTATATATGTAGATTACAGCTGTAGTAAAATGAGTAACCCCTAATTATTGTGAAAAATAAAGTTTGTGCGGTTTTACATTTTGAGGCAAAATCCGGCAATACCGCATAGAAGAAATGTATCAACCCAACTTTTATCTCTTTTTAATACATTTGATTTAAATACATTAAGCTATGTCGACATCACTGTCTTACACGTTAAAATCCAGACCACACAGTTCTGATGACCAGATCTGTATATGTCATCAAAATGTAAACAAACCGTTTGTTTATTTACTGTTTGATTTGACTACAAACTTAATATAATCCTTTTTTAAGATTTGAAAATTCATTGATGTATTTTCAGTGCTTTCTATAAACCAGTAAAATACTGTTAAATACAGGGTGTCCCAATATTCCGTGGACATAGAACTACTACGTATTTTCGGCATCTAATTTCAAAAAAATTAAACACATTTTTTCAGATATTTTAAGAACCGTTATTCCGATTTGAATGAGATTTTGAGTGTCCGAAAAATGGTCCTTCTAGTATTTACTACATTTTTTTGTCTTTTGTAAAAAAAACGCCACCGTGCATACTTTTTAAGGAAAAAAAATTTCAAAGCTGACTTCCAGAAAATGTTTTTGTTCACATCAAGCTATGGAGGCGCATAAAATCTATTATGCTCTAATAATCTAATTGGCGAAAATATGAAATTTTATGTTAGTATCGCAAATTATATTTGACAATAAGCTTCATAAAAAGCTAAAAAAAAATAATAATTTGTACATTAATTATCGTTCGGGTTTATTTTTGATTGATGCCCCCTAACGAACAAACGAAGTACTTTTGTATAAAGGTAAATTATGTGCAATTAACTTACTTTGATCCAAACCAAACCAAAAATACGTAGTTGTTCTATGTCCACAAAATAGTTGTGTATCCACCTGTGTATTTTGTAGGTCTGCTTTGGAAAAATAAATTCTCCAAAATTTTTTTTCGAGAAGAGACAACAAATGTAGTCCTAGATTTGGCGATATATTCAGGGTATCCCAATATTCCGTGGACGTAGAACTACTAGAATGTAGAATGTAGATTGTTTAGGAGGGGAGTTAATCACCGCGACCTTACAGATCTATTGTGTGTTCCCATTTCTTGAGTTATAACGAGTTATAACTCATCATACAGTCTCAGGGCTTTAACAAAAGCCAGTATCTGAGACGGCTCCACAGAGGCCAGCTCTCCATCCTCGACATCAGCCATACCAAAGTTCATGGCACGAATGGTCGTCGTCTCGGCGCACTCAGTGATAAGGTGTTCTGGTGTTTTCCCATTTTCCCCACAGAATCTGCATTCGCCGTTGTTTCTCAGCTTCAGCCTACTGAGGTGTTCGTTGAGGAGACAGTGTCCTGTTAGAAACCCCGTGACAATCCGAAGATTGTTTTTACTTAAATCAAGGAAAACCTTTGATTTTTCTCTGTCGTAAGTTCTGGGGAACTTTTTCGAATGTCTTAGACCGTTGGAGGACACCCATTCCAAGTTACGGATGGAGTCTTCCAGATTCTTCAGTTCCACTTTCAGTTGGTTCCCGTTTGGAAAACAGAACGGTTCTGGTCCAGTTAGTGGAGTGTTCGCTCCTTTCCTAGCTGGATCATTTGCTTTTTCATTGCCTTCTATCCCTTGGTGAGCAGGCACCCAGAGTCTTTTGGTGAGCAGGCACCCTGAGGACTTTATTTTCTTTGCCTAATTTGTTGAGTTTCTCTAGGCATTCATTAACCAACTTCGAATTGATGGTTACTGAGTTGATCGTGTTAAGTGCTGCTTGACTATCGGATAGGATGGAAATTTCCTGTTTTCGATAGTTTCTACCTAAGATAAATTGTACGCATCTTTCGATAACGTAAATTTCTGCCCGAGGGATACTAGGGTAGGTGCCCATTGGTTAGGAGTATTTAGTTTTCGGCCCAAATACTCCTATCCCTGTCCCTGCTTTGGTTTTAGAAGCATCAGTATACCACGTTATGGTATGGTCTTTTATATGCTGAGTAAGCGTTTCTTCCTTCCAATCCAGAACTATTATGTATTTTTGAAATCAAAATAAGTTAATTGGACACAATTTACCTCTATAATACAAAAGCGCTAAGTTTGTTCGCTAGAGGATATCAAATTTAAAAATATAAACACAATTTTTCAGATATTTTAAGAACCGTTATTCCTATCTGAATGAGATTTTGGGTGTCTATGTTTTGGCAAGTGCTTTAACATTTGGCTTTCAGAAAAATCAAGAAAAGGTACGGGAAGGGTGAAAACTACCCCCACCCCTACATAAATTTTAGTATAAATATTTTCCAATTCAACCGACGCGACGACAGATTTTTTTATCGTAAAATGGCCCCTATTTTACGATAAAAAAATCTGTGTAACTGATGTAAAATATCTGAAAAATTGTGTTTATATTTTTAAATTTGATATCCTCTAGCGAACAAACTAAGCGCTTTTGTACTATAGAGGTAAATTGTGTCCAATTAACTTATTTTGATTTCAAAAATACATAATAGTTCTGGATTGGAAGGAAGAAACGCTTACTCAGCATATAAAAGACCATACCATAACGTGGTATACTGATGCTTCTAAAACCAAAGCAGGGACAGGGATAGGAGTATTTGGGCCGAAAACTAAATACTCCTAACCAATGGGCACCTACCCTAGTATCCCTCGGGCAGAAATTTACGTTATCGAAAGATGCGTACAATTTATCTTAGGTAGAAACTATCGAAAACAGGAAATTTCCATCCTATCCGATAGTCAAGCAGCACTTAACACGATCAACTCAGTAACCATCAATTCGAAGTTGGTTAATGAATGCCTAGAGAAACTCAACAAATTAGGCAAAGAAAATAAAGTCCTCAGGGTGCCTGCTCACCAAAAAGACTCTGGGTGCCTGCTCACCAAGGGATAGAAGGCAATGAAAAAGCAAATGATCCAGCTAGGAAAGGAGCGAACACTCCACTAACTGGACCAGAACCGTTCTGTTTTCCAAACGGGAACCAACTGAAAGTGGAACTGAAGAATCTGGAAGCCTCCATCCGTAACTTGGAATGGGTGTCCTCCAACGGTCTAAGACATTCGAAAAAGTTCCCCAGAACTTACGACCGAAAAAAATCAAAGATTTTCCTTGATTTAAGTAAAAACAATCTTCGGATTGTCACGGGGTTTCTAACAGGACACTGTCTCCTCAACGAACACCTCAGTAGGCTGAAGCTGAGAAACAACGGCGAATGCAGATTCTGTGGGGAAAATGGGGAAACACCAGAACACCTTACCACTGAGTGCGCCGAGACGACGACCATTCGTGCCATGAACTTTGGTATGGCTGATGTCGAGGATGGAGAGCTGGCCTCTGTGGAGCCGTCTCAGAGACTGGCTTTTGTTAAAGCCCTGAGACTGTATGATGAGTTATAACTCGTTATAACTCAAGAGAGGGGAACACACAATAGATCTGTAAGGTCGCGGTGATTAACTCCCCTTCTAAACAATCTACATTCTACATTCTAGTAGTTCTACGTCCACGGAATATTTGGATACTCTGTATATGAATATATCGCCAAAATCGCGACCTAGTTGCGCCAAAAATATTACAGTCACACAAGTAGGAATTAAATGACTCGATCATAAAATATAATACCTATCTACAGAAGAAATCGCTAAATAAGTGACAACCCTCTAAATTCCTGTGTACGGGGGTTTGTAGTTGTTTCAGGCAATCATTTGGTTTTAAATGCTAGTATTGAAGAAACAATGTAAAATATTAGATTACACGAAAAAAGTATACCTTCCTGAAATGTATTTTAAAGGCATCTTCCAATGTTTACCTACCCAAAACCTGCTTAATCACTAGCCAATTCTGCTGTTCCAGTTTCATAAAAGTTCCCCAATTGCTTTTGCCGTCCGGTATGGGATTGGCCTTGACCCATCCGTTGCAAGAATACGAGTAGAAATCTTCGCAAGGATCGATAGAGAGGTCCATGGCTTCCAGAACGTGGCTGGCTACGTGGACACAGGATGAGTTCAGGCAAGGCTGTTCCGCTTCGAATTTCAGTTGCGCTATCTGGAAATAAAACAAAAGATAATAAGTAATATAATTAATTAATCAATTAAATTAAATAATATAATTAATTAATTCAAGAACGGCTGGGCCGATTTTAATGATCTCTGATTTGTTTGATTCGTTTCGTCCTCGAATAGCAGAATAATTAATTATTTAAATATCAAAAAAATCACGGAAAAAAATGATATAGAAAATTAGTTTTTAAATAAATTAGGTTTAGAAAATAATTAGAATTTGGTTTCTTTTTTTCCAAAAAAATTTTGAGCTGTCAAATTTGACAGCTGTCAAAAAAATTTCAAAGTTTTCCGATTTTGATAAAAATCGATATATAGGATGGCCATGGGCTACAATGAAAGAAAAAAAACTGAGCTGTCAAATTTGACAGCTGTCAAAAAATTTTCAAAGTTGTCCGATTTTGATAAAAATCAATATATTGGATGGCCCCTACCCCCTACCCCATAGTCGGTTTTCATTTTATTTGTCTCACATTTGAACTGTCAAATTTGACAGCTGTCGTTTTTTTTAAGTTCTCCTTTTTTAATGAAAATCGATATACATATTATTAGGATGCCCATAGGAAGTTATTTAAGAAAAAAAATTGAGTTTAAGTGTGGCACTGAGAAACCAGGTTAACTAAAAAGTAGAAAATAAATTTTAGAAAAAAAAACTTTTTTAAAAACAAGCTTTTATTTAAATACACTAAAAAGAAAAAAATAAACTTTTTCTTTAAAACTTTTATTATGAACTTATAACGTCATTACACAATTTTAAATATTATAATGATATAAAAGCTTGTCGCGAGATTCCTCTACATCGATAAACAAGTAAATTAACTAAAACCTGTGTCTACCCTGTCTCATTTTCAAAGTTTGTGTTATGATAGACCACTAGACCAGAAATTATAAGATAAAGTTGTCGTACCAGATTTTTATGATTGCAACTGTACAGGGTGGACCATTTTGGTTGTTTCTATAGGGCATCTAGGAAACCGTGAGAAATATTCAAATTTTGATACTGCAGTCTCGGGTTCTTTTTTTGAAAAAATTACAATGGCGCATTATAAAAATATTATAATGATATAAAAGCTTGTCGCTAGATTCCTCTACATCGATAAACAAGTAAATTAACTAAAACCTGTGTCTACCCTGTCTCATTTTCAAAGTTTGTGTTATGATAGACCACTACACCAGAAATTATAAGATAAAGTTGTCGTACGAGATTTTTATGATTGCAACTGTACAGGGTGGACCATTTTGGTTGTTTCTATAGGGCATCTAGGAAACCGTGAGAAATATTCAAATTTTGATACTGCAATCTCGGGTTCTTTTTTTGAAAAAATTACAATGGCGCAAAAGGATCGTGGCTATCTTGATCGGTTTCGAAGCTACAGGGGGATTCTCAAATTTTGTACTTTTTGAAGATGTTCGATAGTTTGTTTATTTCAGCCAACCACGGAAAAATGAATTATACATTCTAAAGGCACTTTTCTGTGTGGAATGCAGTGGCGTAGTCAGACTTTTTTCGAAAAAAATATTTTTTGAAATATTAACTACCTATACTTATGTTTTTTAAATAGAACCCCCTGTATATTTTTAAATTTTCTTATTCAGCTTGGCATGGGCTTCTCGAAAATATATAACTCTCTATATTTATTTTCACTATTAACCTCAACATTTCAAATTTTTCTTAAAATATCCACTTAGTGGATAGTAGGCCGCGCCGAGGAACAAAGTAAACGGTTGTCATGGTGATCGGAACATACCTTTGATGGATGCGGAACATTTCATTTCAACAGATTGAAGTGTGTGTATTTTAAATAATAAAAAAATGAGTAAATTTGAAAATTTTGAGGAATATAATATGTTAGAATGTTATATTGAGTCTAACAAACATAAGCAAATGGCAGCTGATTTATATTTTGAGCGGTATCCAGAGCGCGAGCACCCAAACCCAGCCATTTTTAAAAGGTTAGAAGATAGTTTAATCAATTTTGGATCTTTTCAAAAACTGCGTCCCAAAAAATTATCAGAAAAAAGATGAAGAAAATCAATATATTATTGTCCTCGGAATTAAATAAAATGGAACAATACCAAGCAAATAAAAAATAAGTGTGACAGAAACAAAAAAACATATTTTAATATAAACTGAAGAGGTTACTTCAATCGGGCTTCTCAGTTAATATAAAAAAAATAAAAACACAAAGACTACATTAAATGTTCAGACTGCTGCCCATTATTATCTAGACAGAGTTGGTACTGTCTCCACACGCCGCCGCGCGCCGCCAACAGAATTTCAATAGCTCTACTTGATGTTAGATGTTACTATTTAGTTAATCTAGTGTTACGGCTTCGAAGACATTAATTGATTTTATTCATCTTCTTTCTGATAATTTTTCAGGCCCGGTTTTTGAAAAGATCCAAAATTGATTAAACTATCTTCTAACCTTTTAAAAATGGCTGGGTTTGGTTGTTCGCGCTCTGGATACCGCTCAAAATATAAATCAGCTGCCATTTGCTTATGTTTGTTAGACTCAATATAACATTCTAACATATTATATTTCTCAAAATTTTCAAATTTACTCATTTTTTTATTATTTAAAATACACACACTTCAATCTATTGAAATGAAATGTCCCGCGTCCATCAACGGTATGTTCCGATCATCATGACAACCGTTTACTTTGACCCTCGGCGAGGTCTACTATACACTAAGTGGATATTTTAAGAAAAATTTGAAATGTTGAGGTTAATAGTGAAAATAAATATAGAGTGTTATATATTTTCGAGAAGCCCATGCCAAGCTGAATAAGAAAATTTTAAAATATACAGGGGGTCCTATTTAAAAAAAACATAAGTATATGTAGTTAATATCTCAAAAAATATTTTTTTCGAAAAAAGTCTGACTACGCCACTGCATTCTACACAGAAAAGTGCCTTTAGAATGTATAATTCATTTTTCCGTGGTTGCTGAAATAAACAAACTATCGAACATCTTCAAAAAGTACAAAATTTGAAAATCGCCCTGTAGCTTCGAAACCGATCAAGATAGCCACGATCCGTTTGCGCCATTGTAATTTTTTCTAAAAAAGAGCCCGAGACTGCAGTATCAAAATTTGAATATTTCTCACGGTTTCCTAGATACCCTATAGAAACAACCAAAATGGTCCACCCTGTACACTCAAATCTTGCGACAAGCTTTTATATAATATTAAAATTGTGTAATGACGTTATAAGTTCATAATAAAAGTTTTAAAGAAAAAGTTTATTTTTTTCTTTATAATGTATTTAAATAAAAGCTTGCTATTAAAAAAGTTTTTTTCTAAAAGTTACTGAACCCATCTCTGCTAGACTGTTCAACAGATCACAATAATACGATTTTTCGATGAAGGTAACAAAAGCAAAGGCATGTTTTTAATTATTTAATAATTTAAATTTTATTTCATAATTTCTTAATTATTTAATAAAATAATTAAGAAATTACGAAAAAATGTTAGTGTTATCTTCAAAAACGAATATCTCAAAATAAAATAAAGCTATTGAGATAGACCAAAAAACAAACTATCGTGAAAAGATGTACCTAGATGATAAAGCGATTTTTAAATTCCTTGCTTTGTTAACAAATTCTACAGGGTGTTTCAAACTTTCACCAAAATTTTAACATTTTGTTTTCCCTCGTATAATTGACAGATGAGAACTTTCAGTTTTAATTTAGGAAGAGCTACTAAAAAGTCAAATAATTTAGCTACAAATTGCTTAAAAATTCATCAAAATCGATTCACTAGAACACAATATACATATAAAACTTTAAAATACATCAACATTTTAAGGTGAGTGTACTTATTATAATGCACAAAAAATATCAATATGCACATTATTTAAATATTAAGAAAATAAATGCTACTTTTTAATATTAACCAGTAACATCCTCGGATAATGTTTGCTATTATAATAAACCATTGCAGAAAATATCGATCCAGTATATAGCATATGTTAACCATATTGCACTCTAATAAAGATATACATTGTATTTTGATCAAACCATTATATGACACATATTCGTATTACTCTACTCAGTTAATTAATGCATATTATGGATTGATGCAAAAGTAATATCAATTATTTATTTTATATGTAATATTATTTATGGCAGTGCTAAAATTAAGTTCTGCTCTTGAGCTGTATTTAATTTATTTTATTAATAAATGCTGATAAAAACAATATCTAATTAGAGAGACTCTTTTTTGCTCATTTATACAGGGTGAATCTTAAATAAAAGCAAATATTTTTAGGGGTAGTATATTTCAACCCCAGAAACACCTCTATGAGTTTTTCTTTCGCGAAAAAAAATTTGAAAAATGTTTTGGATTTTTTTTTAATTTTCAGTTAAAAAACATAATATCTTTATAATATGACAACATAGGTAGTAGATTAAATTTACATGAAAGAAAACCCAGAAAATATCCAGTGGTTTCCCAAATTTAAGCAAAAAAATAGTTTCTTTTTTAAATTTTCAAAGTAAAATATCTCGGTATTTTGGACTTATTTGAAATCGTCGAGACTCGTCTGGGAATGAGGTCAGTCAAGTTTGCCCCCCGTATTAGAGGAAATTCAAAAATAAATATACCACTATTTTGCACACATTTTGCACACTTACTTAAGAGAAACCAGGGCCGTTTTTTAAACGGGAGGCAAACTTGACCGTTCCCCCCATTTGTTAAGAAATTGATTTATTTATATGTACATCAATTCAGCTAATTTTGCACAATTTTGCACACCTGTTTTTGAATTTTGCACACCCATCTGACGAAAGTTCTAAGCGGTTGAAAATTTGAAATTTCCCCCCCATCTGTCACGAAATTGAATTTTGTGTATATCAAACGAATCGGCTAATTTTGCACAATTTTGCACACCTGTTTTTGAATTTTGCACACCATCCTGATTAAAGTTATGAAGGTTTGAAAATTTGCAATTTCCCCCCATCTGTCACGAAATTGAATTTTGTGTATATCAAACGAATCGGCTAATTTTGCACAATTTTGCACAGCTATTTTAGAATTTTGCACACTCTCCTGACAAAAGTTATGAGAGTTTGAATATTTGAAATTTGTCCCATTGTGTGTGAAATGTCCCACTTAAAAATACATAAGTATGAGTCATATTTCGAAAATGATAGATCTCAGTGACGTGAAAAGCTGCACGGAACTTAGATTTCACCTTTTCGATAATTTATAGCTTTCATAGAAGAACATTTATGAAACTAAAGATTCTACACACAGATTTGTCCTAGCCCTCTTACTTCCTGAAATACCTGGCAAATTTGAAAATTTTGCATTTTTCGACAACCCTCATATCTCGGTTATCCTATAACTTATCGAAAAGGTGAAGTCTGGGTTCCGTACAGTTTTCCACGTCGCGTCGCTGAGATCTGTCATTTTCAAATATGACTCATACTTATGTTTTTTAAATGAGACAATTCACACCCAATGGGACAAATTTCAGATATTCAAACCCTTATAACTTTTGTCAGGAGAGTGTGCAAAATTCGAAAGTAGCTGTGCAAAATTGTGCAAAATTAGCCGATTCGTTTGATATAAACAAAAGTCAATTTCGTAGCAGATGGGGGGGAAATTGCAAACTTTCAAAACCTCATAACTTTCGTCAGGAAGGTGTGCAAAATTCTAAAATAGGTGTACAAAATTGTGCAAAATTAGCCGATGCGTTTGATATAAACAAAATTCAATTTCTTAGCAGATGAGGGGGAAATTGCAAATTTTCAAACCCTCATAACTTTCGTTAGGAAGGTGAGCAAAATTCTAAAATAGGTGTGCAAAATTGTGCAAAATTAGCCGATTTGTTTGATATAAACGAAATTCAATTTTGTAGCAGATCGGGGGAAATTGCAAATTTTCAAACCCGCATAACTTTAGTCAGGAGAATGTGCAAAATTCAAAAACTGGTGTGCAAAATTGTGCAAAATTAGCCCATTCGTTTGATATAAACAAAATTCAATTTAGTCACAGATGGGGAGGAAATTTCAAATTTTCAACCCCTTATAACTTTCGTCAGGAGGGTGCGCAAAATTTAAAAATAGGTGTGTAAAATTGTGCAAAATTAGCGGAATCGATGTACATAGAAACAAATCAATTTCGTAACAAATGGGGGGGGGGGAACGGTCAAGTTTGCCCCCCGTTTAAAAAACGGCTCTAGTTTCTCTTAGGTAAATGTGCAAAATATCATTTATGGTGTGCAAAATTGTGCAAAATGTGTGCAAAATAGTGGTATATCTCTTTTTGAATTTCCTCTAGTACGGGGGGCAAACTTGACCGACCTCTGGGAATGCCTGGGTGAACTGGGAGCTCTGGCACGGAGCAACAGAATTAAATTATTCTGGGTGCCGGGCCACGGCGGCATCTAAGGCAACGAAAAAGCCGATGAGCTAGCTAGGCAGGGATCATCGGCATCCTATCTTGGTGCAGAGCCAGTACTGGGAATACCCAAATGTATGGCCCGTAGTGCACTAAAACTCTGGATCAGGGAAAAGCACAATATCCATTGGAGAAACAGACAGGGGCACAGGCATAGCAAGGCTTTTATCCAAGAACCTAGCTCTAAATCCGCAAAAGTACTGCTAACGCTTAGCAGGAATAAAGTGCGGATTATAACAGGCCTCTTGACAGGACACATGGCTGTCAAGTGTTAGATACCTGAACAAGCTCAACCTGTATCAAGGAAGTCTTTGCTGCAGACTCTGCGATAAAGATCCTGAAACAGCGGAGCACATAATATGTCAATGCGAGGTTCTCGATCGCAAGCGACACTTTTTATTTGGGAAAGCTAGGCTAGAACCGGAGGAACTATGCTCCCATCCTATCAAGGACCTATAAGCTAGTGCAGGGCACAGGGATAGGAGAATGGGTGCAGATATAGAAGGGGGACAAACATAATAGGACTCACAGGTCGCAGTGTTTCCGGCAGAGGACGGCCCCTTGTTATGGAAAAAAAATATCTCGGTATTTTGTTTGGACTTATTTGAAAAACAGTAACGAGAAAACGAAAACATGTTTCTTTTATCGAGATCTAAGCCCTGAAAATATCTGCACTTATTTAAGACTCACTCTGTATATCGAATAAAAGTATTTTTTGAATCCTTTTTAATAACTGATAATAATTTCAATTACCATTAATTATTATTGTAGATTTTTTTCTAGCCTTTAACTTGATCTATCATAATGGCTTTAGAATTGATTAAATATCATGCAATTCATATTATACCGTATGATCGAAAAGAAACGTCGTCAAATACAACTGGGGAATGACAATCGATGATAATTTTAGCGAGATCAACCTCTAAACGTCAGTTACTAAAAATTTACATAAAACTTATAAAAAAATAACCCTAATTAAAGAGCGGAAATACGAAAAGGGGTAAGTGGTAAATATTATTTTTTCGAGATAAATTAAAACACAGTAGAACTGAAAATAATAAATTTTTAAAATAACTTTTAAAATACATATAATATACTGTTGCGAGCCGGTGTGGACTCGACCTAACCTCACAATATGGCCCGCCCTCGGATGACCTTAACATCGCATAGACACCGCAATGATTCATTCGTTCGAGAAGAATCGAGACCCACTAGAATGGACGCGTACATACGAGAACATTCGAAAACCTTCTCTATGCGCCTAACGATCTTTGGACTATTCTAGATTTCTTTTGCTGTAGGTATAAAAGCCGGCGGCAGTGGCCTAGAGAGGGCAGTTATAAATATACCAGTGCAGTTGACGCGCAAAAATTCAAAATAAATTCTTAGTTATAAATCGTTTGTAAATAGTTCTATAAGTCTTTTATCGTTATTGTTTTTGTAAATTAGTGTTAAATAAATAGTGTTTAAATAAATTGTGACTTTCTATCCACACGGAACCGACGAAAAACGTAACAATTGGTGTCAAGTGTGGCGTGTGTGATAGACTAGAAAAATAAAAAGACTGAAAATGGCTTGAAAAAATTGTTGAAAGACTTGGAAAGTGTCCGAACTGAAATGCATATTGGAAGAGAGAGTGCGAGACAGATGGAAAGAAAAGCATTTTGCAAGCTAGACTGAGAGACGTTTTGGTGGAGGAAGGTGAGGATCCTGACACATTTTACTTCGAGCTGGAAGGTGACCTTGACTCGTCATTGAAAAATTTGCAAGACAATTTAAACGGCAATTTGAATAATTTAGAAGATAAAATGATGAAAAATTCCCAGGATTTAATTAATATTTTAGAAGATAAGATCGCAGAAAATTCTAAAGACATACAGGCCAGCTTTAATAATAAAATACTTAATTTAGAAGAAAAGATAACAGAAAATTCCAGGGAATTAGAAGAGAAGATAACAGATACACAAGACAAAATAACACAAATTGAGGACGATGTAAATAAAAAAATCGAAATTTTAAAACAAGAAATAGAAAAGGCCAATTCACCAAAATGTCAAGAAACATCGGAGGCACCGAAACTAGTCGAAAATAAGTATATCTCAAAGTCAGTTATTAAGCCTCCACAGTTTGACGGAAAAACCGCTTGGGCCAATTATTTTTGCCAGTTTGAGGCCGCTGCGAGAGCGAACGGATGGACAATCGCTGAAAAGGCTACCGCTTTGACTGTCGCACTGCGAGGAGATGCGACTGATATCCTGCAGACACTGTCACCATCGGAACAGGGAGATTATCAGCAATTGGTACGACATTTAGAAATGAGGTACGGCCAAGCTCATTTGGAACATGTCTATCATTCACAGCTAAAAAATCGCATTCAAAAGTCAAATGAGTCTCTGCAGGAGTTTGAAGCCGACGTAGCCCGCCTGGTTCGCCTTGCGTATCCTGCTACGCCCGAGAATGTTATGGAGCGGTTGGCAGTACAGACATTCTCCGATGGCTTACGTGACAGGGAGACAAGGCAAGCGCTTCTTCTAGCCCACCCAACGCGCTTGGTGGATGCTTTAGCACGTGCCCTAGAATTTGAGGCCGCGAAACAGTTCTCGGTCTCTAGTGAGAGTACGGGCGGTCAACCAATGTTCCGACAAATCCGTGGAAAGCATTGTACGGAAAGTCATGGAGGAGTACATGGGCAAGAAAGGACCGACTTGTTGCTGGAATTGCGGCCAGGCAGGACACGTAAGAAGTCACTGTCAAGAAAAAGACGTGGACTCGGTTTCGCCAAGTGTCGAATCAAAGGGACACATATGGAGCAGTACCCAACAGGTTCCAACGAAAACTGTTCAAGTCGCATCGCTACAACACAAGTTCAACAGCATTTTTGTGGCTAGTTTCGTGGATGGAGAGTTACGGACCATGCTGTTGGATACGGGTGCGACCAAAACGATCATCAGGCCGGATATCCTTAAAACATCAAAAAGGATTAAAACAACACAATGGCGACTACGTACAGCTACAGGAAGCTGCGCTCTCATCCATGGAGAGGTAGATCTTAATTTTGTTATCGGAAGCACCTGTTTTAATCATCGAGTGTTAGTAGCAGACATCGAAGATGAACTTATTCTCGGAATGGACATCGTGACCACTAGAGGTTTTGAACTAAACCTCAAACAAGAAATTTTGAAAATAAATGAAGAAGAAGTGGTTCTACATCGAAAATGTGAGGAGACGCTTCGCGTGGTAGTAGCAGAAGATGTTTCGATCCCTGAGCGCTGTGAGATATTTTTGGATGGTCGCCTGGAAGGTAAAACGAATAATGGGAGTATTATTCTGTTGGAGCCAAGGAACCATGACAGCGAAATAGGACGAGGGGTCGCTGTTGGAAAACCCCTGCTACGAGCGAAGAAGTCTGTACCGGTAAGAGTAATGAACACGAATTATCATTCTGTATCCTTGAAGAAGGGAACCCTGTTAGGGTACTGTTGTTCGGCCTCCTCAGTCATTCGAAGCGTGGAAGCCTCCAAAGTTTCGATTTCAAAAATTCCGGACAAAATGGTTAAGGAGTTAGTAAACGTTAAGGGATTATTTCCCGAAGATAGTAGAAAATTGAGAAACCTGATAATCAAGTATCAAGATGTGTTTGATAAAGGAGAAGCAGGACATAGAGGTCGTACCAATTTAGTACAACATAAAATTGACACCGGAGATGCACGACCAATCAAACAAAATCCGAGTAGACTGCCGCTCGCCAAACGTGAAGAAGCTGACAAAATCCTTCGAGAAATGAAAGAAGAGGGTGTCATCGAACCATCTAACAGCCCGTGGACATCGCCGGTAGTACTAGTAAAGAAGAAAGACGGTACCACCACGTTCTGTGTTGATTATCGGCAGCTCAATAATGTTACAAAGAAGGATAGCTATCCCCTGCCGAGGATAGACGATACTCTAGACACGCTGGCGGGGTCGACGATATTCTCTACTTTGGATCTGAAGATATTGGCAAGTCGACATGGCGCCAAGACAGAGAGGAAACAGCGTTCTCGGTGGGCTCCGGACTGTGGCAATTTACTGTCATGCCTTTTGGATTGTGCAACGCGCCAGCTACCTTTAAGAGACTAATGGAGTCTGTGTTAAAGGGACTATCCTGGACTACCTGTTTCGTGTACCTGGATGACATCATAGTGGTTGGGAAATCCTTTGACGATCATCTGAAGAATTTGGAAGAAGTTTTCAAGCGACTAGGGAGCTCTGGTTTGAAACTTAGCCCCAAGAAATGTCATCTGTGTCAAGAAAAGGTACACACTACTTGGGCCATGTAGTCTCCTCCCAGGGAGTTGCGGTAGATCCACAGAAGACCAAGACAGTGGAAGAGTGGCCGATACCCAAAGACAAACATGAACTACGAAGCTTTTTGGGACTATGCACATACTATCGCCGCTATGTACAAGGTTACGCCACCATCGCAAAACCATTGACCAGACTTACCGAAGGCGAGAGGCGTTTCTCTTGGGACTCAGATTCTGACGAGGCATTCCGAAAATTGAAGAAAGCCCTGACTAGTGCGCCCATACTTAGCTACCCTCTTGGCAACGGAAACTTTATATTGGATACCGACGCTAGCAATGTTGCGTTAGGCGCTGTTCTGTCTCAGATCCAGCATGGTCAAGAAAAAGTCATTGGTTATTTTAGTAAGACCTTGTCAAAACCGGAAAGGAACTACTGTGTAACCAGACGAGAATTACTAGCAGTAGTTAAAGCAGTGGAACACTTCTACAAGTATCTCTATGGAAGAAAGTTCTTGTTAAGAACAGACCATGCTGCTTTGAATTGGCTGTTGCAGTTTAAGAATCCTGAAGGGCAGGTAGCTAGATGGATTGAACGATTACAAGAATTTGACTACGACACAGAACATCGAGCTGGGGCAATCCATCGGAATGCCGACGCACTTTCCAGAAGACCTTGCGCTAAGGACTGTAAGCATTGTTCCCGAGCAGAAGAGAAAGAAGTGAAACTCCTAAGAACAACTGTGGTTAATGATAGTTGGCAACCCGAGATCTTGCAAATGACCAAACCAGTGACCCAGAATTAGGTTTAGTAATTAACTGGAAAACACAGGCCAAAGACCAACGTGGGAAGAAGTTTGCAGATATTCGCCGAACGTAAAGTCGTACTGGGCCCAGTGGAATTCCTTGGTAATAGATAACGGACTACTTCGCCGTGTGATCGAGCGACCGGAGGGACAAGAAGAGAGAAGGCAAATCGTCATTCCAAAGAAGAGGGTCCCAGAAGTCTTGGAGGAAGTTCACAATGGAACCAGCGGTGGACATCTTGGTGTTACCAAGACACTTGGCAAGCTGCGTGAACGGTTCTACTGGGTGAACTGCAAAGAAGATGTGAGGGCCTGGTATAAGAAATGTGACACTTGCGCAGCCCTCAATGGGCCATAAAAGCGTGGTAAAGCCCCTATGCGCCAGTACAATGTTGGCAGTCCCTTCGAACGAATACCGATCGACGTGGCTTGTCCTTTTCCGGAGACGAACGATGGCAACAAATACATTGTGGTACTAATAATGGACTAATAACTACTAATGGATTACTTCAGCAAATGAGTCGAGGCCTACGCGTTGCCAAATCAAGAAGCGTCCACCGTTGCTGATGCCCTTGTTAAAGAATGGATCTGCAGGTTTGGTGTTCCCATGGAGCTTCATTCAGATCAGGGAAGAAACTTTGAATCCAATCTGTTCCAAGGCGTCTGTGAAATCCTGAACATCCGAAAGACCAGGACGACTGCTCTACATCCACAATCCGATGGGATGGTTGAACGCATGAACAGAACTATCAACCGTTATCTGGCCAAAATAGTCTCTGACCACCAAAGAGACTGGGACAAATTTCTTCACCTGTTCCTGTTGGCCTACCGTTCATCCGTCCAAGAATCTACAGGGCAAACTCCAGCCAGCATCGTTATGGGACGGGAAGTGCGCCTACCCTGTGATCTGAAATTTGGTTGCCGACCGGGAGAAGTCGCCGGAGAAGATTATGTCCACACACTACGTCAAAGGATGGACGACATTCATCAGAGAGTCCGCCTAAATATTCAAAGTGCTAGTGACCGAATGAAGGAACACTACGACATTCAAGCTGAGCATGGAGGATACCAACCAGGGAAGTTGGTGTGGCTATATAACCCGCAGAGACGTCGTGGGTTATCTCCGAAGCTACAATCCTCGTGGGAAGGGCCATACGAAGTCATGGATAGAATTAATGACGTCGTATACCGTATCAGAAAATTGCCAAAAGGAAAACCGAGGGTAGTCCATTTCAACCGTTTGAGCCCCTACCAAGGCGAAATAGAAGATCGTGCTGGGACCGTGAGAACCTGCAGCTTTGATCCCCCTGATTCGGAGATGTCCTTTGACGATTTCATGGCCCGATACAACAGCAGTGAGAAGGCTCGCTATGGTGTAACCAAAGAAGATCAACGAGACCTCTTTTCCGTGCCTCCTGATTATTCGCTCGCTCATTGTGTGGCTCGAGATTTGCGGATGTCCAGAGGAATCGCTGCGACGTTCAATGAGAAGTTTGGGCGTGTCGGAGAACTACGCCGACAGGATCCAGAGGTTGGAAGCGTCTTGAGGCTAACCGACAATGCACATGGTCAAGCAAGGCACATCTTCTACCTGGTCACCAAGGAATGGTCCCCGAGTAAGCCGACTTATCTCAATCTCTGGAAGACCCTGATTGAACTGAGAGAAGCCCTGCTAAACAACAACATTGCACGATTAGCCATTCCGAAGCTGGCGTGTGGACTCGATGGTTTGAGTTGGCGTACAATAGTGATGGGCAAAACTGTTATTTTTAGATAACAGTTGAAACTGTTATAGTTATTTATAAAAAACAGCTTAAAATAATAGCTTAAAAATAACAGGTTTCTTTATTTTACTGCTAAATATCTGAAAGAGTATGAGACGGTCATCGCCAGGCGTATTAACGCAGTTGCAAGTTATAATGACGTGCTCGGTGGTAGTATTTCCAGGGTGTCAAAACATTTCTAATTATCGATTGTTATTAAATACCTCTCTAAAACGGTGGTTGTTTACAAATAAGCTGTTTACAAATTGCGATATAAAAAGCCAAAATTCGGCCACTCGTCTATAGTATACACCTACGCCCTGCCCCTCGATCCGCGTAGATCCCCGAATTGCGTAGCAGTGTACAGGGTGCATTCACTCGACGGGCGAGAAGCTCTTAGCGTTATGATTTTACCATTTGCGGTCAAAAATAGCAATATAAGAAAATGTGTAGTATATTCTTCATAAGTGTAAACCAACTACACACTAGGAGTTCGAATTAATTTTACACTTAAACTAGCGTGTACCCGCGACTTCGTTCGCGTCGAATTTAATGACTAATGGTGATGATAAAGCAGAAACAAGAATTTCCATTAAATAACAAACTGGATAAAATTTTCTCACATTTGGTTAAAAATAAGCTTTCTAACGTCGAGCAGTTTAAACAGAATCGTCGTTAATCAATTACTCAACTTTTTTGGAACACCCTGTATGATTTTTTTTAAAAATTTCAAAATATGTAAAAAACAAAATAAATTATGCGTGTCCAGGCGTTTTCCCGAAAGACTAACCGTTTTTAAATAACAAATATTGTAATAATTGAGGGCGTTTTCACCCTGTTGAATTTGAGATTCGAGAAACCCCTCCTTATCGAACCTCAACCCCACAGTCAATCCGTTTGCAAAAATCAGCTTTAAACGTCCAGCAGTTTAAGCAGAATAGTGATTACTCAATGGTCATATTTTATGAAACACCCCTGTATATATTTTTTTAAAAAATCTTAAAATATGTAAAAACAACATATTAAAATATACGTGTTTTAAGAGTTTTGAAAACTCACCGGTTTTTAAATAAAAAATATTCTAATATTTCAGTAGTTTCTGAATTCCCTTAGAATTCGAGTTTCGAAAAATCCCTTCTTATCGAACCTCTACACACTAAAGTCAACTGTTTTCAAAAATCAGCTTACGTCAAGGGCTTTAAGCAGGATCGTGATTAATCAATGACCAGATTTTTCAAAACACCCTGTATACATTTTTATAAATCTTAAAATATTATTCTGAAAATTTTTCAGAATAAATATATACCTAAATATTGAAACTTAATAAGTAAGTACTGAAACATACATGCCACATAATATCTCGACCTCCGTCCGCTGTTGTGCTTGCAATGGGGTTGAAACAGAATGTATCTAAAACAACTGATGCGTTATTCCCTCAACCTGTTTTGAACCTCCATCGACAATCGACCGATGCAGCAGCGTTCTTTCCCACACCTATTATCTCGTCCGCCGCCCTGTTATGCTTGTGGGTCAGTAGTTGAAAACAACATATCTAAAAATGACTGCTTCTCCAACCTGTTGCGAGCCTCCATCGACAATCGACCGATGCAGCAGCGTTCCTTTCCCACTCCTGTTATCTCCACCGCCAGGCGTTCTGCGTCTCCGCAACTGTTTCAAAAACCTGCTTCTTTTCATATCCTATTATTTTTAAGCTGTTGTAAATATCATTGGATTTGGTATCGACCGAAGCAGCCGCTTTTCCTCCGTTGTCCGTTGAAACGCCGCCCAAATGATGGTTGACGAAATAACATGTTTTCCATCCATACTAAGCTGTTTTTTGGAATTGCTTCGAGCAGCATAGAATTTCGAGGTGATGCAGAGCGCCGACGTTTTTCCTTTCACGAGCGGGCCGATCTCTACGTGTCGTTATTTTATATCTGTTATTTTTAAAAGTAGTAACGGTTATGTTATGTTATTTATAAATAATTGTTATAAACAGATAGTTAAATAACAACCCATCACTAGCGTACAACTGAACATGATTGAAGTCTTGTTCAGATTTTTACGGGAATCGAGATCCCTCGTTTGCTGCCACAACCCAAAGCTGAGATCGGGAGAGAAAACTGTAGACTGCTATTTCTACCAGACTCTCGCAATGTACCAGGGGCCAGCTTTGCAAATACCTTCATCACCGTATACATCTCGGGACGAGCATGTGCCTAAGAAGGGGGCAGTGTTGCCGGTGTGGACTCGACCTAACTCACAATATGGCCCGCCCTCGGATGAGACTTAACATCGCATAGACACCGCAATGATTCATTCGTTCGAGAAGAATCGAGACTCACTAGATCGGACGCGCACATACGAGAACATTCGAAAACCTTCTCTATGCGCCTAACGATCTTTGGACTATTCTAGATTTCTTTTACCTGTCGGTATAAAAGCCGGCGGCAGTGGCCTAGAGAGGGCAGTTATAAATATACAGTTGACGCGCTAAAATTCAAAAATAAATTCTTAGTTATAAATCGTTTGTAAATAGTTCTATAAGTCTTTTATCGTTATTATTTTTGTTCATTAGTGTTAAATAAATAGTGTTTAAATAAATTGTGATTTTCTATCCACACGGAACCGACGAAAAACGTAACAATACATAAAAAATAGACGCTTTCACTTGGCACTGGTAACTGTTGTTATAGGACATGCAGCATGGTATTTATATTACGTTTCTAATGCAATAACTTAATATGAAAAATTGTGGCACTTGCCCCCTTTGATATTTCCACTCTTCAATTATAGAAAAATTAAAAAAGGATAGAACATTTCCAAACACACAAATCTATTTAAAAAAGTATTTTTTTTCGAATTTTAAATTACACAATTTAAAAATCATTTTTACTCAATATAAAAAAAATACAACCTCGACAAAATTAGTCTTTGACGCCGTTTTTTTTAATAGTATGGTACTGGCAAACATGATATGTTATTGAAGAAGAAAAAGTATTAAAAATAGTATTATACAGGGGAACAGTTTGAGAGGTATGATCGGGAAATAATAACTCAAATTATGTAAATAAATACTTACCCTCGCTTCATGTAAACTGTGTTCGATAACGTTAATCACGATAGCCAATACCAAGCCTACCATCAACAAAAATGCACTCAAAAACAACAAAATCCTTTCTAGAGTTGATCGTACCACCCATAATTTGACACCAGGATAGTACCTTATGTGGGTAACGCTCGTACTAATTCCTATGAGAAATGTGAATGAGAATGGATATTACAATGATTAAAAATATGATAAATAAATTACCTTCAGTTAGCTGAACACTGTTCACACTGGCATCATCTCCAAAATCTGCATGTGTATATCGTGTCATCTGAAACACAGAGAAAAAGTTAATTATTGGATAATAGTTGCTTTAGCTAAAAATAGTAAAAAGCCGTTTAATATATAAAAATTAATACACAAAGAACTCTCACAACTCACAACCGATTTGCAATTGATAAAAGTTTGATTTTAGACTTCCGTTTCCTTAGTTATTAATACACAGTACAGGCATTTAGAGATATTTAAGGGGCGTTTACACGAGTCAAGTGATTTGATCAAGTCACTTGAATTCAATTCGCATGAACGTCATCAGTGACAAATACAGAGGGGGGCCTATGGAGCCAGGCCCCCCCCCTAAAATCAATGATTTGGGTTAAATATTAGGCTTTTGGGTTAAAAATGGCGGCCTAAAAACATATTCTACATTGCTTTTTATCCCCCCTCCCTAAAATAAATTCCTATATCCGCCGCTGAACGCCATATAACCGTCTAAACTCGACAAATCTTGTCAATTGATCAAGTAAATTGATTCATGTCTTCATGGCATTGATGAACCTGCAGGTTTACGTATTTGAAGTAGTAAAAACTACGGAGTAAAACGTCTTTACGCGCGATGGGAGTAAAAAGTCAAGGCCGCGACACACAAACTAGCGTCACGCCAAGATCGCCAAGCGTCATAAAAATTGTAACGATCTTGTAGAGTCGTAATTCTGGTCCTTATTTTCATGATATTTTGACGACGTTTCGTGCACCACGAAACCGCATTATCAATGGGTCTTTGCAGCGTTGTAACCAGTGGCGGACTAAGGGGGGGCGGAAGGGTCGGTCCGCCCCGGGCCCCGTCTTTTAGGGTGCCTCCGAATCTTAATAAGTAATTTTTTATTCAACTGGCAAACAAGGCCAATATGTGTTCAGTAGTTATAAAGCAGTTTGTAGGTGGAGTATGCAAACCATACATATACGCCAACTATAAACAGCATAAATGGAAACAGATATTTACTTAATTATCAATTATCAGGCCCCAGTAATTGTCAATGGCATTTTCTATTTAGGAAATTAAATCCAGGGGTAATTTTCTTTGTTTAAAATATCGAATAATTATAATTTTTTTATATATTTTGAGACTGAATTTATTTATTTGAGCTTTTAAGTTATTTTTCAATGGTTTTATTATTTATTTTTAATGAATAAACATTTTAAATTACAACCAACGCACAGCATAACTTGTATTCTAACATTACTGATGATGAGCAGTGAAGTCTTTAGTATAACAGGGGCCACGGGCCTGAGAAGGGACTGCGAAGGGACCCCTCGGATCTTGGAGGACTTACAAAATCGCGATATTTTGTCGCGGTACTTCCCTGGAAGCATTTTTAAGAAAAAATATTTAAAATTTTTGGCCGAAAAAAAGTACCTGTCAAAAAAATTTGTACAGCCTAAAAGTCAAATTTAGTGATTATCACAGCCCCTGTGACATAGATAGCCACATGTCTTCTCTTTATGTCACAGTGGCTGTGATAATCACTAAATGACGTTTAGGCTATATACATATTTTTGACAGGCAGTTTTTTTCCTCCAAAAATTATAAATATTTTTTTTTTCAAAAACGGTTAACGTTAGGTATAGAGTGTTTAATATCAAAATTCATAAAATTTCACAGAGAATTTAAGTATGTAATAAAAAATGGGGTCACCCATTTAAAATAAGAAAGTTGCTGTCAACTTCCGGTACTTCCGAAAGTGCCGCCATATTGAAAATATTTTTAATGGATAGATCTCATTGTGAAACAATGATATGCACAAAATCTCGCATCTATAGGGAAATTGGAACAACTTTCGTAGCACGTCATCAATGACACTATGCGTCGTCTTATGGAGTTTTTTAACAAGAAACCACCTCTTAAAGCTTGGTTTTGAAACACCCTGTATTGTATTCGTATAATTATGATATTAGGGAGCATAAAATGATTCATTCCTACAGTTTCCCTAATGACGAATAATACTTTTTCATTCATACAAACTTTTTTGATAAATGCCGTTATTCATATACCTAAAGTGAATTTATTCTAGAATAAATAAGAGTTGTATTTACCAAAAAATTTAGTTAGAAATGTTTACATTACTCATTTCATAAGCGATTCGGATTTATTGTTATGGTAAAAATAGAAAATTTGAATTATTAATTTCTATTAGAAATTCAAATAAGGAACCATTTGTTGTTCACATTCAAGCCTAGCATTTTTACATTTTTTCAATTTATTAGCCGACCATACCAACAGGTATGATTAAGATCGCCAAAAAAAAGTTTTTTTTTTAATTTCACTCAAAACATGAGTTATTTGGGTCATAAATGACCTAAATACAAAATATTTTCATGGTGTCTGTCTGTCCGTCTGTCCGTCTGTAATAAGATAATTCAAAAACCGCTAAACCGATTTTAACCAAATTTGACACAAAAATACTGTGGTACCCGAGAATCTGGCCATTAGTTTTTGGTGGGGGAGGGGGGTTGGTAAGGGGGTATGGGAGGGGGTCAAAAATTTTAAAAAATCATAACTCCAAAATTACAGTAGCTAGCGAAACGTGGTTTTCAATTTAAGATTAGGAATAAAATGTGCAACCAAATTTGTAAGAACATCAAAATCAGTCAAAGTCGCAGTTTTTAAGATATTCCGTGTTTCCGTAGTCCGTTTTTGAGAAAATCCGTGTGGAGAACTCCAAACTCCCATTGGACGCGATCCCAGGTGGCGGATAGGGTAAAATAACCGAGAACCAAGATTGGTAAAATTCCTTTACTTTGAAACTAAAAGAACTGCCTACCAACTTTTTATTAACATATTTTAGTATGGGCGGCTATACGTGCCTCCCGGCGCCAATTTTTTTTGTGAAATTTACTTTGATTTTCAGTTTTTCAATTTCATGGAATTAGAAACACGCTCTTCGTTTTTCTGTTTTATATCTTCTATGTAATAAGAGTGATATAAACATTCTAAAAACAGATATTTGGTAAAATCAGTACGTTTGCGAGATTATCTATCTATTTGAGGTACTAAAAGACTTTTAATGTAAGATTTGTAAGTTTTTTGATTTGTTTGTTTACATCAAACTCCAGAAAGCATCGTGTGTGTGCCCTTTGTGCGCATATTTGAAGTGAAACTTCTTCTTTCTGTCTGTCTGGCCGTCTGCCAATCTGTCCATCTGTCCCTCTATCCCTCTGTTCATCTGAGGACTCCATTCAGGTACCTCTATCCACGTGTCGAGTTCCGAGTTTGGTTCCAATCGACCCATAATTAAGAAAAATTCTGATGATTTTGTCCATTTAGAGGAATCATGTCGAAACGTCAAGAGCGTCAACCTATAGCCCATCCCCAATTATGCCGAAATCGACCCACATTTTTCTTCAATATCAAATCCTTAGTTCTACCCTGATGAAGATGTAAACGAAACATCGTATCCAACTTTCCAGGGTGGGACCGTGTGTATCGTCGCTCACATAGTCCATCCACCAAATTTGGTCGCGATCGGACATCAATTTTTGACTTTCTTAGTAACTTTTGACATTCAAAACTAACTATCACAGTGACACACTATCTATCGACATACCAAATTTCATTTAAATCGGACGATTTTTTGATTTGATTCATTGATGATGGGGGTTCGTAGTACACGAAAAGTCGTCAAAATATCGTGAAAAGATGGTATGATACGATGAGATCTTAGAGCCACATCTACATTTCGAGTTTCAGCCCCCTAGCTCACATAGGGCCCGAGTTACAACCAGTGGCGTGTTTACAACCAAGTCTGTCGGGGGCCCGGGGCGGCGAAGCTAAATGTGGCCCCCGGTCTGTTTAGATAATGATATACTTATAATGCACATTTTGTAAAAATTGAATAACGTATATATAATGGTTGACCAAATTCAATTATTTATACAGGGTGTCCCAGGGTGTTAAAATAACTTTCGTTGCACATCATAATACGATTAGACCACCACCGCCAATACGATTGGCAGACGGCCAGACAGACAGAAAGAAGAAGTTTCACTTCAAATATGCGCACAAAGGGCACACACACAATGCTTTCTGGAGTTTGATGTAAACAAACAAATCAAAAAACTTACAAATCTTACATTAAACGTCTTTTAGTACCTCAAATAGATAGATAATCTCGCATACGTACTGATTTCACCAAATATCTGTTTTTAGAATGTTTATATCACTCTTATTACATAGAAGATATAAAACAGAAAAACGAAGAGCGTGTTTCTAATTTCATGAAATTGAAAAACTGAAAATCAAAGTAAATTTCACTAATTTCACAAAAAAAAATTGAAAAAATGTTGTCAAAATGCTAGGCTAGAATGTGAACAACAAATGGTTCCTTATTTGAATTTCTAATAGAAATTAATAATTCAAATTTTCTATTTTTACCATAACAATAAATCCGAATCGCTTATGAAATGAGTAATGTAAACATTTCTAACTAATTTTTTTGGTAAATACAACTCTTATTTATTCTAGAATAAATTCACTTCAGGTATATGAATAACGGCATTTATCAAAAAAGTTTGTATGAATGAAAAAGTATTCGTCATTAGGGAAACTGTAGGAATGAATCATTTGATGGTCCCTAATGTCATAATTATACGAATACAATACAGGGTGTTTCAAAACAACGCGCTTTAAGGGGTGGTTTCTTGTTTATTATATAAACAAGAAACTTTAGAACTTTAAGAAAACTATATAAACGTTAGATCAAAAGCCAACCATTAGGGGGAGATTACAGTTCCAAAATGACAAAAAAATCATGTTTTAAGGTTTTTTGTAGGTGTTCGTCTGTGTGTCAAGACACTGTATATCGAGTTGAAATTAAAACCATATACTCAGGTCTACAGACCCTTAAAGAAATTATTTGGAGAAAATCGAAATAAAAACGAAACTTCTACACCTTGTATCTCCGAGATGAAATATTTTAGGACATAAACTTACCCATACGAACTTTTTTACTTATTTTTATCTGCAGAATATGCCGAAGTGTCCCGAATACGATTCGGACCACCCTGTATTTAAATAGCCTGGTTATTTAGAAAAAAATTAATATATTTTTTCTGCGATTGTGCAAAAAGTAGCTATTTTTTACACTATCTACTGTTTCAAAAGTCAAATTTTTTTACACTAGTGCAAAAAGTGACATATTTTTTGCACTAGTGGAAAAAACCTCTTGGCATTATTAATGACTCTCGAAATACTACTGGTAACGTACTGCTCGAAATGAAAGTGTGCAACATATGCAAAAAGCATATTTGTTGCACTCAGCATGATTGCAGCTCTCGACTTTGTCTCGAGCTGTAAAACTCATGCATCATGCAACAAATATGTCTTTTTGCACTAGTTATACAAATAACAATTTTAAGTAAGCTTTCTTTAAAAATTCTGTGGATTTAATAAAATCCTTGTTGACTTGGAAAGATGCCAAAATCGTAACGAGTTTCTTTATTAAAATTTTAATATTAACTATATAATAATTAAAGACTCTTGCAGTTACACGTTTTATTATACACAATGTATAAGAATAAATAGGAAAAAAAATAATGTAAAATGTTCTAACTAAATTCTTTAGGTAAATATGAAACATTGTACAGGGTGGTCCGAACTGTATTCCGGAAACTTCGGAAGCATATTCTGCAAAATAAGTTAAAAAATTCTGCAAAATAAGTAAAAAAGTTCATATAAATGTATGTCCTAAAATGCTTAGTTTCAGAGATACAGGGTGGAGAAGTTTCACTTTTACTTCGATTGTTTCTAAATAATTTCTGAAGTAACATCAATATTTAGATGAAAATTAGTGTCTGGGAGTTTTTTAACATGAGAAATTTGATTTTGATGTCAATATGACTGCTACTAGTAGAGGGCGCCACCTACATGTGTTTTGACTGTTTTGAAGCGCAATAACTTTTTGTCCGTACCTGTATAAAACTACCGAGTGAAAAAATATACATCTCTGTGACTTTGTACGTAAAAAATAGCTCTTTGTAAAAATCGCTAGGAGCAACCTTTCTCAAGATATTTAGAATGAAAATAGTCAATACATGTCATTATTGACGAAAAATAAACACGTTGAGTAGATAGTTATATCACTGAAATAATAAATTTAGGAAATTTTTATTTTTTTAAATTAATCATAAATTTTTTTGCAAAAAATGACGATAAATTGTTCTGTTAAACTTTTAGCACAAAAACATTTCAAATTTATGATTTCAGTCTAATAACTATTTAGTCAACATGTTTAATTTATGTCAATGATGACTGGTATTGATAATTTCGATTCCAAATATCTCGAAAACCATTACTCGTAGCGATTTTTACCAAGAGACCTTTTTCACATGGAAAACGTCGAAAATGTATATTTTTTTACTCGGTAGTTTTATACGGGCGAAGTACGGGCGAAAAGTTATTAGTCTTCAAACCAGTTAAAAAAATATGTAGGTGGCGCCCTCTACTAGTAGGAGTCATATTGACATCAAAATCAAATTTCTCATGTTAAAAATCTCCCAGACACCAATTTTCATCCAAATATTGACATTACTTCAGAAATTATTTGGAAAAAATCGAAATAAAAATGAAACTTCTACACCCTGTATCTCCGAAACTAAGCATTTTAGAACATACATTTATACGAACTTTTTTACTTATTTTTATCTGCAGAATATGCTGCCGAAGTTTCCGGAATACAGTTTGGACCACCCTGTATTTCTCTAATGAACAATAAGTTAAATGTATGAGGACAATAATAATTATTCTCATATTATAAACCCACGAAATGTAAATAGAGATAGTCTAAATCATAATAACAATCAAAATATTTGTATAGTTATAAGAAAGAATTCAACAAATAGGCAGAAGTAATTTATGTTATTAAAATTACTTTATTATTTTTTTTAAATAAGGATATTTCATTTATTGTATAAACAAACTTTAAATAAAATATTGAAAGATTTTTATATATTTTTTTAGCAAAAAATTGATTCATTCATAATAGCGTATAAGTAGCTCTTCTAAATAATATGAATTTAAAAAAGGTGTATTTAATTTTGTAATTATCACTGTGGTTAGATTTTACTTCCCGTAAATACAAAAACCAACAAAATCCAACTTACATCCTCTCGTTAAATAAATATAACCACTAAATTGGTTTTATTAATATTTAATGTATACCTAAATCATAATAGTGGTGGTTATATCAACTATGAATGAGAATATACAGGGTGTCTCAATATTCCGTGGATATAGAACTACTACGTATTTTTGGAATCATCAATCTTCATTGGATATAATTTACCTCTATACAAAAGAACTTCGTTCGTCAGTTTTTTTGTCTCTTGTAAAAAACGCCACCGCGCATGCTTTTTGAGGGAAAAATTTTTTGAAGAAAAAATTTTTCCCTCAAAAAAAAAAAATTTTAAATTTAATTTTTTGAAGAAAAAATTTTTTCAGGAAAAAAAGTTTCTCCGAAGTTCAGTTAAAAAATGGTTTCTGGTAAACACATAAAATCTAGTATGCGCTAATAATCTAGTTAGCCAAAATAGGGAATTTTATTTTAGTCTCACAAATGATATTTGACAATAAGCTTCATAAAATTTAAATTAATTAACGTTCGGGTGTATTTTTGATTGATGCACTCTAACGAACAGAAGCAAGATGGAGGTAAACTGTGTATGATTAACTTATTTTGATTCAAAAAATACGTAGTTATTGTTCTATGTCCACGGAGTATTGGAACTCCCTGTATCTTTTGTAGGCCTAGTTTGGAAAAAAATTATCCAATTTTTTCTTCTCAAAAAGTATGATAAATTTTTCTCAAAATGTCAATGGTAATAAAAGAGTTTTTCTTCTTGTATAGACTATCCGGGGATATACTATATGTCAATTACTTTATCAAAACATAACTATGCCAAATATTTTAAATTGCGTTCATTATTTTAGATGTTCGAGATATAGCTTGTAACATTCTACAGTACGTTTCAGGATCGTCTATACAAACTTTTTTATTATTAACATTTTGTTAAAAGTGAAAAATGTATTCTTTATAAAAATGTTTGCTTGTTCTTAAATGGATTTTACAACTTGTCCTTTAGCTTGTCTTAATGCTTTTCCAAATATTCGTACCTTTTTAGAGAAAAAAAAAATGAAAGTAAGTTGAATTTTTCCAAATCCCAAAAACACCCAAAAATTAAACGCGTTAAAATTTTGTACAAGCGCAAACCAGTTTGCGCAAATTATCTGAGTGTCCAAACGGCCCTTTAGTCACAAACGTTTTTGCCTCGGGTAAGGGTATGGAAATTTGGAAAAGTATAAACCATTTCAAAACAAGCTAAAACTTTTATGAAGAATGCATTTTTCTCACTAAGTTAATAATAAAAAAAAAATCCTTAAAAAGTAAAATGATTTTGTTAATTGCGCAAATTTGTTTACAAGTTAAGAACCGCTGAAAATGTTATCTCTTTATATTCTAAACCCAATGCATATTTACATAAAGCAGATGTTTTGATCTCTAAGCCTTTGTTAGGAGATTGAAGCACTGTTACCTATTATTACGATAAGCATTTTCAATAACTTCGCTACCACTTTACCACTTACAGAACTGTTAGATCGAAAAAGTCTGCGAATATAGTCCATCTTTACCGCAACTATACGCACTTGACACTGCAAACGATTTGCCGATTTCCGTCTAAAAATACTTTTCTGTATATACTAAATTCGTACACCACACGCCACGGCCTGCTAGAAAACCTAAACACTACTGCTCATGCTGAAATTGCGGCGTTTTGTTTGTTTCTGTTATCGGTGGTTATCATATCTCGCCCTATATTTGTTTCGTTAAAAAGTATAATATTCCTTACGCACCCGGTCACGTGAGACCCTGGAGACTAACGTTTACCTGTCAAATTCGTATGTGTATTAAGTTTTCATGCGGTATCTTTCATATACAGGGCGTTTCATGAATACAAACAGAAATTGAGAGCCTTAAGATAGCCCTAAGAAGTACACACACTTCATGGGCACACACAAGCTGTGCATTTAGTGATGAGCGAGACTGGGCTTGGACTTGGCTGGATCAGTTTGTCTCGATGCAGGCCAACATTAACAATGGATATCCTGATGGTATTTAACCATTTATATACTCGTAGGTACTGCCTAAAGCTTGATTTTCATGCGTTCGTTATCCCTTGATACGATGACCGACCCGCGACGGCGCTCTGATTGGTCATAGCGTTTTCGCGGCGGTCGATTTCTTTTCATCGGTAAATTTTTTACTCCAGCCCGTCAATGAAGAAAGCACGATAACGGACGTTTTGGCACTTTTTTGACAAATTGAATCTAAACTTAATAAAAATATAATAGTACAAGAGCTAGCACTGTAAGGAAAACGAGAATTTTAAGAAAGCTGGTTCTTTAATATATCTTTCGCTATGCTCTCCTGACCAAAGTGCAGGCCGTCTGGCTACCGGTAAACTACTGCGGTTCACTACTGCGCATCACATCTGTACAGATCCCATTTTCGTGTGCTTTATGGGATTTCTCGGTTATGAGTAGAGATACAATGATGCGATTTTCACATTACTTTGCTACGTTCTTACGAAACTAAATATGCTACACATAGGTTGTGATTAGGTGTCTTAGCCCCCTTAGTTCCTGAAATACAAGGCGAATTTGAACAGCATAATTTGCGCAGTAGTGAACAGATGTTGAATACAGATATGGATGTGCAGTAGCTTCGCAGATGATACGGTCGTACTGGCTGGCAACATTCTACACCTTCGGAACATGATGGACTGCATCGTTGAACATAGCATGCAGTACGGATTACACATCAATGTTAACAAAACTAAACTTGTTGTATTTTCCAAAACACCGGGAAAAACTGTCCTCAGAATTAAAAACAAGGTGGTAGAACAAGTATCGTCCATAAAGTATCTAGAAGCCCTCGTTAACGATGCTTACGACCCCAAAACTGAAATTTTAGCGAAGATCGCACAGGCCAGACGTACCTTTGCTTCCATGAAAACCCTCTTCTCCAGCCGAGATCTAAGCCTCGAACCGCGCATACGTATGCTGCGTTGCTACGTAACTTTCCAGTATTTCTCTATGGCTCTGTTAGTTGGACACTCAAACAGACATTGGAAAACCGCATTAACGCTTTTGAGATGGACTTGTATCGTCCTATGCTCATATATCCTGGATGGATAGAGTGACAAATGAGGAGGTATTCAGGCGGATGGGCAAAGAGCTCCTATCAACAGTGAAGGAAAGGAAGTTACAGGACGTAGGTCACATCGTGAGGGGTGATCGATACGAGGTGCTCAGACTGGTCATCGAAGGCAAAATTGAGGGCAGGAGATCAGTGGGAAGAATACAAAACTCCTGGTATAAGGATCTGCGTCGTTGGTTCGGAAGAACATCTATTGAAATTTTCAGAGGTGCGGTTTTACGCACCATCATAGCCAGTTGGATCGCCAACCTCCGAAAAGAGACGGCGCGAATTCAGCCTGAGAAGAAGAAGTGAACGCAACGTCTACCGGCAGCCAGAAGCCAGACGGTCCACACTCTGTTCAAGAGAGCATAGCAAAAGATATATTAAAGGACCAACTTTCTTAAAATTCTCTCTCGAAAACGTTGCTATCTCTTAGACTATAAGTAAAACAGCGAAATCGTTATGGAAATAGCTAATCGTATGTCCGATGAACGGCGGCATGAAAATGCAATAAATTTAAAAACTGCGCAATTTTCTAACCAATCGAAGTCTTTAAATTCATCCAATAAAATTAATATCGAATCATCGTATCGTCAGATAACGGATGCTTGAAAATCAACCTTAAGTGTGCATCATCATAGAGTTTCCAAAATAAAATAAAAAAAGAAGGTGGTGATTGCTGATAATGTCTGACAGTCAGATGCTGTGTCTCTTCATGAGCATCAAAACAAAAACAGTGTCGTTATGTTGATTGAATCGGATTATCCCTAACCTTGCAACTCACTAGATGTTAGTAAATATACACAGAGCAAAATACCCACCAGGGCAGTCAACGTGTGAACGCATTTGCCAGCGCCAAGACCAACTCATTTTGGTATGTCTTGAAAAAAAACGATACCAGACGGATCGGTCGCCAATGCATGGGCAAACTCAGCCAATGCCATCAACATGACCAATAGTCCTCTCTGCACCTTGTCCATCAGCACTAGCTAGCTACAATGGCACATGCATTGGTCAACGTATAGAGGGGCCATAAGACGAAAACCAAAAACATGACTAGCCAATCTGCAAGACCATGATCAAAGCCGATCAGTGCAAAACCAACATCCAGCACAAAATAAGAAAGAACTTTGTGGACCCAGCATACAAAACTACTTCGGTTTTGCATCTCTTAATTGTTTTATTTGCTGTTAAAGATAAATAACAAAGATAATAACAAATAAAAAAGTGAAAGGACACTACGACTTACTAAAAAATTATTATGACATTGGGCACAAGATCTGTATATAACGCAGTATTTGTTTAAACTAATTTCACTATCCCTGTGTTCCATCAATTTGGTTGAACAGGCTGCAAAACAAGTTTGATTTGTAAAAACAAACCTTCCAGACTTTAAAGCTATTAAGTGCGTCATAATTTAGAAATTCTTGAAGCATAAAATAAAAATGTTGAGTTTGTAACCCAAATAAAAATATTTTTAACCTAAATAAACCAAATATTAAGATTCTTTTTGAATATTTTTTTTCACTTCATAGTGTCTTTTACCACTATACAATATACCTACAAGTCTTTTTTATTCTTATCGACAGGTGTATGTAGTATGTATATTTATATTAATTTGTTAATCATTTTTATACGAAACACGTAAACAGGTTACATATACTCTTAAGTAAGTGCAAATATTTTTGGGTAGTACATTTTGACACCAGACTATGACTTTTTTTCGCAAAAAAAATTGAAAATTTGGAATTTTTTTTTAAAATGTTGGATTTTTCTTTTAATTCTTGGTTAAAAAAACATAACTTCATAAAATAGCAACATAGGTATACTAGATTAAATTTGCAAAAAAATTTGCAAGAAGGTTCTCAAAATGTGAAAGTGGAAAATCATTTTTTTTATTTTTCAAAGTATGTCGGTTATTTGAAAAACGGTAAAAGAGACATAGGTATGTTTCTTTTATCGAGATCTACCAGCCCTGACAATATTTGCACTCGTTTAAGGCGCACCCTGTATAATTTTCTAAATATTGGCATATCTATATTGTTGTCATTAAAAATATCTATATATTTTCTTTTAAGCGTAGAAGTCGATTTACAGATACAGATCATAACTAATCATAACAATGTGCGTGTCAAAAAAAATTAGTATAATTATAAAGGTCTGTTTTACATTACCTCTTTCAGTTTAAAACCAGCAGAAAACTATATTCCATTAGGTAAATGCGCAAAACTAGTCTAACTAAATAAACAGCACGCACGTCACTATGGGAGTTGCTTGAGCATTAAAATGCTGTTGTGTAATTAATTAAAATAATACGTCAATCGAAGCGTACGACACTATTAATTAGATGAGAAAAAAACATTTTATTTTCTATTATTATACGGGTCGGTACGTCGATGGATCGATTAGGCTGTTTAGCGCCACGCATAACAGCGGCGTAGAGTTATGAGGGGAATGTGATATGATGTACAATGGGATGTAATAAGTAACTGCAATTAATATTTTGCCAACACAATAACGCTTTTTTCTTTTTTTTTTCATTAATGTCTTTATTGAAGTTATTAAAAATTAAAATATAGAAAAAATGTACCAGGTTAAAAAAAATAATCAGGCCAATTTAAAAAAAGAACAAAATTTAGGTAAAAAAAAGCTGTGAACGTATATGTTACATAAAATAGTAGATACGGCCAACAAAACACGGCCAATTATTGAGTGCCTTAAGCCGTGTCCACATATGTAGCATTCTATTGTATCAGGATCATGTATCACGTATCAAGAGTTTATATCGTAAATATGGACGTTTATTTGGGCTGTGTCGACTGAATATGCATATCGTGCAAAAGTAAGCGTCCATACTTATAAAATTCATACGTATCAGCGTACAAGCGTGCGTATCAGTGTATGTGGACGGTACAACAAATCACCTTGTATCGTCGTATCATGTTCATCATTTCTTGTCAGCGAACCCTCGATGCCCCTTTGATGATCGGAGAAAAACCGCCTCAAGACGGGTCACGGCGTATCAAGTCAATTGTATCGTTATACTGTATCCAAACACGTCCAAATGACAGATCGTGATACGTGTATCCGATACACAGTGTTAAGATACGCGCTAAAATTCGGATTGGCATGTATCAGATACAGTATCACAAAGGTGTACCATATGATCGCGTTAATTCAGCGTCCAAACTAGCGATCATGATACATGTTGGTACAACGCGACGGAGATATGATACACCAAGATGCTACATATGTGGACCCGGCCTTATACAACCACATAACCTGTGTGTGTCGGTAAACAGTGGCGGATACAGAGGGGGGCCTATAAAATCTATAAATTGGGTTAACACGTTGAGTACGGGTGTGAAGTGAAAAAATATATCTTATAGGTATAAAGCCTATTTTCGATATTTTGTGTGTTTAACTAAAAAAAATAAAATTTTTGAAGTCCAGCTAAACTTTTCCATTACTATAGACGGCTAAAGCCGGGTCCACATATGTAGCACTCTATTGTATCAGGATCATGTATCACGTATCAAGAGCTTGTATCGTAAATATGGACGTTTATCTGGGCTGTGTCGAGTGAATATGCATATCGTGCTAAAGTAAGCGTCCATACTTATAAAATTCATATGTATCACCGTACAAGCGTGCGTATCAGTGTATGTGGACGGTACAACAAATCACCTTGTATCGTCGTATCATGTTCATCAATTCTTGTCAGCGAACCCTCGATGCTCCTTTGATGATCGGAGAAAAACCGCCTCAAGACGGGCCACGGCGTATCAAGTCAATTATATCATTATACTGTATCAAAACACGTCCAAATGACAGATCGTGATACGTGTATCCGATACGCAGTGTTAAGATACGAGCCAAAATTCGGATTGGCATGTATCAGATACGGTATCACAAAGGTGTACCATATGATCGCGTTAATTCGGCGTCCAAACTAGCGACCATGAAACATGTTGGTGCAACGCGACGGAGATATGATACACGAAGATGCTACATATGTGGACCCGGCTTTAAATGCCACACCGTGTTCAACGTGTTAAATATTAAGCCGGGTCCACATATGTAGCACTCTATTGTATCAGGATCATGTATCACGTATCAAGAGCTTGTATCGTAAGTATGGACGTTTATTTGGGCTGTGTCGACTGAATATGCATATCGTGCCAAAGTAAGCGTCCATACTTATAAAATTCATACGTACCAGCGTACAAGCGTGCGTATCATTGTATATGTACGGTACAAAAATCACCTTGTATCGTCGTATCATGTTCATCAATTCTTCTCAGCGAACCCTCAATGCCCCTTTGATGATCGGAGAAAAACCGCCTCAAGACGGGTCACGGCGTATCAAGTCAATTGTATCGTTATACTGTATCAAAACACGTCCAAATGACAGATCGTGATACGTGCATCCGATACGCAGTGTTAAGATACGCGCCAAAATTCAGATTGGCATGTATCAGATACGGTATCACAAAGGTGTACCATATGATCGCGTTAATTCGGCGTCCAAACTAGCGATCATGAAACATGTTGGTGCAACGCGACGGAGATATGATACACGAAGATGCTACATATGTGGACCCGGCTTTAGGATTTAAAATAGCGCTCTGAAAAGCATATTCTATATTACTTTTTACTTGAGCCCCCCTAAAATAAATCCCGGCACCCCCCTAAAATAAATTCCTGATATCCGCCCCTGTCAGTACAGCTTAATCACGTGACTAAAAGTTTATTTGATATGAACTATAAGTTTGTTGATATGCTTTTTTATTCAAAGTTCTATAGGAAGGTTTTAGCTATCACTGTATATACACAAAAATAAATATGATTTGTTATGGTAAATCCTTTTTTAGCCTATACACATACACATTTATTCTAGAAAAAAATAAAACATTAACATCAAGTTAATTAAATTAGTTTTACCCGTTTTATTTTTGGGATTTCACGAATACAGTGACAAAATTAATTATCGTATAGCAAAAATCGCTTACGGAATCGATTGAAAAAATATTACGTAAATAAAATGATAAAATAGGCACTCAGTGGTGTATAGGACAATTTTATCTACAGTACGTTTGTCCGTTCTGTAGCTACGGGGTATCCGTGAGAGGGGAAGCGATATTCTTTCGATGTTTTTTTGTCAAAATTAGACGACGCGTCCCATCAATAAAAATTCGACAAATTTGCAAGTAGCCAATAAAATGAGTGGGCGGAGCGATTTGCGGTGACGTACTCGTCAAGTCGACGTATAAAATATATATTGCTGTTTATTTAGATATTTTTTGTCCGCATTCCTTTCATAGACACAGATCCAGCAGACGTACTGTATACAGTATTTTTTATAATTTCAATTTGACTAATTTGACTTCTATATATATAGAAGAAATTGGTTGTAATGTTATACCCATTATTTATATTGCTTCAGTTACTTTTATAGATTTTAACATAAAAAACATACGTCTAAATAATATTTGCTTCAGTGGCGCACTTGAGTTGTTTGATATACAGAACAAAATAATTAGAATTCTGAACATACATACTGGGTTGTTCACCACATACGACACGGAGTATTGTAGCTAAACGATGAGATTTTTACAAATTGTAAGTTTTGGGTTCGATGAAGGACTATTAGAGGTACAATTTAAAAACAATTTTACAAGACACAGAGTGTCCCAAATAAGTAAAAAATATCAAAGTTGTATTTTTTTAAATGGAACACCTGTATATTATTACATTTTTTAGTTTCTACGATTAAAATAAAGGTAAATTTGATTAAGGTTTATTATACTTAAACCTTACCGTTTTTAAATATTTTCAATTTTGTGAAATTGCAGTAAAAATTTTAAGGCTTCATTTCTCCAAGGGTATCAAAGTTTTTAATACTAAATATTTACTGAAGTTTATTTACTGATCAGTTATTGTGTTGCAATAATAAAAATAATACTACCTTATATAGAGTGTCTAAAAATTTATTTTAAATAATTATTAGCTTCAAACGGCAATAACTTGTTTAATTTAAATGGAACACCCTGTATATTTTACGAGAATCAGATGCACAATTTAATTGTCTATCAAATTATGTTATACCATTTTTTACCTATCTCTTTAAGTTTCCGTAGAAAATGCATTTTCTTGTAATTTAGAACTTATTTATCATGGGACTATGGACTCATTTATCATGGGATCATGGGACCCATGGACTATTGACATTTTAGATTATTTTTAAAGATGTACCAAATTTTTAAAGAGTACAGATACTAATATTGTCGATATAATTCGTTTATTTCATTAAAAAATAAAAAAAACTGTTTAAATATTTGTTAAAGAGGATCAATTAATATGATTCCAGTATTCAAACAACATTAACTGACTGTTTGCTTTGATTAATAATAATTGCTCCAAATACTAAAAAACTGAATTTTGTATGGGCATTAGACAGTGTGATAAAAAGTAACACCTTAAAAATGATATTTCATTTTTTAATAAATGCTTATTTATAACTACAGAGACTTTAATTTGATAACTTATTATTATATTGATTTCTGACTCAAATCCACATTTATTTATAATAATTTAATAACGAACACAATTAAGTATGTAATTAATTAGTATATGGGCGCAAATAATGGTGTTATATTTAATTAATGGTATACTCTTTTATAAAGATTTAAATAGTTTTCTTTTTGCATACAAATGGGGTAGTAATATTATCGTTTTGCTAAAAACGATAATATTACTAGTCTGTACATTTTGTACATTTGTTGCTTTAAAAACAATCTAAAATGTCAATATTCCATGGATATATTGATAAATGAGGTCTAAATTATAAGAAAATGCATTTTCTAGGAAAACTTGAAGGGATAGGTAAAAAATGGTATAATACAATTTGATAGACAATTTAATTGTGCATCTGATTCTCCTAAAATATACAGGGCATTCTATTTAAATTAAAGAAGTTGTTGCCGTTTGAAGTTAATAATTATTTAAAGTAAATTTTTAGACACTCTCTATAAAGTAGTATTATTTTTATTATTGCAACACAATAACTGATCAATAAATAAACTTCATTAAATATTTAGTATTAAAAACATTGATACCCTTGGAGAAATAAAGCTTTAAAATTTTTACTGCAATTTCACAAAATTGAAAATATTTCAAAAACGTAATGTTTAAGTATAATAAACCTTAATCAAATTTACCTTTATTTTAATCGTAGAAACTAAAAATGTAATAATATACTGGGTGTTCCATTTAAAAAAATACAACTTTGATATTTTTTATTTATTTGGGACACTCTGTATCTTGTAAAAATATTTTTAAATTGTAGCTCTAATAGTCCTTGAACGAACCCCAAACTTACAATTTGTAAAAATCTCATCGTTTAGCTACAATACTCCGTGTCGTATGTAGTGAACAACCCTGTATATACAGGGTGGCGCACCTCATTCGCCTCGGTTGATTATACGAAAACGGAAAGATGTAGAAACAAAATATTTTATGGGTATATGTGGGGAGGCAATGTGCACAATTTAAAATTATTTTGAAATATACAAGGCGTCTCAGAACTAAGATCCATACCAAAGTTATATTTTTTCTTATGGAACACCCGGTATTTTATTTCATTTTTGGATTGTTAGACCCAAAAAAGGCATTTATTATAAGGGTTAAATATGTTTAAAATCATTGGTTTTTGAGATATTTAAAGATATTTAAATATGCATGCTACAAGAAAATTGATTATCAACACCGTGTATATTACTTTTCAGAATTAATTCTTGTGCTGAGTTTAAAGATAAAGAAATAAACTTTACTGAAAAATTTTATTGTTGCCTTAAATTTATACAGGGGTACCAAAAACTAGTGATCTACTTTAAGGATTTATTTTACATAAAAACTTTGTTATTTCAAATGCAACACCCTATATTTTTTTAAATAGATCGAAGCAGATTCAAATGCTCTTTCAATATTATATATATTAAAAAAAATATTGAAAATACACTATATTAGGGTTTCCTATACCTATTTATCTCTGATTTTAAATAAAAAGCGATTTTTAAATAAAATGTCAATCAAGATGCCTGCTATCGCCATGGCAATTTTCTAGTTACAGTTAGTAACTATTTTCAAAATCGACATTAGTGTATGGATATTATTATTTATATATAAACAGCTTACTAAAATTTACCCACAATAGTGACAATAGTTTAATAAGTAAGCATTTTTTATTTTATGAAGAAAAATAAAGCCATATCTGTTGGTGGAACGAATGGATATGTTACTAGTGATTTTATTTTGTGAGAAAAATATTTCTTAGCCTCAAGAGCAAGAGCTAATGCTCAAAGATATACAAATAGGAATCTTCCTGATAAGCGTGCCTTTGAAAAACTACTTGCCCTATTTCCTATTTCGTAGAATTGGTAGTGTAGTTTATAAAAAACCTATTAGGCAGAAACCTGTCGTTGGAAGTGAAGAAATTGAATTTGCCATAATTGGCTCTTTTATAAAAAATTCATATACATATCTACAAGTTATCGTAAAATAAAACAAAGAACTACTTCTTCGTTTTTCTTGATAGAATAATAAATACATATTAATAAATATTATTTATTAAAGTAAAGTAAAATTGACCTACAAAAATTAAATAAAAGTAAACTGGTATAGATCTAAATAAAGTCTATAAACTAATGTCGATTTTGAAAATAGTTACTAACTGTCACTAGCAAATTATCATCGCGACACCAGCTATCTCGATTGCCATTTTATTAAAAAATCGCTTTTTATTCAAAATCTGAGCTAGATAGGTATAGGAAACCCTAATATAGTTTGGAAGAGCATTTGAATCTGCTTCGATTTATTTAAAAAAATACAAGGTGTTGCATTTGAAATAACAAAGTTTTTATGTAAAATAAATCCTTAAAATAGATCACTAATTTTTGGTACCCCTGTATAAATTTAAGGAAGCAATAACATTTTTCAGTGAAGTTTATTTCTTTGCCTTTAAACTCAGCACAAGAATTAATTCTGAAAAGCAATGTACAGGGTCTTAATAATCAATTCTCTTGTAGCATGCATATTTAAATATCTTTAAATATCTCAAAAACCAATGATTTTAAACATATTTAACCCTTATAATAAATGTCTTTTTTGGGGTCCAAGAATCCAAAACTGAAATAAAATATCGGGTGTTCCATAAGAAAAAATATAACTTTGGTATGGATCTTAGTTCTGAGACACCCTGTATATTTCAAAATAATTTTAAATTGTGCACATTGACTCCCCACATATACCCATAAAATATTTTGTTTCTACATCTTTCCGTTTTCGTATAATCAACCGAGGCGAATGAGGTGTGCGCCACCCTGTATACCGGGTGCGTCTCCAAAAGTGGCTCACCCCCTATAACTTTTTTATTCTTTCAAATAAAAAAACGAGATTGGGTATGTTAGTATTATGACATAAATTAGGATTAATTGACGTATTCAATTGTTTTAGGTCACTTCCTGTTTCACCGGAAATTACTAACTTTTGATTTTTAATTGGCACCCTCGGTATTTTTTTACTTTATTCGATGCGACATTCTGAATAGAATGACATATCATATGTCAGCTTTTTACATTCTCGGTTAATAAAAAATCGTATTTTAAAATTCAATCTAGAGTGCCATGGCTATGTTAAAAACACTAATTCTTAATCAAGGAGCCTTGGAAAAATAGATTTCATTGTCTAATGTTTTTAGTGAAACTCAAATCGTATTTTTAATCATATCTCAATTTTTTCAAATAGAACTAGGGTGGCTCATTAGCATATTTGGAAAAAGAATTTTTTTACGAATAATTTGATACCACACACTTGGTATTTCAAGTCAAATTTTCGTTATGAACCGCAAGTTATAATTTCAAATAAACCATATGCGAAAATGTCAAAAGTTGACATATGATATGTCATTCTATTCAGATTGTTGTTTTCTACAGAATAAAGTAAAAAAAATACCGAGGGTGCCATTTATTTTAAAATCAAAAGTTGTAGTCATTTCCGGTGAAACAGGAAATGACAGAAAACAATTGAATACGTCAATCAATCCTAATTTATGTCATATACTAAAATACCAAATCTCGTTTTTTTAACTGAAAAAATAAAAAAGTTATAGTGGTGAGCCACTTTTGAGACGGACCCGGTAAGTATGTATGTGCGAAATAACTCTAATTACTAAAATTAATTTACTATATTTTGCTCTGTCTCTTGTAAAAAACAGCACCTCGGATTGTTTTTTGACAAAAATAATGTTTTTCGAAGCTGACCTACAATAAATACAATTTGATAAAAAAACGGTGTCAGCGATGGCTATAAAATGAAGATTGCTGTCATTTTATATCTAGATAAATTTATATAGGGGGAATGTCATCGATCGCCATTTCCAGCCAACTGGACGCCGTTTTTTTTCGATCATACCGTATTTCTTGTCATATCAAGAGTTAAAATCTAGTAGGCGATAAGAATCTTGTGAAAAAAATAAATTTTGAGAATAAACTTCATAAATTTTAAAGTAAATAATGGATTTATTAAATTTGACGCCCCCTAACGGACAAACTAAGCACTTTTGTATGGGATTGCGTCCAATTAACGTATTTTGATTTTAAAAATAAGTAGTAGTTCTTCGTCCATGGACTATTGGGACACCCTTTTAGATCATTTTTTGGCAAAAAGGCTTCAAATATAAAATTATTTGCAGTGTTTTTTTCGATCACAGAAATGATTTCTTAATGTTTATTTGTTACATTGATTGAGAACTAGATACACAACATTAGACTCAACTCACAAGGAGAATAAGTGTATTTCTTAACACTATTACAATGATCTGAGAACATGTTTTAAATAAAATACCAGTACGATCGAAAAAAACAGCGTCACACTATCGATAATAATTTTGGTGAGGTCAAGCCCTAGACGTCATTTACTTGGCCCGTGCTCTTCTTTATTTTTTAATGGCGCTTACTGCCAGTTAGCGTTAAGAAGGATGTAATTTATTTTTATATTGAGTAAAAATAATTTTTAAATGGCGTAGTTTAAAATTCGAGAATGTATAATTTTTTGGAAATAGATTTGTGTGTCTGGAAGCTTCCTATTCTTTTTTTAATCTTTCTATAATCAGTGTTAATTTTTGACAGGTTTCATATTAATTTTTAGTAAATGACGTCTAGAGATTCACCTCGCCAAAATTAGCAACGATTTTCATTCCTCAGCCCTCTTCGACGTCGGTTTTTTCGATCACCATATACGATATTATAAAGTACATATAATTATAAAAAGAACGTACCCTTCCTTGTATGGCTTCAGAGATACTATGAATTTTATCCATTTTGATTTTTATTTTCCAATCAAACCAAATCACAAACTACTGGCAAATCACCAAAACACAAACATGTTAAAAATATTTATTCGACTTCGGTAGTTTTGCGGCTTCAAAAGTCATTACGGTATTTATAGCGTTTACGAAAATAAACTTTGATTAGTTTTTTCAAGCCAGTTACCTCAGAAGTGCAATTACATTTGACATAAACAGCATTAAAATGAAGTGAACGATCGATGCCCGTTTCTGTTCAGTTCAAAATCAAATCATTCAGAGTCGACTGAGGAAACAATTGCTGGTGATGTTCTTTTTAGATTCAGTTAACGTTAATGCGTTAAAATAACCACTTGTATAAAGATGTTTTGATTTATAAAGATATGAGGAGGCTATTGTCAAAATCTTCGAAGAGATACAGGCTATATTCCGTTGTAAAACCACTTTAACCAGGTTGGTGAATTACGGTTAGGATGGGTTCCTGAAAAATCATGGTAAAACACGGAAGAGTTTGATAATAGTTATTTTTTATACAAAACGATAAAACGGTATTTTATCGTCGACCGAATTTATTACGAGTAGAAAAAAATATTGTGCTGGGTTGGCGTTGGTTTCTATGTAATTTGACAAATAAATAACGCTGTCTCTTTAGTTGTCAGTTTTGAGTCAGTATTTTTAATTCTCTTTCATGTCAACTGCTGACTGAATTGGATCCGGAAATGGCTCAAAACAAAATAAGTAAATTACCAACAGATATTCAGGCTGAGGCGACAAACGCCATATCCAAACTACTTCCATTTCTTTCAAGGCAGATGACGCATCTATTCGATAATTTTTATTCGAATAGTTTTCGACGAATGTTTTCTTACTAGCTATCGAATTATTGGAATGAATTGCAACTATCGAATGTTTCGATAGTATCAGGCCCTAGACACTCAATAGTAATTTTATGGGACTACAAATTTAGTTTCTTCCGCATCGCCAGACGGCGCAAAAGACATGAAAGTACAGGTTTCTAATTTATATACGAAGATGACATGACAGCTTCTATAGGTATTTACTATCATCTATGGCCTAGTTTTGATCTAGTTGTCAAAATGTTGGTGATCCGTCAAATTATTTTTAAATCATTTTTAAATAATTATTAATTCAAATATTCCTGATTTGCCGGGAAAGTTCGGTGATTTGTGTTTATAATTTGTGTTTTTATTAGTTTGTGCATTTTGATATTTACGGTCGATCACCATTTTCGTGTTAGATACTAAACTTTTTCACCACAATACACCAAAACACTTTTACTTTTACACTGGACGCGCGTTTCGCTAACCATGTTAGCATCATCAGCAGATGATTATAAACTTCTTTTTTTTTTAAATTTTGAGTTTATAATCATCTGCTGATGATGCTAACATGGTTAGCGAAACGCGCGTCCAGTGTAAAAGTAAAAGTGTTTTGGTGTATTGTGGTGATTTAGTGTTTTTATTTTGCTGTGTAACACCAAAGGTTCCAACCCTCAACTGTAATAAACTTTTTTATTAGAGACATTTTTTTAAACATCTTAGGAATAATATATTTATGAACGAAATAAAAAAATGTTTAATCATAAATAAGTAAATACATAGTTGGTAAAATAGTATTTTTAGTAACAGTAAATTAGTAGTCTATAATATTTTTACTATATTATAATATATTTGTTAAATAAAATATAGGCGTTATGTGCTCTATTGTTGGTGTTTAAAATGTACCTATGTATTCATAATTTTATTTTTAGTTTTGAATATGTTACACTTCTAATGATTTAATAAAACATAAGATATAGTAAACAAGTCTATATTTTTTATATTTTACAAGGAATAATGTTGTGCTTTAATAACGTTACCGTTTTAGTTAGCGTTAATAAATAACGGAACGCTAAAATTGTGTCATGCCAAAACTCTCCATTAGTTTCTTCCGGATCGCCAGGTGGCTCTAAATGAAGGACTTATTTGTTTTATATCAGTGTCCAATCTATCTCTAGTAGGTGATATTAGTCTATGGATAGTATTCATTCGATAGTTTCCACTACTAATTTAAATCCCGAAAAACTTATGAAAAGGAATACAAAAATTTTCAAAAATGGAAGCAATTAAAAACGTGCGAGAAGAAATAAAGTTTTTAACCTATCCTCTCTGTTAAAGTATCATTTAATCTACCCTTGCGGTTAAAGTAGTATTTTATCTACTATTTTTGATAGATATAATGCAGTTGCTATGGAAAAAAATAGTAGAAATGTCAAATATTAGCGTTTTTTAAATTTCAATATTCTTATTACTTATTTTATTTCATGCTTGATGCAGAAAATGCGTTAGAGAGTACAAATATACTGCATTTTTTCCAACAAAACAAATAGTTCTATAGTGGGAAATGTTATGCAGTTAAGAAAAAAAATAGTCTGGCTAATCTGTGAGAATGGGTAATACCTCTTGCAGACGAAAAATTCGATAAAAATGATTGAAATCATTGCCCTTTTTCGCTGTCCTAAAAAATTGTCAGAAGCTAATTTTTATTATAATTATAGCTGCAAATATACTCTGGCTTATGTGGAACATACCGAAAGCCTTGCCAGACTCGTCCAATGCACACACGGCAAAATGCTATGTTTAGTTTGACAAAAATCGAAATTATCATCCTCATTTAACTACCTGACTTGTGAGTCTGGCGGTAATTTTTGGTGTAAAAATTGTAAATGACAGCCAGACGTGTATTTTCTATGAAATTATAAGTATTATTTGCCATGTGACAAATTTTCAAGTCCGGGAAAATAAGAGCAAAAATTTTGTAACTTTTGCAATTTGCAAGGTGACGCGACGCCAGACTCGTTTGCCAACTTCATAAATCAGCCATACTTGCTTTTCATTATAGTTTATGATAGTATTAAATGATAAGTTAAATTTCAAGCATGAGAGTTAAGGATTTCAAAAATCTGTCAAATTTTTGCATGCGCAAATTTTCAGCCAGACTGATTTTCCTCCACTTGGGATGTACCAGACTGGTATTTCCATTAATAAAATGATTCACTTTAATTCTATCATACAATCATACCAATTAAACTTTTAGTTACGTAATGCAGGGCGCGAATTTTAAATTCATTGTTGCCAACCAATGAACATATTCGGCGCCGGGCTGACTAACTGGGGTTTAAAATTCCCGCTGGTGGTGTTTTCCATACAGGTGGTAGCTCTGCTGTAAAAAATGTCAAGTTGCCACATTTATTTATTAATTTCCTGACATTGTCGTTCCTTTTGACACTTTAGTTTTAATTTTAATATTTAATACATAAGGAAATAAATTTAGACTGGAAAGCCCGTCAAAATATATAATTGTTTTGGGTCGCGACCGTTGTTATGCGATCTGGCGCTGCTATAACGGTTGCTAAGAACAACCGCAAACAATAACAAAAATAATATTCTCTTGTCAAAGTCAGAATCTTCAAAAATTATATAATCAAAATTTAAACCGCCCTCGTTGAAAAAATACCGAAAAGTGTTTAAAGCGTCCATTCTCAAGATAATTATTGCTATCTTGTGAGTTTAATTTAAATTTTACTTACTCAAACCCGTGATAATTGTGAAAAAGTGGCATTAAGAACTAAAAAACTGTGTTGTGAACAGTGAACTGCAAAAACCATCGTGGATCGTGGCATAACGTCGGTTGCCAATGTTTCATAGGTATTTCTTGGGTATTTCATACATGTCCTTATATAAAATAAAGTTTCTTGTATGCAGCACACTGTATTTTATTTATAAAATTAAAAGAAAATAATAATACATTTGAATAAATAATATTTGGCGACATAATTCCGGAAAAATCCGAACCGCTCAGAAATTATCAAAAGCTTTGAGTCGCGACCGTTGCAAGAATAGCGCCAAATAGTGTTTACATTGTCCATATGGGCACTTTCCAATCTAAACTTGTTTCATTTATCTATGGTTTTGTATTACGAATGATTACGAGTTTTTGGTTTGAATGAGTTGTGTTGTGTTGTGATACTTTAAGCTTAAAAATGTTTACTAGTCGAACATTGTTCTTTTTAGAACCTCTTTTAGTCCGAAGTGTACAAGATTAGCCATTAAAAATTCATCGCAACTTTATTAGAATATGTTGAATGATAAAACGGTAATAATGGCGTAATGACCCTTTATGTCCCTTAAGTGTTGTTAAGAAGGTGAGTTTTATTGAAGTAAATAATACTGTTTATATCTTTATAATTAATTTATTTTTGTTTCGTAAAATATTTTGATTAAAAGAAAATATGTAAAAGTAGTCAACGCTGTGCAGGTCAAGCTTAATCACGTGACTAAAAGTTTATTTGATATGAACATGAACTATAAGTGTAGTTTATATTGTATTTTTAGACAGCACATAACAAGTCAAATAAAATGAAAAAAAAAATAGTATACAGGGTGTCCCCTTTAAAAAAAATAGTTTGACTCATATTTTGAAAATGACAGCTTTTAGCAAATAAACTAGTTACGCCACTGGATTCTACGATAAATTACAACATAATGGAGATACGAAGGGGCTCGAAAGATGCAACATTTTCAAATTCACCCTGTATTTTAGGAACCAAGTGGGCTAGGACAAATATATGTAGCATCTTTTGTTTTATAAAAAAGTAACACAGTGATGTGAAAACCGCATCGTTCTATCTCTACTCATAAACGAGAAACTCTGTAAAACACACAAAAATAGGACACCCTGTATAGTGTAATTCTGCGATTGTCTTTGAGCCGCACATATTCAAAATAACCGTCTAATCCGCATTGAAAAATTAAACACATTCAAAATCACCTTATTTAAAGGGCACAAAATCAGCTGTAGATAGCCCAGACGTCAACCGGTAAAAACGTATAAGAGCTCGGCAATAGCCCCCCAAAAATTGTCGGTCAAATCTGTATGACGTCGAACTATATACTTCCTCGGACAGAGAGAGCAAATAAGCGTTAACTATCGCAGATCGGTCAAATGTTTGCAGGAGCAATTTGAAAGGATCTATCGGTACAGATATTTCGCGAATCATATCGTATCTACAGACGAGACGAGCGCACTTACCTTGGCTGTCATGCTGGAGCGGCAGCAACGACGCACTCAGCAGGCGACGCTGTCGACGCCCCGGGATAAGGGTACAGCGGCGCCGCGACGCATGGCGCCGGCGGATTGATCGATAGCCGGAAATTTGACTATTTAGATTCTATCTTTCTCTTCTCCGGTGTTTCTGGACCTGGTGAGGTTTTCGAGGAAAAAGTGTTGGTTCGATCGGAGAAAACTGTATTTTCGATTGACTTTGGATCTATAACATTGTAGATAGGGACATATACAGAGTTACAGGTAACATTGTAGGTAGGGATATACCGGGTGCGTCTCAAAAGCGGCTCACATATATAACTTTTTTATTTTTTCGGATAAAAAAAACAAAATTTGGTATGTTAGTATATGACATAAATTAGGATTGATTGACATGTATTCAATTGTTTTCGAAACCAGAAATGAATACAACTTTTGATTTTTAAATGGCACCCTCGGTATGTTTTATTCGATAAAAATAACATTCTGAATAGAATGACATATCAAATGTCAACTTTTGACATTTTCGCATATGGTTTATTTCAAATTATAACATGCGAAATAAATATAAAGTATGTAATAACGAAAATTTGACGCGAAATACCAAGTGTGTGGTATCAATAAGTTATTCGTAAAAAAATGTTTTTTCCAAGTATGCTATCTAATGAGCCACCCTCGTTCCATTCGAAAAAATTGAGATATGATTAAAAATACGATCTAGGCTCTTTTAACCGGCCGCAGGATAAGACACTAAGAGTTATAGGGAACGCAGAACATACACTGTTTAGATGTACGAGATGGGACTACATTCGTAATGATTATAAAACTCATACCGGCTCAATTTTCAATGCGGAAAATATGATGAAATATCTCACTGGGACAGAGGAAATGTGGAAACTAACTGCAGGGATACTAAGACAAATATTAGAGGAAAAAGAAAATGATATAAGACAATAAACAGACCGCTATCATGGCGAAGTAATGCGGAAGCGGTTTCCACCATGATCAGCGCTAGGGAAGTGTGGTTTTTTTTAGCCGGTAAGAACCCGGCACTAAGGACAGTAGTTTACTGTTATTAGTGCTGGGTGTCTTATGCAGGATTTTCTTTCCCACACCAAAAAAAAAATATATTAAAAATTAGTTTTTTAACATAGCCATGGCAGTCTAGATTGAAATTTAAAATACCGCGCATGGTCTGTGGGAATGGCACGCATTGAGGTATTTTAAGGCAGTTTAACTAAGACTTTATTGTACATAAGATACAGGTATATAGATAACACAAATAATAAAAAAGATGATAGTGAGAACAAAAGTAAAGATAGATACATAATGTATCTTTACTTTGTATATTAACATAAAAAACACATTCTAAGATATTTATATAAAACTTTGAATAAGAAGACTAAGGAAGGAGCATATCAAAAATCTTAGGTACACCGCGATGGGCCTCAAATATGGCCGACTTAAATTCCGGTTTATCAGTGCCGTTCTAATTTTATTTAAAAAATGTAAAACTATGATGTAGGGTAGACGTGGGGTAGACTCAATAATTTGTTGTTTTATTTTACGTTGTTGGTAATTATTAAAATTGTTATAAAAATATATAATTCTAATAAAAATAGATAAGTTATAATAAGATAACATCCGATACGCTACTGAAGCGGGTAAGTCAAATTAACGTATCAAAATTCTTTGACATCTGATCTTTGACAAGTAGTAAATAAAAGCTAAAATGCAAGAAAAATATATAATTTAGTTAATTTAAGTGAATTTCATAAATGATTGGTTTACTACACGTATGTATATTATATAGTCACTTACTAGCGAAAAGTTGTTCCATTATTTCACTCAATTTTTACCGAGATCTACCGCACGTTACACAACCAACTATTTTAGAGTCTTTTTCGATAAATCGCGATAGTGTCACTGTTAATTTAAGTTCTGCCACAATTTCCATCTAGATTTACTACCTTTATACAACTATCAGTAGTAGAATAAAAAAATAAATAACATAAAATAAGCTCCGTAAAGACTGACAAATCCACAAAATTTCAAATCAAATTCAAATGTGTCAAATGAATCGTCAAACAGAACTGTCAAAAGCCTAGTGTGCAACCACCCTAGAGTGCTTTTCCGCCCACTATGCATGAATACATGGATAGCATTATGCTCCTTCCTTAGTCTTCTTATTCAATGATATAAAAAATGAACTGTTACCTAACAACAGTAGTCACAAAGGTAGATGTTTCCTCTCTCCTTTCCACTATAGGCAGCATGGGCCCACTTTGAGCAGCAGGAATTACAGCGATATCAGACCTAGTTATCCCTTCCAAACTCTCCGCAAATTAAACAGATGTCATCTTCATGGGTTGGGAAAGGATCAACTTCGTCTAAGTCATCATCAACACAAAGCTCGTTTTCAGAATAACTCTCAGGTTCAGTATCATCGTCATCAAACTTAATATTGCGAATGTGCTTTGGCTTCTTGTTGATTTTTTTACTTTCTAAAGTTGTTGAGAGTTTTCTTTTTTTCAATACAATATTTGCTTCTCTTTTCTGCCTTTTGTCTCTTCTCTTTTCCTTCATATTTACATTACTTACTTCTTTTTTCTTCTATAGTTTCCAGTTCCAATTCTAATTTAAGTGCATCCGCCATTTACCTTTCTCTAATCCCCTTTGGTATGTTCTGGGCATCATAAACTAAAATAAACAAGAAGAGTGTACATTTGGGGCAATACCGCGCAGCGCGTTATTGTTTGTTTTGTTTTTGCGCGGTATTTCCCCGGGAGCCGTTTTTTACCTAAAAATTTATTTTAGCAAAAGTACTTACATTTTATTGGTGATCGCTTGCGATAACACTTATAGGTGCACTGGTAAGTGGAAATAAAATCAAGCTGCTTTTAATAATCACAGGAACTACCAATTATCACCCGATTAAATTGCCGAAAAGATAGATGAAAAACCCGTCTAGCACTAAAATGTTCGTTATTGGTTAACGACTGCCGGCAATTATTCCAAATTTTTGGAGCAAACTTCATATGACTTATGCAACACTTCCAGCCTCACACCTGTGTATTACTAGTTGTAGTTTTTTCTATAGCGGCGTGCGCGGTTAAGCTTGACCGGCACAGCGTTGCCCACTTTTACATATTTTTTTGGAATTAAAATATTTTAGGAAACAAAAATAAATTAATTATAGATATATAAACAGTTATTATTCAAACAATTATTATTTATTCATCAACCAAACTCACCTCCTTAACAGCCCTTAACGGACATAAAGGACCATTAATACCGCTTTGTCGTTCAGAATATTTTAATAAACTTGCGATGAGTTTTTACGGCTATTAAGCTATCTCGTACACTTAGCTCTAAAAGAGGTTCTAAAAAGAACAATGTTCGACTGCAAGGTCTGCTACTAAAAATTTTTAAGCTTAAAATATCACAACACAATTCATTTAAACCAAAATCTCGTAAATACAAAACTGAAGAACGAATGACAATGTCAGGAAATAAATAAATGTGGCAACTTGACATCTTTTACAGCAGAGTTACCATCTGAATCCTAATTGAAAACCTACCAAAATTAAAAAAATAAAAAACCTGATATATTTAAGTATTTACTTTTTTGACCCTGTAGATAAGACCAAAGAAATTTGAACAAAAATTAATAAAAAATGTTTTAATTATATTATATAATTTACGCAGACCTCTAATTTATATGCTATTGGCTCTAATAACTTTTTAAATTTCATGCTCCATCGAAAAGAAACAACGAAGGAATATTAATTTACCTTGAGCAGATTATTCGTATACTTCATGTCGTTGAAAACCGCACAGTACTCTAATTTAAACGACCAACCCAAACCACAGATCTGAACGAAATAACTGATCTTCACTTGCAAGAGATGTCTTTTATACCCTTCCCAAACAAAGAGATGCAGAAGGACATCAACAAAATAATTCAAAATAATTTAGCGAGTATTGTATTTCGTTCTATATGGCCACGTAGATTAGGAGAACGATTATTGGAGAACGTGTAGCAGTATATGAAAAAAACAGAAAAAAACAAATTGCTCATGTACGAAGAGTTTTGCACACTTTTACATTGATGGAAATCTAATACAATTTTTATCAAATTATTTTTCGGATTTCTTAAGCTTTTCTAAGTTCATTTTATAGTATTCCTTGTTACTTTATAACTGGTTTTCTGTAAAAGTCAGGAGTCAGTGAAGATTTTCGGTACTTATTGTCCCAGTCAGCAAACACCGATAGAATTATTCAGTATGTTATTCTAAGCAAATTTCATATGTAGAGGGCGGTTTTCTGATAGGTTGAGGCAGAAAATGCGTTAGAAAGTACAAATATATACTATTTTTCCAGCTATAAAAACAGTTTTATTAGTGAGAGATGTGTAGTTAAGAAAAAAAAATAGTCTAGCTCATCTGAAAGAATGGATAATATGCCTGACAGGTGAAAAATTGGAAAAAATTATTGAAACCAATGCCCTTATTTTCGCAGTCCAAAAAATTCGTCAGGTGATTGTTTATATTATAATTACAGCTGCAAGTATAGGCTGGCTAATGTGGAACATCCCGAAACCCTTGCCAGACTCGTCCAACGCTCGTCAGGCGCACCAAATTCGACATGTTCAATTATACCATAGATAAATGAAACAAGTTTATATTGGAAAGGGCCCATAAGGACAATGCTTTGAATAAGAAGACTAAGGAAGGAGCATATCAAAAATCTTAGGTACACCGCGATGGGCCTCAAATATGGCCGACTTAAATTCCGGTTTATCAGTGTCGTTCTAATTTTATTTAAAAAATGTAAAACTATGATGTAGGGTAGACGTGGGGTAGACTCAATAATTTGTTGTTTTATTTTACGTTGTGAATAAATGTTGGTAGTTATTAAAATTGTTATAAAAATATATAATTCTAATAAAAATAGATAAGTTATAATAAGTATTTATTAACACAAACATCCGATACGCTACTGAAGCAGGTAAGTAAAATTAACGTATCTAAATTCTTTCACATCTAATCTTTGACAAGTAATAGTCGTGTCACTGTTAATTTAAGTTCTGCCACAATTTCCATCTAGATTTACTACCTTTATACAACTATCAGTAGTAGAATAAATAATAAATAACATAAAATAAGCTCCATAAAGACTGACAAATCCACAAAATTTCAAATCAAATTCAATGTCAAATGAATCGTCAAACAGAACTGTCAAGGATCCCCACCCTAGAGAGCTTTTATGGTGCCTTTTCCGCCCACCATGCATGAATACATGGATAGCATTATGCTCCTTCCTTAGTTTTCTTATTCAAAGGGACAATGTAAACACTATTTGGCGCTATTCTTGCAACTGTCGCGACCCAAAGCTTTTGAAAATTTCGGAACGGTTCAGCTTTTTCCGTAATTGTATCGCCAAATATCATTTATTCAAATTTATTATTATTTTCTTTTAATTTTATAAATAAAATACAGTGTGCTGCATACAAGAAACTTTTTTTATATAAGGACATGTATGAAATACCTATGAAACATAGGAAACCGACGTTATGCCACGATTCACGATGGTTTTTGCAGTTCACAGTTCACAGCACAGCTTTTTAAGTTTTTAATGCCACTTTTTCACAATTATCACGGGTTTGAGTAAATAAAACTTAAATTAAACTCACAAGATAGCAATAATTACTTTGAAAATGGACGCTTTAAACACTTTTCAGATTTTTTTCAATGAGAGCGGTTTAGATTTTTAAACATTTTATAATTTTTGAAGATTCTGACTTTGACAAGAGAAAATTATTTCTGTTTTTGTTTGAGGTTGTTCTTGGCAACCTAAAGTCCCTAGATATATATGTATAGCAACCGCTATAGCAGCGCTAGATCGCGTACAACGGTCGCGACCCAAAACAATTTCGCAACCCAAAATTTTGACGGGCATTCCAATCCATTTCCAATCTAAATTTATTTCCTTTATCTATGAATTATACAGGTAGGTACTAGTTGTCATCTCTACATGTTTTTACTTTTCGTAACTTATGATAAGGAATATATTGGTTTAGGACGAAATTTGACTATGGCTAAAAATGCTTTTCTCAACGTTTTGAGACCCCAGGAATTCAAAAAATATATATGGTTTTAGCAAAATGTCAGTCCGTCCGTCCGTCCGTCATCAAGAAACTTCATTCGCCAATTACTTTTGTAAGTATCAGAGCTACGAGAAAGTTGTATTTGCTTATTGTAGGAAATATCTGCATAAAAATCTGCATTCTCTACAAAATCGATCTCTTGATTCTATTTTGTGTCTCTCTTAGTTTTTGAGTTATAGCAATAAGAATATCTGGTGACGTCAATATTTAGATAAAAATTGGTGTCTGGTAGTTTTTTGACATGAGAAATTTGATTTTGATGTCAATATAACTCCTATTTGTAGGGAGCGCCGCCTACATGTGTTTTAACTGTTTTGAAGAGTAATAACTTTTTGGCCGTACCTGTATAGAACTAATGAGTAAAAAAATATACGTTTTCGTAATTTTCTACAGAAAAATTACGATATTTAGAATGGAAATAGTCAATACATGTCATTATTAACAAAAAATAAACATGCTGAATAGATAGATATTTGACTGAAATGATAAATTTGTGAAAATGATGATTGGTGATGATTTGGCACAAAAATATTTCAAATTTATGATTTCAGTCTAATAACTATTTAGTCAACATGTTTAATTTATGTCAATGATGACAGGTATTGATAATTTCGATTCCAAATATCTCGAGAACTATTACTCGTAGCGATTATTATTAAGAGAGCTTTTTAACGTTAAAAACGTCGTAAATGTATATTTTTTACTTAGTAGTTTTATACAGGTACGGACGAAAAGTTATTATTCTTCAAACCAGTTAAAAATGTATAGGTGACGTCCTCTACAAGTAGGAGTCATATTGACATCAAAATCAAATTTCTCATGTCAAAAAACTCCCAGACACCAATTTTCATCCAAATATTGACGTTACTTCAGAAATTATTTGGAAAAAATCGAAATAAAAATGAAACTTCTACACCCTATATCTCCGAAACTAAGCATTTTAGGGCATACATTTATAAGACCTTTTTTACTTATTTTTATCTGCAGAAGATGCTGCCGAAGTTTTCGGAATACAGTTCGGACCACCCTGTATAGACAATAAGGGTATTTTTGTGGTATTACGGAACACTATAGAAGTGACATTTTAGTTGTCTAATAAATTACTTAAGCGGGTTACTCTGTATTTAAATATAAAGACCTAGAAAATCCGTAATAGTAATAATAATTAGTATGTATGTATAATCTATATATTATATATAAATCTCTGTCCTGATCACTGACTGATCACTGACTCATCAACGCCCAGACCAAACCCTTAACCCTAGAAAGCTGAAATTTTGCACACTTTTATGATGTTTACGTGAGATAAGAAAGGATTTTTTAAAATTCATCCCCTAAAGGGGTAAAAAGGGGGTGAAATATTACAATATTTTTTATTTAAAAAACGGTCAAGTTTAGGAAGAAACGCTTAAACACGTATATTTTATTTTGATTTTTTTACATGTTTTAAGATTTTTTTATAAATGTATACAGGGTGTTTCGAAAAATCTGGTCATTGATTAATCACGATCCTGCTTAAAGCGCTTGACATAAAAAGCTGATTTTTGGAAAACGGATTGACTTTAGGGTGTAGAGGTTCGATAAGAAGGGATTTTTCGAAACTCGAATTCTAAGGGGGTGAAACCACCCCTTAAATATTAGAATATTTTTTATTTAAAAACCGGTGAGTTTTTCGGAAAAACTCTTAAAAATGTATATTTTATTTTATTGTTTTACATATTTTAACATTTTTTCAAAATTTATACAGGGTGTTTCATAAAATATGGCCATTGAGCAATCACGATTCTGCTTAAACTGCTTGACGTTTAAAGCTGATTTTTGTCAAACGGATTGACTGTGGGGTGTAGAGGTTCGATAAGGAGGGGTTTCTCGAATCTCAAATTCCAAGAGGGTGAAAACGCCCCTCAAATATTACAATATTTGTTATTTAAAAAACGGTTAGTCTTTCGGGAAAACGCTTGGACACGCTTAATTTATTTTGTTTTTTACATATTTTTTTAAAAAATCATACAGGGTGTTCCAAAAAATTGGGTGATTGACTAACCACCATTCTGCTTAAACTGCTTGACGTAAAAAGCTTAAAAGTAGGGGCACCAGTGATGCTTAATCGGAATTTGAGACCTCCGAAACTATGCAATGGAACTCTATTACAGGTTAAATCTTTACAAAACAACGTAATAGAATCTACTATTATTTCCTGGTTCTCGTCTGGGAGAAACAATCTTCATACCACGTATTCCTCTCTAATTCCCTCAGACTATCCTTTTCAGTTTAAACGTGTACAGTTTCCTTTAAAACTTTGTTTTGCTATGACAATCAACAAAGCTCAAGGGCAATCTTTAAGTAGAGCTGGAGTGGTCTTACGCTACGACTGTTTTCCCATGGTCAACTCTATGCGCGTGCTCTAGAGTAAGTTCGCGTAATAGCTTGGCTATTTTACAGCCAGAAAATGCAACAAAAAACGTGGTTTACAAAGAGGTACTTAAATAAGGCTCTATTAAAGTACCTTTTTATATTTCTTTTGTTATCGCAGTACTTTTTTCAAATCTACCCCTAAGGAGGTGAAATGCGGTGAAAATGATTTTTATCTTTCATATTTAGTAACTGCCAAAATATATAATAATATCGCTATATTGTTTTTTCTCATGCTGACATAAATGTGAGAAAATTTTATCCAGTTTGTATGTTAATGGAAATTCTTGCTTTGCTTTATCATCACCATTACAAATGATTAATTCGACGCGAACGAAGTCGCGGGTACACGCTAGTTAAAAATAAATCTCTTAATACTTCTCAAAAAGTACTATCAAATGCTATAGATTTCAGTATAAAGTAACCTATGGGTATTTTATTGAGAATTAAAAATATGTATAACAACATAAAGTAAAGTTTACTAAAACTTTTTCACTGCTTCTTCGTACGATGGTACAGCCTCATCATCATTAATAACTACTACAACAAAACTGTTCGCATCATGTGTCTGATGATCCATTCTAGCAGTACTCTGCTGGGTGTTCTCTTGAGGTTTAGGCATTTTGAGAGCATCAACATAATTTGGAGGAGATCCATTTTTGGCGTTTAGGCTAGGTGCGCTAGAACTCGAATTGGGATCTGAATTTAGGCCTAATAAAATAATTAAACAACTAAATTTAGAATTCAAATACAGGGTGGCGCACCTCATTCGCCTCGGTGATTATACGAAAACGAAAAGATAGAAACAAAATATTTTATGGGAAGAAAATGTGCATATAATTTAAAATTATTTTGAAATGTACAGAGTGTGTCAGAACTAAGTTCCATACCAAAGTTATATTTTTTCTTATGGAACACCCGGTATTTTATTTCATTTTTGGATTCTTGGGCATAAAATAAAGCATTTATTATGAGGGTTTAATATGTTTAAAATATTTGGTTTTTGAGATATTTAAAGATATTTAACTATGCATATTATAATAAAAAAAAATTGTCAACACCCTGTACATTACTTTTCAGAATTACTTCTTGTGCTGACTTTTAAGCCAGAGAAGAAATGCACTTTACTAAAAAATTCGATTGCTTCCTTAAATCAATACAGGGGTATCAAAAATTGGTGGTCTATTTTAAATATTTATTTTACATAAAAACTTCGTTATTTAAAAAAAATTATATAATATTATTATATAATTTAAAATTATTATTAAATAATGCAACTCTATGTATTTTTTAAAATAAAGCGAAGCAGATTCAAATGCTCTTTCAAACTATATGAGATTTCCTATACCTATCTAGCTCAGATATTTTGAATAAAGACCAATTTTTCAAACGAGCGAAAATAAGCTGTGATTTAACCTATAACCTAACGAATTTTTTTCTACTCACCACTTCTATAATTTGCTATCAAAGTTTCTAATAAATAATCCACATTGCTACTTCGATTCGGTACTGCAGCTCTCGGAGATGGTAGAATTCCTGGTGTATTTATTCTGTTCTCAGCGTTTCTTCTTTCAGACTGGCGTTCTTTTTCTAATTTCTTGCAGTACCAACATAGCAAATAAGACACCAAAACCATACCGATGGCAAAAACCCTAAGATATTGAAATTAAAGAGCTAAGAAAAGATAATATAACATCACATAAAACTATGAAAATGATTTAAAAGAAATCATATATACCCAAAAGAAATACTCACCAAAAACACCATGATTGATAATACTTTACTGTTTTAGGACAACAACCGTTTGAACTCTCACAACATATTTCCCCCTTTTGGCAGGTGTATCTGTAAATCTTCGTTAAATTTGTCTGGTACTCGTGCTTATATAAAGCGCAATACGTTAAATCCTTCATTAGCTGTTTTGATGCCGTAACATAAAATTAATTAAAATATGTTTATTTTTATGCTCAATATAGCTCGAATTTAATATTCTTAATAAAATACTTACCATTATATTATGTTTTCTTTCCATATTGTTACTGTAAAAAATTATTTGTAAATTATTTAATTATAAAAATAGAAAAACTTTAAAAATGACTAAAAATTTGTCACAATTTTGTCAAGAAACATGGTAATATTTCAATATTTTCTCTTTTCTCCACTAGATGGACAACTATATAGTAAAAAAAATGGAATTTTATAGATACATAAATCACTTATATTTTACCTTAAAATTTATTGTTTCTTGTGAACTGAAGTCGAACAATATATTTCAGGTTAAAAATTAAAATAATTTGATTAACATTTATGATTTATGTTTTTTTTTTATTTTTACCAGAGAATAGGTACATTAAAGAAATGCTAACTTCATGTTAAAAAATGGAAACAGACGCCACCTGGTGTCGCCTGGCAGTACTAGCTAAATTGAGGGGAATTGGAGGGGCGGGGCTTAAAAGAGGGAAATTTAAAAAAATATTTTTATAAGTATCACTGACTTACTGTTTAAAGTTAATAAACATATTTTTATTACTTTAATATAATTTAATGTATTAAAAATATGTCTATTAACTTTATACAGCAAATCAATGATATTATTAAAGACTTACTATTTTCAGAGAAAATTCATAGTAAATAAATTACACATTAGTAAACAATATCATTTATTTTTAGAGCTGCGATTTATATTACAATAATATTGAAATATATATATTTTTTAACAATGAAAAAGAATATCCCGGAACCTGAAAAAGAAAGATGATCAATTAATGACTTAAATTAGTTCAAAATACATTTTGCAAATAACTAGTGAATTGGACAGATAAACATACTATTAAAAAGACATTTTAGTAGTATATTATCATCTATTTACTGATAATACATAAGTATATAATAGGTAAATAACATGCATAAGGCACTATGATACAACTACCTGTATCATGATAACACACTAACATCACAAAAAATATATGCTAATTTAAATTTCTTTAATGGTCTAATGAAACACTATCTAGCCTCAATGCATGCCATTCCAAAGGCAAAAAAAACTGTTATACCAAATAAATATAAGCTGAATAAAACATAAACCAAGCCAATGTGCATAAACAACCAAAAAATGCATCAAAAAATACTTTTATCAGATCATGCCCTTGGATATATTATGTATTTTATATATCGCACATCCCGTTCAAAAGTTTACTAACTCAAAATAGAGAATATAGAGAACATTGTCAGGAGAAGTAAAAGAAAATTTAAGTTAACGCAATATGCTCCTTTTTGCATATTAATGGCCAAATAATGTAATGTTGATTTAATAAAAATTTAACTGGCATCCTTCTGAGGTATAAATCAGATTAAAAGGACATTGTTTTTGTAATAATTGTTTGTTCTGTAAACATTTTTTGAAGACAATACAGTTTTGAACGGGCTGTGCGATATAAACAAGGATCTTACTATTATTTGAGGTTATAAAGTATTTAAATAATATAAAACATAATCAAAATCATTTTTCATCATAAATTATAGAGGTACTTACGTGTTTTGATATTATTATCAGGAAATAATACGTTTAATTAAACAGGTACGCTGCCAGGCAAGTTCTATCGGCGGGTCTTTGCAAAAGTTGAAATCTAAAAAATACAAAAATACGTTTACATCTTAGTTGGATTTACGAATAAAGTATTTGTGTGTAATTTCTGACTTACCAGTTAACTGAATAATCGCATTAAATACATCCAAATGGTAATTTAATATTGTAAAAAAGCAAAATTGTTTTAAATCACTTGCCAGGACAGCCCGGCCAGCTTCTTTGTTGACAAAATGGCCGCGGTATCATGATTTAAGCAATGTGAGTGACAAAGAAAGCTAATGCCTGGCAGATGTTGCTTTCTTTGTCGTTGGTCCTGGCACGTTTAAATTTGACTGTTGCCTGTTTTCCCATACAAGTGACATCCCCGTGATTTTTACAGAACTGTTATATTACTGGTTGCCTGAAACATTAATATGTTAATTTGAATTTGACATTTTAATGAGAAAATTCCACAAGAAAAATCTAACCAAACAATAACAACGTGTTTGTTTACCTTTTTTTCTGCTTCGTTTATGCTATAAAAGAATGTTAAAGAATTACATTAACACTCTTCCATATACAAAATTTATACTTGTTAAAGGTAAGGATAGTTGACATGTATTATAAAACGATGTGCCCCTTTGAACAAATTAAATTTTTCTACATTTTTCAAATTGCGACTTGCGACGCTTTCAAATTGATAGTTTTCTTCCAGATTCAGTAGACTACAGGGACACTAAATTATTAGAATATTTAGTTAGACAACATCTGCAAAGAAGGCAAAATAAATTACACTATTTTGTTTATGAAGGTGTATTTAGAACGACACAACGAAAATATTCGGGGGAATCAAATGTTATTTTATACGATTGTGTTACAAACCCACAGAGATGGATAGAGGGTGGTCAAGATGAAAATCAAATCCATCCTATAGTAAATATGTGTTTGAAGCTTGGACAAAATGATGTTGTTGTAGTTGACGCTCTATCAAATCTTATTTTTCAATCAGGATTATCTGAAGCATACAAAATTTTTAATACATTAAAAAATAATAAAGGTAATTAACACTAGTGTAATTTTATTGTTTTATTCAACTTATAAAAATTAATTTGGCAGCTATTCAACAAATAATAGTCGTTTTACATAAGGACCTAGTTGAAGGTGACTCAAATAAAACATGTATGTTTTTTGAAAATCTCAGCACATTATGCATCAGCGTGGAACCCAAATTTATGTCTCATAATAAACGTCTGCAATATATATACAAGAAAAGTGGTGGAAAAGTAATTCAGGATGTACAAAAATTTAATTTTTTAAATAATAAGTTTTACTGAGTTAGAAATTTCAGATAGAGGAATATAAATTTGAGGGTGATAGCCTTATAACTAGCAAAATATCTAAACCTGACACAAGTAGGCTTTTGGAAGATGCTGTGCCAAAAGAAATCAATCCAGAAAACTTATCCACTTTCAAAATAGGATTGACCGATGAAGAAAAATTGTCAAGAGAAAGAGTAGTATTACCTTACCTCCCTAAGTAAGTTTTAGTATTCTTTTATTATAATACAAATTGATCCAATTTTAAATATTTTTAGTGCAAATATGAATGAACCTGAAGATGGCAAAATATTTTATAATCTAGATAAATTGGACGATTGGGATGAAGAAGATCCAGATGATGATTTAGATGTTTAGCATGTACAGCACAAGAATATTATTCAGTTAATATATAATGTACAAGCTGACAGATCCCTAATACCTCACTATTAACTGAAAATTGAAAGTCTTCTTTTTATTATTACTATAGATTTTATTGATATTATAAGGCAAATATATTTTTTAATGCTATTTTTTCTATTTTCATCCTTCTTTATAGGAATTTCTCAAAAACAGGATGGCAATGATAATCTTCACATTTCCTGTGAACAGGAGATTGTTGAATCTTTAGTATATCTGCTGGAGTAAGAACCTTGAGTTTTTCCAGTACTTTCAATAATCTGTTCTGTATTATAACAGTTCTAGCTGCTGTGATAAATTTATTCAGTGTTAAATACCGCCTAAACCATGGTTCGTTAAGGCATATATCAGGAACTGGGTTAGGTGTCTAGAAATAACCTGATTTAGAATAATTTTAAGGTGCTAAAACTGATAATAATACAAAATTAGCAGGCCTAATGGTCCGTTTTTTATAAACCTGTCCTGTCAAGTTTGGCGTAGATGTCGAACAACAACAAAGACTTTCACAGTCCTAAAAAATAAAACGGGTTGTTTATAATTTAGCTAGCTAATTGTAAAAATATCAGAAAATATAAAATAAATCATGAGAGTTTTCCTAGATTCATCATTTGACGTCAATATCTAAATGTTATATTTCCGTGTTTGCTATATTTTATTTTTTGCAACAAGAATTTTATTTTTTTTACTTACTAAACATGATTGTAACTTGGTTTTGTCTGTTTTAATAAATCTCTTTGCTCGTTTTCTTTTTGATATAATAGCTGCAAGTATTTCTTTAAATTAAATTTCTCATTCTGATAGTCAATCCCGGGATTATAGGTTCTTACCCCGGGGTTTCAAAACGGGATCCCGATCCCGAAAATTGGAAACCCTAATTTGAGTATTTCAAAATTTTTAACGGGTTCGCAGATACTCGCGGTATTATTTCATAAGGCTCTTTCAATAAAATACTACAAAAAAATAATTAGGCGGCTTTGATATAAATTTGCTGTGGAAAATGATGAATGGACCATATGAAATATAAAACCGCAAATATTTGCGAAACCGTTAAACATTTTGAAATACTCTAAATTCAAAAAATGTTCGTTTTTTAATAATTTTCCATCTAATAAAAAAATAAGATACAAAGTATTCCATTTAAAAAACCGAAGAAAAATGATTTTGTTTTAGAAAGTTTGGCATAGAATTTTGAATGCCTTGTACGTTTTAAGATTACGATATTTATAGCAAAGTATGTACAGATGATATAAAGTAAAATCTAATATAGTTTTGCTTTCAGGACAGTTCTTGTATTTTTAATAATTTAAAAAAGCTGATAATATACATTTTTTATTTACTCATATCTTAGGATTATGTAAAGTGATCTGAAAGGAAGCCAAATTGCAATAATATACAGGATGTTCCATTTAAAAAAAAATATCCCAATCCACTCACATTTTTTTGATCTTCTAACCCTGTAGAAGTTAAACTATTTTCTTATCTATCGCTAATCTTTTTTTTTCTATAGAAAGTATTAACGAAGGACATAAAACAGCGGTGGCTAAATTAAAATCAGAGTTGAGTAGAATCTCTAATTTAGCGGAAACTCAAACATGCAATATTGACCTTATCAAGAAATTTACCAACGCATTGAAAAAAAAGTAACACTGATAGCCAATTAGACTCGTTTTTTGCAATCAACAGACCGACACTAAGACAAGGAGAGATTATAAAAGTGCAACCAACTACCCGTGCCAGAAGAAATGCTTCCATTGGACCTAGGCGTGGTGCTAAAAGGGTTCAAAGTGGCAGACCAGCAAAGAGGCAACAATCCCTAGCGCTCAATATCATTTCCAATATACCTAATGCTAAAATTCATTAATGATGTTTTTTATTTATTGTAATACTTAATCTTGCACGAAAGTTCCTTTGTTTATCTTAATTAATAAAGCTAGCAGGTATCATTTATTAGTGTACGTATACCTATATCAGTCGTCCAAAATAAAAAAACGTGGCACGTCATCAATGACGCCATGCGTCAATTTATGAAGTTTACTGGTGGTCGTATTGTGACGTGCAACGCTTTTCGATGACCATTGTAACCACCTTATTATTATTGTGTTCATACTCTTTTATACTGACGGCGCCAAAAAATGTACTGCAATGAATTAGGTTTTGTCAACAAAATAACAACAATACGCATTACTCGCAGACACTAATAATTGGAGATTATGTTATAATATTCTTCTTTTGATTAGATTAACTGCCTTATTTAAAGAAAAATAAACAGAGGTTGCGCTGCAACGAATTAAGAGTTTCCTATGTTGGCGTTATAACCGTGTGTATTTAGGAGCCTAATGTCAAAAGTCTCGTAAGACGTTTGTGGCTGCGTTGTATTCAATTAGATTTTAAAACGATACGTTGTGACGGATTAGATTTTAAACTGACCAATAAAATTGTATGGGGGCGTTACTTGCGTTGCACTATATTAGATTTAGTAAATACGCTACCGGGCCCTTTATAAATAGATACAAACCTTTATAACATGATGATCCTCCTTTAAAAAGCTTAAATCCAATCGCTGTTCGTAGTTATCGTGCAAAACGACTTTTTCCTTAATCATAGTCTCAGCGTTATACTTTTTGTATTGCTTGGCTGCTTTCATGAAACCCTCCATCTTGCCGTTATAGTCGGCCACATTTTCGTCTCGGTACTTTCCAGAAAAATCGTACAATTCCTGAGTTAATCTTACAGATTTTTCGTTAGAGATGATCTTTTTAGATATCTCAGAATGGGTCAGAGGTTTGACAGGTTTCTGTTTAGACATTTTCCTTTGACATAACGATAATAAAGATGCAATAACAATAATGAAGGTAAATATATAATTTGTCCCACGAAAATACACATATTATGACAATTATGATTGTTAATTTTTGAAAGCGTTAAGCTTGATTTTCATGCATCCGTTGTCCGATGATACGTTGATACGATATTTATTTTATTGGTAGAATTTAAAGACTTTGATTGGTTAGAAAATAACGCAGTTTTTAAATTTATTACATTTTCATGCCTCCGTTTATCGGATATACGTTGGTGTCATTTTATATTTTCGTTTCCATAACGATTTTGCTATTTTACTTATATTTTTATTAAGGTTAGATTAAATTTGTCAAAAGAGTGTCAAAACGTCCGTTATCGTATGAACGGGTCCGTTGACGGGCTGAAGTAAAATATTTACGGATGAAAAGTGGCATGAAAATCAAGCTTTATACGTTGATACAATGGTCCGACGGTGCTCTGATTGGTCATAGCGTTTTCGCGCCACTTTTCATCCGTAAATATTTTAATTCAACCCGTCAACGGACACGTTCATACGATAACAGACGTTTTGACACTTTTTTGACAAATTTAGTTTAACCTTAATCAAAATATAAGTAAAATAGCAAAATCGTTATGGAAACGAAAATATAAAATAACACAAACATATGTCCGATGAACGGAGGCATGAAAATGCAATAAATTTAAAAACTGCGTAATTTTCTAACCAATCCAAGTCTTTAAATTCAACCAATAAAATTAATATCGTATCAACGTATCGTCGGACAACGAATGCATGAAAATCAAGCTTAATTCATTTTTTAATAATAGAGTAACATCCCAGAGCGATCAGACATAACTTATTTTCACAAGGATGAAATCTGAGGCTCTCAGTAGTGGTCTCATGTGCTTTGAATACTAGCGTGTTTGTGGGGCCTTTCGCCCTTTGAAATGTTGTTGAACAATAAGAAAACCTAAGGTTTCATCGTTGTGAAAATAAGTTATGTCTGATCGCTCTGGGATCTTGGAGTATAAATAGTCAATCTCAAAATTTAAAGTTTTTTACTGTTAGTATGAAAACACTAATGTGGAGCTTGTAAAACAGTTTATTATATATTTGGATCTATAAATCAAAATATCACAATAATAAAAACATAAAATCTAAAAATTATGTCTGGTAAAGTAACATAAAATTAATATCTTCTCTATTATGGCATAAATAATTAAGTAGGTCATATATTTAATGTAAAATATAAAGTCAACAAAACATTTTAAAACACGAGAATAAAAATATATTTATGCGATATTTCCTAAAAAGATTTTTGTTCTTATTTTTCTTCTACAGAATTCTGATGGGTTAATTCCGAACTAGAACTGAAAATAAAACAAGAAATTTTAAAGAAAAAAAATTAATACTAGCAATAAAAATGCATAATATTTAAAAAAGCATCAACCATTTTACGTAAATATACGATATTGAATAAAACAATGACGTACAGTGACCTTTGAAATGACATTCGATAATTTGTCGGTCTGACCGCTATATGTCCTTTATTAAATCTGACATAAATAGTTGACCAGAACAACATTTTTATGTCAATTTGTAATAAATAGTAATCGGCCAGACAGAAATTATTGAAGTTCCTTTGAAAGGCCAATGTTGCGCCGTTTTTTTTTCGATTATGCAGTTTAGAAACAAATAAGTTTTAAGCAAGTTTGTTAGTTAAAGGAAGCGTTAATAATAAACTTTAAAATAAGAACAGCTTTTCTAGTATAAAATCAAGTGTTTTATCAAGAAATAATCTAAAATATATAAATCTTAGTTTTGCAAAACTAACTACTCTCTGTAGTTGTTTGATACTATAATTTTAACACTTATTTGAGATGACACCGACAGAAGGGAAAGCAATGTTGCCAGTCCCACTGAATTTTCTTTAAAATTTTTATATCTGTAGCAAAAATCAAACTAACCCAAATAAAGCAAACCAGCCAAAAAATGTATAAATGTTAGTTTTGCAAAACTAACTACTCTCTGTAGTTGTTTGATACTATTCTTTTTATTTTTGAATGGAGAATTCCCTTCAATATTATTGTTAATAAGCGTTTCATTTATTATACCATACCTTTTTATAGATTAGAGGTGTTAGTAATTGAATGAAATGTAGGTTAGTACATCCTGTATACAAATCCATTACCACTAAAATTAACTCCTCCACTCAACGCTTACATCTTAATACTGTGCAAAGAAAAAAGAATATTTAGTAAAACAAATATTTGTTGCAACAAATACTTACAAAATACCATTTCCTTAAGAATATTCTTCACTGCAGTGAAAAAAAAATGTATTTTATGATATTTGTTCGTATAAAATTTCTAGTTTAATATATAGCAATATATTTTTTGTAGTATTCATCATAAAATACCAGAAAAGTAAACTTAAATACAGCCCTAAACTAAATCAATAAGAATCTAGGCATCTAGACTATATTACCTATATGACTTCGTGAATAATCAATTTAATTCAAATTTTGATACATAATAGGTTTGTTCCAACCCCGCTGAGAACCGTTCAGGAACGGTTCCGTTCATGCGCATAGAGCTAAACGCGTTCCAACCTTGATAGGGATCGTTCTCGAACGATTCTCTTTGCGTTCCAACCAATTTTCTGATCGTTTTTAGAACGGTTTCGGAACCGTCATTTCGATACTTGCCAGTAAGTGGGAACTCTTTATACTGACATGCGCAGTTAGTAAATTTTATCAGCTGATTGACATTTGGGCCGGGGCGTTTGCTTGTTTTGTTTGGAGTTTAATGGGTTTTAGTTTCAACCAGGCCCTAGACACTCAATAGTAGTTTTATGGGACTACAAATTTAGTTTCTTCCGCATCGCCAGACGGCGCAAAAGACATGAAAGTACAGGTTTCTAATTTATATACGAAGATAACATGACAGCTTCTATATTTACTATCATCTATGGTCTAGTTTTGATCTAGTTGTCAAAATGTTGGTGATCCGTCAAATTATTTTTTAATCATTTTTAAATAATTATTAATTCAGATATTCCTGATTTGCCGAAAAGTTCGGTGATTTGTGTTTATAGTTTGTGTTTTTATTAGTTTGTGCATTTTGATATTTACGGTCGATCACCATTTTAGTGTTAGATACTAAACTTTTTTATTAAAGACATTTTTTAAACATCTTAGAAATAATATATTTATGAACGAAATAAAAAAATGTTTAATCATAAATAAGTAAGTACATAGTTGGTAAAATAGTATTTTTAGTAACAGTAAATTAGTAGTCTATAATATTTTTACTATTTTATAATTTATTTGTTAAATAAAAAAAATAGGCGCTATGTGCTCTATTGTTGGTGTTTAAAATGTACCTATGTATTCATAATTTTATTTTTAGTTTTGAATATGTTACACTTCTAATGATTTAATAAAACATAAGATATAGTAAACAAGTCTATATTTTTTATATTTTATAAGGAATAATTTTTTGCTTTAATAACGTTACCGTTTTAGTTAGCGTTAATAAATAACGGAACGATAAAATTGTGCCATGCCAAAACTCTCCATTAGTTTCTTCCGGATCACCAGGCTCTAAATGAAGGACTTATTTGTTTATATCAGTGTCCAATCTATCTCTAGTACGTGACATTAGTCTATGGTTTCAACAAAAAAAAACGAATAGTAAACCAAGTGAAACTTACCAAAATTATGGTTTGTGTCCATTATTTATTGATGTAGGTAGTAATTTACCACTTTTTACAGTTTCCACTGTTCTATACAATTAATAAGAATATCTGTGAAGAATATTATTAAGGTTTGTTTTGTTTACATCTTACATCAAACAAAAAGTGAGGTTATTTTAACCGGTGTTTTGACAAGACAGATTAAAAACGGTTCCGAAACTGTTCCAACCGATTGTCAATCTAGAATCGTTCAAAAACAGTGCCGAGTTAACGCATGCGGATAAGACTAGCCCCAATGATTTCAGAACGGTTCCAGAACCGTTCTAAAACTTGGGGTTGGAACAAACCTAATAAATGTCAAAAATAAAAGTTAAATTTTATAAAAGATCAAAATATAGGACTATGTTGTTTAAAAATATTACTGCTTCATAATAAAAAGCATTATGCCTGAATTAATAAAATTAGAAATTTATTCAAGGTTGTATACCGGTCGCACACCTAATGCTAATATTCAACCATTAGTAGTGTTGCCAAAGCATTATAAATAAAGCATTTTTTATACAGGGTGGTCCGAAGTGTATTCCGGAAACTTCGGCAGCACATTCTGCAGATAAAAATAAGTAAAAAGGTTCGTATAAATGTATTTCCTAAAATGCTTAGTTTCGGAGATACAGGGTGTAGAAGTTTCATTTTTATTTCAATTTTTTCCAAATAATTTCTGAAGTAATATCAATATTTGGATGAAAGTTGGTGTCTGGTAGTATTTCGACATGAGAAATTTGATTTTTATGTCAATATGACTCCTATTTGTAGAGGGCGCCACCTACATGTAGTTTAAACATGTTTTGAAGAGTAATAACTTTTTGTCCGTACCTGTATAAAACTACTGAGTGAAAAAAAATATACCTTTCCGTGTTTTTTACGTAAAAAAAATGTCTCTTGGAAAAAAGCGCTAAGGGCAACCGTTCTCAAGATATTTAGAATGGGAACAGTCAATACATGTCATTATTGACAAAAAATAAACGTGTTGTGTAGATAGTTATTTGACTAAAAAAAATAAACTTTTTATTTTTTTAAATTAATCATAAATTTTTCTTCGAAAAAATGATGATAAAACAGTTTCTGTTGAACCTTTGGCACCAAAACATTTGAAATTTATGATTTCAGTCTAATAACATGTTTAATTTATGTCAATAACGACAGGTATTGATAATTTCGATTCCAAATATCTCGAGAACCATAACTCGTAGCGATTTTTACAAAGAGACTTTTATTACGTCAAAAACGTCGTAAATGTATATTTTTTACTCGGTAGTTTTATACAGGTACGGACGAAAAGTTATTACTCTTCAAATAAGTTAAAAAATGTGTAGGTGGCGCCCTCTACAAGTAAGTCATATTGACATCAAAAGCAAATTTCTCATGTCAAAAAACTCCCAGAATTTTCATCCAAATATTGACGTTACTTCAGAAATTATCTGGAAAAAATCAAAATAAAAATGAAACTTCAACACCCAGTATCTCCGAAACTAAGCATTTTGGGACATACATTTATACGAACTTTTTTACTTATTTTTATCTGCAGAATATGCTGCTAAAGTTTCCGGAATACAGTTCGGACCACCCTGTATATAGGAAAAGAAGAATGTTAATATTGCTTTCAGGCATTAATTCAAGCGTTAATAAATCAACTAATTAATGTGTGAACTTTTCTTTATCCTTTCAGCAATAAAAAAATTGCGTTGAAGTGAAACCTCTTCTTACTTCCGTCTGTCTGTCTATCTGAGGACTCCATTTGAGTACGTCTATCCACGTGCTGAGTTTGGTTCCAATTGATCAATAATTAAGAAAATCCCGATGATTTCGTCCATTTAGAGGTATCGGTTCGAAACATCGAAGGCGTCATCCTGTAGCCCATCCCCAATTATTCCGAAATCGACCCACATTTTTATTCAATCCTTAGTCACACCCTGATGAAGATGTAAACGCTTCAAAGACCCATTACATCGAACGATTTATTCGCCATTCATTATGGGGTTTCATACTGCACGAAACGTCGTCAAAATATCATGAAAAGAGGGACCCATCTACATTCCGAGTTTCAGACACTTGGCTCACATGGTGCCCGAGTTACGACGCTGCAAAGACCCATCTCAACTTCTCCATTGACTTACCCATCGCGCGTAAAGAAGTTTCATTTCAAAAAACATTTATTAACAACATCGATTTTTTTTGCCTGCAATCCTCTTACTGTTTCAGATCCGCTTGTCAAACAATAAGCAGTTTGTCAGTTTTTTTAACTACTAAGCTTTTAATCAGAAACACACGCAAACTAAATTTGTTACTTCTTTCAAAATACTTGACTGTACTTACCTAGAATATCCTGTAGGGCAAACTGCTAATGTGGCATCAACAGGTCCCATCACGTACTTCTCTACGAAGTTGTACCTCATTAGTCGCGTATGTCCCATAGAAATAGCCATATGCACGACCAAATATATACAAAATAGTATATAAAAGATTCCAACCAGTATGACAACAGTCAACCAGAACCAGCTCAAACTAAACTCGTTCACGGTACTCACGACGAAATAAATATTGATTGAAATGACGACAATGCTCAACGCGATCGACATAACCTTGTTAGCACTGTAAATAATAAGAATTATAAATAGCTCTAAAACTTGAAACAATCTGACCTACTATAATATTGTAAAATCCTAAAATTAAGAAATTGACGCTTATCAAGTTTTCCTTGGGACCCTTCAATTTAAATTTTCATATAAATTCTCACACAGAAATCTAGCAATATCAACCAATATACTGGGTGTCACTGAAATGGTGTAAAAAAATCGGGGGATGATAGTACCCCTAAAAATAGTAAAAAAAGTTCCTTTAAGTATAGGGTGGAAAATGCATATTAAGGGAGTTAGGGGCACTGAAAGGGTGAATTTAAAAAACGGTTGTTTTGAAATTGCAGGCTTAAAAAACGAGATAAAATTTCGGAAAAAAATCCTCTACCATAAATTTTGACCCCAAATCAAATGGTGATACTGATTTTTAACAGTCTTAACAGTTATGCGACCTCTATCAATATATACTAATTATTATACTATACACCATAACATAATAATATTATATTTTATACATAATATAAATATAAATATATAATTTAACATTAAAGAAAGCTAGTTAAAATTCCCGGAATTCCCCTGCCTTAAACCAATGACCTTGTTTGTTTTGCCTATGATTGGCGAGCGGCTGGGATTCCCCGACTACAAACCAATGACCTGGTTTGTTTTGCTTATGGAGATATTGTTTTGTTCTGTGGTTCCCCATGCAAACTGATATTTCTAATGTGCTGGATTCTGAATTGATTCTTTTAAGGTGCGGTGGCGACGTTGATTTTGTTTTAAGCAAAACTTATATGTGTAACTAATTTAAAAGTGAAAAATAATTCAAACAATTAATAATACCCTTTAAAGTTATATTAAAATGAGTGACAGTGCTAACCTCTTTTAGATTATAAGTATTAAATTATTATTTCACTGTGTTTGTGTTATTACTTATACTTATTATTATTACTTTGCTAAAATACATTAATTAAAGTTATGAATGAATAACTTTTTGTTTATTTTATTATTTGCCACTGTGAGTTTCATTTCTTTCTGTTTTGGACATGCATAAATGGATGGTTTATATTACTATACTTTACTCGGCCTACCCGGCCGAGTAAGGCCGAGCACCGAGTACATATTACTCGGTTAAAATTCTGGCCGAGCACTGAACTACTCGGTACTCGGTGCAGCCCTAGCGGAAAGGGCAGTTTTTGCAAGGGTAGGGGGTTGTTTCGTGAATAACTTTTATGAGGTTATTTTTTTTGCAACGTGGGTTCATTTTTTGAAAATTAAATACTTTTTCCTACAAAAAAAGTACTCTTGTTGTACATCGCCCAGAGCGATGGTTTTCGAGAAAATTGAAGGCAAAGAGTTTGTTCTGATGGGTTGATAACTGGTTAATCAACATAAACTTATGAAAGTTATGGCGGTTCAAAAGTAACCAAGTAGATATTAAATAATTAATTAGAAAATCAAAATTTCATGATTTCTAAAACATCTTATTGCTTTAAAAACGAAATAAAACAATTACCATAATTCCTTATTAAAATAACGCATTCCTTAATTCATTCATAGTAAATGTTTAAAGTGATCACCATTCATTTCAATATAGACATCTGCTCCAAGATCTGCGTACCCTGTGGAATATTCTTGGTGTTGTCCAAATTTGATTGGAACAGTCAATAATGCGTTGCCATAGTTGCTCTTCAGTATTAATCGGCACCATAGAGATCGGCACTGACTAAACCAAAGCTTTCAAGTGGCCCCAAAAGTAGAAATCTAGTGGATTATTTCGTTTTTTAAAGCAATAAGATGTTTTAAAAATCATGAAATTTTGATTTTTCAATTCATTATTTGATAACTACTTGGTTACTTTTGAACCGCCATAACTTTCATAAGTTTATGTTGATTAACCAGTTAGCAACCCATGAGAGCAAACTATTTGCCTTCAATTTTCTCGAAAACCATCGCTCTGGGCGATGTGCATCAAGAGTACCTTTTTTTGTAGGAAAAAGTATGTAGTTTTCAAAAAATGTAAAATATTCACGAAACAACCCCTTACCGTTGCAAAAACTACCCTTTCCGCTTTTCCAAATAATTTTTCAGTATCACCAATTAATTTAGGGTCAAAATTTATGGCAGAGGATTTTTTTTCGAAATTTTATCTGGTTTTTTAAGCCTACAATTTCAACACAACCGTTTTTTAAATTCACCCTTTCAGTGCCCCTAACTCCCTTAATATGCATTTTCCGCCCTATACTTAGAGGAACTTTTTTTACACCATTTCAATGACACCCTGTATATGGTCAAGAAATCAAACGCATATAAGCAAAACCGCGTTAAAACGAGGTACTCCCGTAGTACACACCAGTAAAAAAATAAAATAAAAATTAAATAAAATCTACTTACTATTCGTTAGCAAATTCTCCCATGATCTGTGGATTACTGGTAAAGGCAATTGTGGGTATCGTCGCAAACGGTAACTGCATACTCATTACAGCATTCAATATATCGTTCATCCCTGTCAAATCATCGATTGTACTAAAGAACGCCAAGGCAAATGTAGGTACGATGGCGATGCATCGGGTAAATAAAACTCTCTTCCAACGAGCCCATTGTAAGTTTAAAAAACCTTCCATAGCAAACTGACCTGCATAGGTTCCTAAATACAAACAAACATACATCATCTTTCGGTATTTTACGATACCTAAACTTATTAATTGGTATTGTAAACTTCAATCCACAGAATAAAAATGTACTTTTAAAATGAACAAGAGAAACGTGCTTACGATATAAAATTAAATTTCATATTACTTTTCATTAACTTAACCAGGTACCCAGTGGCGTGCATATAAACGGTATGACTGAAAAGCCAATGTGTAAGAAAAAAACAGAAAATAAAGAAGTAACGCTTGATATAATTTCGTGTGTGTGTCCCAATTAATTTTAGAGTAAAAAATATTTTTTGCCTACTCTGCATTGATTTGCACTCCACACCACTGAAGGTGCCTAAAGGTCCTGACGTCCCTTATGAGTATATTACTGGATAATCAACAGGAGGCATTACTAAGGAATAATATTCTAGCGTACCTAGTTCTGCATTGCCGTACTTTTACTTGCAATCTTAATTTTATAACTAAGTTCTATAATTAAAAAATTCTGAGAAAAAATGTGGTAAGAAGTAATAAAAACAAATTGTTTAGTTAAATGTAATTTATTCATTAAATGCTTTATCTAGCTATTAACTTAAGTCTATTACGCTGTACTGTTCGGGTCGCTCTCAGAAGTCGGGTAAAGCGTGTGGGGCCGAAGGAAATATATATTAATAATAATAATAATAATAATAATAAAGACTTTATTGCGAAATTTAAAAAAAAAATCACAAAAGGCGAAGTTGAAGCTTAGCTTCCTAACTTAACCCTAATTAGTAGACATAATTAATATATGTTATATAAAAATATTATAATAAATCAATAATAATTATAATAGAAAACTAAAGGGTAGAATAACATAGTTAGAATATACCGAAAATCAATTAATTAAATATTTATACATGAAACATGAAATAATTGATAAGTATTTATATATGATAGATACACAATTGATAGTCGCCAACCTCTGATGAGGAGAAGGCACATGAAGAAGAAGCCTAAGGCTTACACGCTTTGATTAAGGCTTGATTAAGGTTTGCCGAGCTTCAACATTTGCCATAAAATAGCGAGCAATTTGTTACAAAATCATATAAATTATTATATCACTGTAATCACAAAACTTCAATCTATTTCCGTATTGTAACGGAATTTTAAATTATATCTTTATTTTCGAGAAAATTTAGTCCAAACATAAGAAATATTTTGTTGTTGTTTGACAATCAAAATCTTAAAAATAAAGAAGTTGTCTAAAAATCTGCTACAATACGGATATAGTATAATCCTTTATCTTTAATTTCCTTCTTCATTTGTGTAAAAATACCTAGCCAGTTTTACATAAAACGTTAAATGCCGAACGCTTATTTTGCTACTTTTTCTGACTAGTTAAATGGACTCTTAAGGCCACAAAAAACTTACCTGTCATTGTAGAACTTTGCCCAGCAGCTAAAATGCCTACGGCCCACACATACATAGCTATAACACCATACATACATCCTAAGAAGATTCCACCTTTGTACAAGTCTGCTTTAACATAATCGTTGGCTTCAGGTCCAGTGTTTGGAAAAATGGTGGCATTGATAGAAGGATAAGCTAAACAGGCTTTGTGCTAGTAGAATGAAAAAATTATACCAATAATGAGGAAAAACTGTAACTCTAGCTCTAAAAAACAAAATAAAATTACACTAAATCACCACAATACACCAAAACACTTTTACTTTTACACGCGTAGTGTAAAAGTAAAAGTGTTTTGGTGTATTGTGGTGATTTAGTGTAATTTTATTTTGCTGTGTAACACCAAAGGTTCCAACCCTCAACTGTAATCTAGCTCTAAAGCCACACCTACACATAACTTTTTACCTTCCGTTTTGCCTGTCAGGTAAGACGGATTAAAGACTAGTGCTTACACTGGAAATTTTATCTGCTGTTTTATCAATGATAGTACTGTGTGAAGTTGTATTATAGTGAAGTTTAAAAAAACATAAAATTTTAGTTAGTAGTTAGTAGTTAGAAAAATAATAAAATTAAGAAATTGGCGCTTATCAAGTTTTCCCCTGGACCCTTCAGTTGAATACGTCAATCAATCCTGATTTATATCATATACTAACGTATCCATAACGTACCCAATCTCGTTTTTTTGAAAAAATAAAAAAGTTATAGGGGTAAGCAACTTTTGAGAAACACCCGGTACACATATTATTTTTTTGTAAATTTGCTTATTTTTTTTAGAGTAGGCAAAACGACAGGTTATAATACTGAACGATCCCATCAGTTTATTGGACAGCTCTTTAAGGTACGTTCACACCAGAGCCGCGCAAAACGTTTTTTTAACATGTACTTTTGAAGTGTATTTTTTTAGCGCGCACAAAAGTATATGTTAAAAAAATGATTTTCGCGGCCAGCGCAGCCGGTGTGAACGCACCTTTACACATACATTTTTACTAAACAGATAAAACGTTATGTGTAGATGAAGCTTAACATTTGACAGTTTTTGTATTTGGAATTTGGAATAAATAATAATACTAATTCTTTTATTGTTTCTATAACTGATAAATTAAGGCAACATTATCAATGATTAAAAATAATAAAAATACGATTGGTATTTCCTAAAAGGATTAAAAAATTCCTAACATAAAAAGCGCATGCTGTATCTTGCTATGTTATTTTATTTATAAAAACAATTAATTCTTTACATACTAATAATTATGAGATTAATTTGCTTCTTATATTTAAATATTTTTGAAATTTGACTTTAAAAAAGTATTTTATCCTTAAATATTATTATTGTCATGACCACAATATATCTGAGAAGGTGGCAGTGGATCAGGCCGATAACCACCTCTAGGAATCTAATCTAATCTATTATTGTCATTGTCAAATTAAGATCACTGTCATTTTATATGTAAAATTATATGGTCAATGACTGCATTCAGCAGACCTGTAATTCCCTCTATTGATCAACATTTCCAAGCCAAGTTGATGGCATTCTTTTCAAACATGTGTAATAGTGTGTTCAACTCAGAGGCAATACAAGAGGGGTAATTACCCCTCCCAAAAAAATTATAAATAAGATGTGGTATAAAATAAAACTGTCGCAAAAGAAATTAATAATACAAATCAAAATAGAAAATCCAGACCAATCCAGGTTTATTGGTCCACAAAATAAGAACTTAAGTACGTTTCTTAAGAACTTTACTTAAGAAAATTTAAAGGAAGAGATTACCTCCCAGGAGGAAGATTTCCTCCCAGACTCAATCTCTAGACGCGCCACAAGGTTCAACTGGAGGATCCCTGAAGAGGGATAATTGTGCCTGTCATTTTTAATTCACAGGCAAATTGTATTTTCTGTCATTTTTTGGATGTCTTGTCAGAATCTTCTGACTTATTGGGAAGATTTTATATGCAATCACAAGGATATTATTGACAGTTGTCTGCCAATTTAAAGCAAAAATGTGTTATTTGATCCGCTATTTTTATGAATGTCATTTCTTGATTAGACTATAGAAATTTCTCTTTGGGGTTCTATTACTGATAAAGCTATCCTTATTTCTATTAATATGTACTTACAATATCAGCGTTTGTTTTTTGAAACAATCCATGAGCGAACACAGCCACTACAAATACATTAATCACAAAACTAACAAACAAAGCTATACAGGCTTCAATAAAAAAATAGAGGTTGGCATCTCGAACTTTTTCAGGCTTTGTTCTATCTATATGTCGAGATTTCACTAAGGCTGAGTGTAGGTATAAATTGTGGGGCATAATTACAGCTCCTAAAATAATTCTATATAAAATGGAACAGAGGTAATTTTCTACAAGACTCACCAATAATCCCTACAGCTTGCAAAAGGGCTCTAGAATCACAGTCTTGGCACCAAGGTATAAACATACCTTTGAAAACACCTAGAGCATCTGGTTTTGAAGTGACATATTCATAACCAAATGTTACACCCATTACAGTGATTAGAAGTCCGAAGAAACTCTCGAGTTTACGTAAACCGTATTTGTCAAAAAGTAAAAAGGTGAATGTGTCAATTATTGTTATTAAAACTCCGCCCCATATGGGTATTCTATTATAAATATAAAAGTAATAGAATATAATTACAATAATATGAAAATGCATTGCCTTACTTTGTCCCTGATAATAGATAAATAGCTATAGCAGTTCCGATTACCTCTTGCATATCAGACCCTATAATAGCTATTTCAATCATGAGCCACAAAATTATTCTAGGAACTTTCCTATATTGTCTATAACACATTTCTGCCAAATGTAAACCTGTTACAACTCCTAAAATAATAAATATTTAAAAAAAATGTAAAAATTTGCTGCACTGTACAATAATTTACCTAATCTTGCTGAAAGTCTTTGCATTAAAAGCCCCAAAATTGTTGCAGATAATAAAACCCATAACAACTTGTACTGAGCTACTGTTCCACTTTGCAAATCACTCTCAATGTTTCCTGGATCCAGGTAGGCTATGGACATAAGAAAACCCGGTCCAGTGAAGGCCCACAATTTCTTAAAACTAAATCCATTCTATAAAATAACAGAGTAAACTAAAATAGATGTATACAGGAAGTCATGAATCATCTTACATGAGATGTTTCAGGTATATGTATTCGCTCTTCTCCAAAATATGTTTGAGATCTGGCTAACGAAGTTGTTTCATTAGGTATTGTGGAAATATTTGACATGTTGGGGTTACTCTGGCTATATTCACTATTAATATTACTAGCCTCGTTGGGGCTGTAAGATTGTTGTGGCATCTGAAATAAACATTGTATAACATACTAGACATGTTATCAGAAACAATACACATTTTATTATATAACAAACATAAATTATAGAGCATTATCATAATAGTAGCATAAACTGCATCAAGGAATAATGCAATTTAATTAATTCTAATATTTCTAGAAGATTATTAAACTTATTAAGAAATAACATAAGCATAGGTACCATCGTAAACTAGGCAAATACATAAATTTGTGCAAACTAAACGGTTGTAATATTCACTAAACAAATACGTGCGTGCACTTTGTTCATTGTTTAATTTGTAAATTTAATAGGCTACATAAATACAATAAATAAAAATAGAATACTTTTACTAGATTGATTAGGATTAGAAATCCCTTTTTTCCAAGAAGGGACCAACCATAGAATAAATAACCAAAAATATGTTAGAAACGATGACCATAGAAAAAAATAGAGAGACTAGGGACCAACCCTGAATTGAAAATACCCAGCTGATAAATGCCAAAAATCAAAATTAAGTCTTCGCGGGTAATTTTCAAAAATTTAATTTCTTTTTATCCTATTTTTAATATAAAATTCAACATTAATTTTATGATTTAAACGTTAAATATACTTACCGTTTCCTCTTGATATTTAAAAATATATCATTTATTTTGTTACACTCACTATACTCTATAGTTAGAAATAAATCGGGTAAATAAAATCTTAGTTAAAAAAAGAACAAAGTTTAAATTCCCCACCTTATCAATAATCCCCACAATGATTGTTTAAATACAGCTACAGGTAAATTACTATATTATCTATTATTACAACAGTAAACAGTATAGACTGGAATAGACCTTCCTTCGGAATAGTAAGCAAGGATACAGTTTTATTGTTCTAAGTAATGTATTATACTGAATTGTTTTTTGCACTGAAAAAATGGAAATCCCCATTTAAGCTGCTTGGTTTTCTTTTCAACTGAATTCATAGACGAATAAATAAACATTAATATATTTTATTGATCGACGATGACGTATTTCTAAGCAAGCATCGAGCAAGCATGCGGTTTATTTCAAAAACCATAAAAAATACTGTTACCTACTTAGGAAAACAATAATAAAACGTTATTGTTCTAACGATGTTAATCTTTATATAACCATGCCTTAGAATGCTGTAGAAAGATCGTTTTCTCTTCTTCAGATAAGAACTAAAAATTAGGTTTTACGACCTATTATAGTATACCTATCTAAATAATTAAATAAAAAAAATAAAACTATTATGAATGAGTAAGTACAAGTAGTTAGTTTATAACATTCGTTCTTTAGCAATTGTTAAAAACGAATTTTACCAGATTATACCATAAAAAGTCTCAACAAAGTCAGTAGGCTATCCAAATTTAGAAAAAAACACGTGAAGAATTGAAGGTCGTAGCCCGTAGGTCAAGATGAGCCATCGTAATAAGTTGGTATTTAGTTCATACCTCTGGTTTCTACCGTATGATCTAAAAAAAGGCGTCCAGTTGGCTTGGAAATGACGATCGATGACATTTCCCATATAAAATGACAGCGATCATTTCATAGCCATCGCTGACGCCGTTTTTATTCGATCATACGGTACTTCGTCCATATAATCAAAAAGCTATTTGATTTCAATGAACTACCTGGAACTACAGTCTGGGAACTACCTATCTAGATTTATTCTTAAGTTTACAGGATGTAGCATAAATTACAGAAATTTTTGGAAAAATATGTTGCAGTACCTACCATAGATCTAGTTAATTATTTTATGTATAGATCTATTTATACCTACGTAGTTGACATTATTCGCCCCCTATGGTCAAAGCTATGGTCGCCCATACACGCAAGGGATGTTTAAGCGATCGGTCCCGCAGCTATATAGGGTTGCCACCTGTCCTTTTTTGAAAAGGACAGTTTTTTTTTAAATAAATTTTCCTTTTTACTTTTTTAGACCTAAAAAGTCCTTTTTATTTACCTACCTATTTTCCCTGAGAAATTATCTACAGCTACAAGCAATATTCCTTTCGCCCAAATTTAATTAGACATATTATAAAACTTATAAATAAATGTTTTTTTAACGTCAAGAAAGTATCAATTTTTGCGACGTGATTGCAATATAACAAGTCATTTTAACGCCTAAGCATAAAAGTAAAGCACTTTTACGCCTAAGCAAAAGTACGAAAATATGTTATGGAACTGACATAAAGTGTCAAATTCAACGAATGTAACCATAATTTCTCGATACTAAAAAAAATCTGTGTCCAGTTGGCTTGGAAATGAACATCGATGACATTCTCCATATAATTTTACCTTAATTTTACATATAAAATGACAGCGATCTTCATTTCATAGCAATCGCTGACGCCGTTTTTTTCATACGGTACTATTCTTTAGAATCGGCAACATTATTTAGAACCCCGCGTCTCAAACCCCGAATCTCAAATGATAGTTTAAGATATATTTTTTTATTTAACCATTTTGATCTTAAAAAGAGCTTTTCACAATTTTAAAATAGCAATTTATAATCGGCGATTGAGAATTATTAACAGCTTACCCCTTCCCTCCCCTCGCCCCCCGACCTTTTTCATAGTCCAATCAGTCCAATGTCTTTTTTTTACTTTGCAAAAAGGTGGCAACCTCACCCGCAATCCAGATATGAAATCTGACAGATCAAGTCTGCGGATTTGGCCTGTAACAGGCTTGATCCGCTAAAGGCTGGTAATATGTAATATAACATTCATAAAGATCTCAATTTAAGTCAAGCCAATAAAGAATGAGTCATTAAGGTATTTTACTGTATCGTACGTATTCGTAAAATCCCGCTTCAATGTATTTAATTATTGTATGCCCGGGGAATATTAACACAATTTTAACTTATCTGTGAATTACTCAGCGGTACGAAAAACGGGCACCTGTAAAATTTTGATGAATTTTAAAGTTTAATATATTTTGTTCTAGTGGGCCGATTTTGATGATTTTTTATGCAATTTGTAGCTAAATTATTTGACTTTTTAGTATCTCTTTCTAAATTAAAAATAAAAGTTTCCATCTGTCAATTATACGAGGTAAAACAAAATGTTGATATTTTGATGAAAATTTGAACCAACCTGGGGAATATGTTAACAAAGCAAGGAATTTAAAAATAATTTTATCATCTAGGTATCTCGTTTCTCAATAATTTGTTTTTTGATTCATCTTAATAGCTTTATTTTTATTGGAGACTTACAGCTTTCTTATCATCGATTTTGGGTACTCATCAACACACTTATAAAATAGTATTTATTGTTTTTGTTATGTCACTGTTATTCTGCTGTTATTGAGAAGTCATATTATTATTGTTTATTGACATTTACTCTAGTAGAGATGGAAAGGTTCTGATCGACGGTTTTGAAGTATCAGCTATTGCTGCTTATTTTGATATCTTCTTCAATAGCGAATACCTCCAAAAAAATAATGCTAGAGAAGATGAATTAAAAAACAAAATATCGAGACGATAAAACGATTTTTAAAATCTTTGCTTTGTTAATGTACTCCACAGGGTGTTTCAAACTTTCACGGAAATATCAACATTTTGTTATTATTTATTATTATTTTGTTATAACTGATGGCAACTTTTATTTTTAATTGAAAAAGAAATACTAAAAAGCTAAATAATTATGCTATAAATTAGTTAAAAAGTCATCAATATATTTAAATAAAGTAATCGATTTAAATTAAATTTTCGGCCAAATGTGTTGTGACTATGGAACAAAATAAACTTAGATTGTTCTGGGTTTCTATTTTGATTGATATTATTAATTTATTTTGTGACAATTTTATTTTATAACAGATTTTCTTAGTTATAAATTTCATCCTGGGAGGGATAATTACTCCCATTACCCCTCCCGTATATGCGCCCCTGGTGTATTATACCGGGTGCGTCTCAAAAGTGGCTCACCCCTATAACTTTTTTATTTTTTCAAATAAAAAAACTAGATTTGGTATGTTAGTATATGACATAAATTAGGATTGATTGGTGAATTCAATTGTTTTTGGTCACTTCCTGTTTCACCGGAAATGACTACAACTTTTGGTTTTTAAATGGCACCCTTGGTATTTTTTTACTTTATTCGACAGAAAATGACATTTTGAATAGAATGACATATCATATGTCAACTTTTGACATTCTCGCTTAATAAAAAATTGTATTTTAAATTTCAATCTAGAGTGCCATGGCTATGTTAAAGACACTAATTCTTCATCAAGGAGCCTTGGAAAAATAAATTTGATCGTCTAATGTTTTTAGTGTCTTGTCCTGGCCAGTTCCCAAGTAGCATTTTCACGACTTGCGACCACATGTTTACTAAACACAACGTTGGATTAGTTACAAAAAATAGTTAGCTCCCTACCTTGGGTATTAAAATAAATTTAAACGTTTTTATAACGTTGTGCCGACGTTGGACTAGTACTACAGCAAAGTAGAAGCTTCTGCGACGTCGAATAAACGTTGTCTTGTAACCTTTTTGCTTAAGTGATCTTTAGGTGATTCGGACAACGTAATTACAACGTTGGACAATATAGAGTTTTCCGACGTCAGTTTCAGGACCTATTCCAACGTTATGCAAACGTCGTCTGTTTTACTAATTCCAACGTTGTTTAGATTTCCTTACTCTTACGTTGGTAGGACGTCGAGTCACTACCTTTTTGCAACTGTATTGAACCATAACCTTAAATCTTAAATTTTCACTTCATTGTTCTGTTCAGTCAGATAGTTCAGTGCTGTTTTTATTTTTATAAAAAAAACTTAATTAAAATGGGACATAAGAAAGGTACATATAAAACTAAATTTAAATATACATCGACATATATTACCGATAGTTTATCCACTCCCTCGTTAATTTAGATTATAGAGGGCGGCACAAGCTAGACTCTAGGATGACTAAATTAGGCAATCTTGCGACTAGTATACTACTTGTTAAGGCCGAACTGCGACTTTATTAGTCCAGTATGCGACTACTCGAACTACTCCATCTTAATCTCCAAAACAACAAAGTTAAAGCCGCCATGTTGTTAAATAAGAAAATGTTTCGTTCCTAAAATAGCAATTCCTGCTTTTTGAATACGTTAACTTGAAATATTTGACCCTAAAAAACACGCGGAAACAATTTTTTCGACTGCGAATAAATTATTCACATTTTACTAAAAAAAAAAATCAAGAAAATTTTTAAAACTTCTTTAATTTTAAGGCCCATTAGTATTTTTCAAAGTAGAAACAATACATTTTCAATAAAGTTGTTTGCATTTAACTTTTTTGCCTTGGGTAACGAGTTACAGAGTCGGTTAAAGTGTTTCAATAATTATGATCTTCAAACATCCTCCACACTTAAATACTTTTGTTTTGTTTTCCTTCACTGCCATCTGACATATGTCTCTAACTAAATCATAAAAATAATATTTTTACTATAATTATCCCAATTTAGGATAAAACGCGACTAGACGCCATATTAGTTTTGTATTTCTGTGAATTAAGATTTTAAACAACGTTGCAGTTTGTACTAAATTAGGCTGCTAGCCAACGTCGGTATCCAACGTCGTTTCGACCCAAAAATTATTCTCCAAACTAGTGCAGACTAGGGTTGGCACGAGGTTGTGCCGAGGTTGCGCCCCTACGTTTGGTCGCATGACACAACTTTGTCCCGACGTCCAAATGCTGCTTGGGTTAGAAAATGCTCAAATCGTATTTTTAATGATATCTCAATGTTTTCAAATGGAACGATGGTGGCTCATTAGCATATTTGGAAAAAACATTTTTTTACGAATAATTTGATACCACACACTTGGTATTTCGAGTCAAATTTTCGTTGCGAACCGCAAGTTATAATTTCAAACAAACCATATGCCAAAAATGTCAAAAGTTGACATATGATATGTCATTCTATTCAGAGTGAATTTTCTGTCAAATAAAGTAAAAAAATGCAGGGGGTGTCATTTAAAACTCAAAAGTTATAGTCATTTCCGGAGAAACCGGAAGTGACTGAAAACAATTGAGTGAATCAATAAATCCTAATTTATGTCATATACTAACATACCAAATCTCGTTTTTTTAACTAAAAAAATGAAAAAGTTATAGGGGTGAGCCGCTTTTGAGACTCACTCGGTATTATGTTACCAAAAAAATGTTTTGAGTAACTTTCATATAAAATTATTTTAAATGGAATTAATAGAGTCTGATAACAGTTTTTCAGAGCGTATTTATTCTAAATTATATACTAAATAATAGTTCATATAACTCTCAGTTATTTACATTTAAAACTGTGGTTCCATATTATGGCCTTTCCTCAAATGCACGTTCCTATCATAATTATCCCTGAATCTCTTCTCACAAAACTCACATTTAACCGGCTTTTCACCGGTATGTGTTAGGATATGTCTTTGCAATTTATTATTAAAGGCAAACACTTTAGGACACATCGGACAACAGATCTTCTTCTCCGGCTGCTTAATTCTATAGTTTCCTGTATCATGCTCCGCTTTCAAATGTCTACGTAACGTTTCCTTCTTTTTGTATTCTTTCGTACAAAGGTGACACTGGAATAATCGTTCATCGGAATGACTTAACAAATGGGTTTGCATGTCGATTTTCTCGACGAATCTTTTCTCGCACAAATGACATGCGAAAGGTTTAATGCCCTCGTGTCTGCGCATGTGCTTCACCAGATTATTATTAAGCGGAAATTTCTTTCCGCATACTGGGCATACGTGTTTCCACAAAAGTGGATCTTGATGCATCTGTAATTTATGTGTTCTACAAGTAAAAAACAAATATTATACAGGGTTGTCCGAACTGTAATCAGGAAATTTCTGCAGATAAAAATAAGTAAAAGAGTGCGTATAAATTTATGTCACAAAATACTTAGTTTCGGAGATACCTAGATCATAAATACCGTATGATCGAGAAACAACGGCGCCGGCAATGGCTATGAAATGAAGATCGTTGTCATATTATAGAAATTTTTAATCATTTTCCGATGCACGTCATCAACTTTGAGTGACAAGCGATGGCGACAGCGCTGCCAGATTGTGATGGATTTATGAGATGAATCTTAATTTAAAAGCGACAAACAATATATTTAGTATAATATAATTTTTATATAATTTTTTTAAGGCAGTAGTTACTCGCTACAAATTGAAATAAGTAGAAATAACTTGAAAGTGGTATAATGTGCTTACCAATCAATCTTACTTCTCTGACTTCTTTCAAGGGTAAAGGACCTTTATTGTCACGTTCGCGCTCAAAATATTTTATCAGGGTGTATTTATCATAAAATATCTACAAGCGCTTTGCTTCGACTGTTTAAAGGCTTCAGCATATTTTCAATCCACAATTTCAAAAAATGCAGTAAAAAATCTCGAAAATTTAGTTCCTAAAAGAAGTGTTTGTGCTTAGTAATACAATTTAAGAAAAAAAACTATGAAAAACGGCAAAAAACGAGAATTACTCCCAAAAATTCAACAACACGATATTATACAAAATAATGACTGACACTAGGATAATTTTCAAATAATACACGACAACATTGCTGAACATGGCGCAATGTGACCAACAAAGCGATAATAAAGATCGCTTTAAACTAATTTTTGCAGCTTCAATCTAAATAAAATATCTGTTACAATCATTTGCTCTATAAAGTATAATGAAGAGCTGCCTGGTATTTTAAATTAGTCAACAAATTTAAACATTTTTGCTAAAATTTCATTTACTCAGGTTTATAGGCTTTACTGTCAATTTCGATGTGATTGACGACGTGCAACGGAAAATGTTTTAAAATTTCTATATATGTAAAATTAAATGGGGAATGTCATCGATCGTCATTTCCAAGCCAACTGGACGCCGTTTTTTTTCGATCGTACGACGGTAGCAACCTCTAAAATAAAATGATATCATTAACTTGCGAAAGTTTTAAATAAGTACTCCCATTGATTCCTCATCAAAAAATATGAAAAAAAAGTTCCTATAAACAAATAAATATTTAATATCAATTAAATTTTTAGTTACGTAATCGAGGGCGCGATTTTTAAATTCATTGTTGCCAACCATTGACATATTCGGCGCCGGGTGACTAACTGGAATTTATATTTCCCGCAGGGGATTCAGGTGGTAGCTCTGCTGTAAAAAATGTCAAATAGCCATATTTATTTATTTATTTGTTGACATTGTTATTCGTTTTAACACATTAGATTTGTATTAGGAGTTCTTGGTTTAAATAAATTTGTTGTGATACTTTAAGCTTAAAAATGTTTACTAGCGGACCTTGCAGTCGAACACTATTCTTTTTACAGCCTCTTTTAGTGCTAAGTGTACAAGATAGCTTAATGGCCGTAAAAACTCATCGCAACTTTAATATTTTGAACGGGAAAGCGGGTAGTATTGGCTTTTTATGCCCTTAAGTGCTGTTAAGGAGGTGAGTTTGGTCGATGTAAATAATAACTGTTTATATATTTATAATTAATTTATTTTTGTTTCCTAAAATATTTTGATTAAAAGAAAATATGTAAAAATGGGCACCGCTGTGTCGGTCAAGCTTAATCACGTGACTAAAAGTTTATTTGATATAAACTATATACCGGGTGCGTCTCAAAAGTGGCTCACACCTATAACCTAAACTAACCTAACTTTTTTATTTTTTTCAGATAAAACAACGAGATTTGGTATGTTAGTATATGACATAAATTGGGATTGATTGAGGTATTCAATTGTTTTCGGTCACTTTCGGTTTCACCGGAAATGACTAAAACTTTTGATTGAAATGGCACCTTCGGTTTTTTTCTACTTTATTCGATAGAAAAACTCGTCATCGACTCACACTCTGAATCGAATGACATATCATATGTCAATTTTTGACATAGTCACTCAAAAACAAATTCTATTTTAAATTTCAATGTAGAGTGCCATTGCTGTGTTAAAAACACTAATTTTTAATCAGGAGCCTTATATAAAAAAAATTATATTTGATCGTTTAATGTTTTTAGTGTCTTGTCCTGGGCGGTTAAAAGATGCCCAAATCGTATTTTTAATCATATCTCAATTTTTTCAAATGGAACGAGGGTGGCTCGTTAGCATATTTGGAAAAAGCATTTTTTTACGAATAATTTGATACCACACACTTGGTATTTTGAGTCAAATAGTCGTTATGAACCGCATTTTACAATTTCAAATAAACCATATGCCAAAATGTCAAAAGTTGACATATGATATGTCATTCGATTCAGAGTGTTATTTTCTATCGAATGAAGTAAAAAAATACCGATGGTGCCGTTTAAAAATCAAAAGTTTTAGTCATTTCCGGTGAAACCGGAAGTGACCGATAACAATTGAATACGTCAATCAATCCCAATTTATGTCATATACTAACATACCAAATATCTTTGTTTTATCTGAAAAAATAAAAAAGTTATAGGGGCGAGCCACTTTTGAGATGCACCCGGTATAGTATTTTTAGCCAACAGTTAATTAGCAATCTATAATATTTTTACTATATTATAATTTATTTAGTAAATCAAAAAAAAATAGGCGCTATGTGCTCTATTGTTGGTATTTAAAATGTATGTATTCATAATTTTATTTTTATTTTGACTATGTTATAGTTCTAATTATCTAATAAAACATAAAATGTAGTAAAAAATCTATATTTATTATTTTATATTTTACAAGGAATAATTTTGCGCTTGAATAACGTTACCGTTTTAGTTAGCGTTAATAACTAACAGAACGCTCAAATTATGTTATGCCAATACACTCCATTAGTATCTTCCGGATCACTAGGTGGCTCTAAATGACGGACTTGTTTTATGTCAGTGTCCTATCTATCGTTAGTAGTACATGACACTAGTCTACGTTTTCATTCAAAATATCTTGAGAATGGTTGCTTGTAGCGACTTTTACCAAGAGACCTTTTTTACGTAAAAAAAGGCGGAAATGTATATTTTTTACTGAGTGGTTTAATACAGGTACGGGCAAAAAGTTATTACTCTTCAAAACAGATCAAAAACATGTAGGTGGCGCCCCCAACAAGTACTGAAGTCAAAATCAGATTTACCATGTCAAAAAATCTGGATACCAATTTCCATTCTAATAAAGACCTTAGTTCAGAAATTATTTAGAAAAAATTGAAATAAAAATGAAACTTCTAAATCCTGTATCTCCGAAACGAAGCATTTTTTAGAACAAACATTTATATGAACTTTTTTACTTATTTTTATCTGCCGAAATTTATAATTGAAAATTCTTTTTTATTTTATATATGTAAATATTTTTTTAACAACAAATTAACTTTGAAATTACTAATTGATATTTGTTACATTAGTAAGCTTTACCTTAAATTACTATGTGTTTTAAAACTTCTATCGCATTCTGTACATGGATATTGTCTAACTCTATCGTGAATCTTATTATGTTGCCACAAATCAGTAGACGATCTAAACTTTTTTCCACAAGCAGCACATACAAACGGTTTTTCGTTAGTGTGCTTTCTTTTATGAACATTGAGATTATAACTGCTAAAATATCTAGAAAATAAAAATGGAATAAATACATCAAGACAAAAACTAAATACCAATACTTTGAATCGCACAAATCACATTGAAAAGGCTTTTCGAATGTATGCTTGGAACGTAAATGTTGGACATATCTGTCTGATCGAGCAAATAAAAGTTCACAAAAGTCACATTTTTTGGGCCCTTTATATTTTGGTCCCCTTTTTTTCCCTTTATATATCTTCTTTTTCTTTTTTAGTTCTTCATCACTATAAATAAAACCAATTATAAATTAAGCTCTGTAGGTATATTAGTATTGTCTGAGTGCCTACCTTGAGTAACTACTATTCCTATTTTCTAAATCTGAATTGTTACAGTCATTAAAGTCCTCTTTAATATCATTTTCTACATCAAATTTTATATTGTCACTATACTGATGCTCGTTAACAATGTCTTTTTTACCATCTTTGTCAATTTCATTTAAAAAAGACTCTCTCTTTACAGGATCAATTACTACAGGATCACATATTTCTGATTCCTTTTTAAGATTATATCGATGCTTTCTATGAATTCTTGTTATATGCGAACTTAAAGTTCTTTTTAATCTAAAAATAAACCGGATTTATATTGTCAACAGTCAAAAACAGAAAGGAAATTCTACCTAAACGACTTATTGCATTCTTGACAAATAAACCTTGTGGGAGTTGGTTCTTTAGATTGTTTAATTACTTGTAGCTGTCCCTTACGATACTTCTCACTCTTTACACATAGCTGAATAAAAGTGTACGCTGTATTTAGCTTATCCACGCAACCATTACAGATATTAAAATCGTCGTGCCAAATCTAAAATAATATGTACTTTATTGATAATGAATAAAAACTACATTAAATTTAAAATATATTACCTCATTTGGCACGCACACTTGTAACTTCTCAATATATTTCGCATCTCCGTGGAGGTTTTCATTGATATTCTGAACGGATTGGCACTTATTAAGACAAACACAACACACTTGAAAACTCTCAGGCATTTCTAGTAAAATAACATTTAAATAAAAAATACATAAACAAAACAAGATATACAAAATGCCAAGACATGCCAAGACGTCATCTATTTGACAAGCCACGTCAAAATCAAAATCATGTCAAAATCGAAAACTCAAACATGTCTGCCAATAATATAAAGTTAAGAAAATAAATTCACTATTAATAATTTACCAGGGATGGGCCTGTAACCTGTAAGAAAGCCGGCTAATAGACTGTTTTCTACGCGTAAAAAACAGCCTAAGAGTCCATTTCACATTTCACTAGTCCGAAAAGTAGCAAAATAAGCGTTCGGCATTTAACGTTTTATGTAAAACTGGCTAGGTATTTTTACACAAATGAAGAAGGAAATTAAAGATAAAGGATTATAGGTACTATATCCGTATTGGGACACAACAAAAAAAGTTGTCTAAAAACTTTTTTTTTAAGATTTTGATGGTCAAACATCAACAAAATACTCCTTATGTTTGGACTAAATTTTCTCGTTAATGAAGACATAATTTAAAATTCCATTACAATACGGAATTAGCTTAAAGTTTAGTGATTACAGTGATATATAATTTATATGGTTTTGTAACAAATTCCTCGCTATTTTATGGCAAATGCTGAAGCTCTTTGAAACTAAACTTTAATCAAAGCACGTGTGTTTGAAATTTTGGGTGTGGCTTAACACGACAGGATCGGGTTAAGCCTTAAGCTTGATTTTCATGCATCCGTTGTCCGACGATACGATGATACGATATTAATTTTATTGTTTGAATTTAAAGGCTTCGATTGGTTAACCGTTTCTAACCAATCGAAGTGTTTAAATTCAACCAATAAAATTAATATCGTATCAACGTGTCGTCGGATAACGGATGCATGAAAATTAACCTTTAGGCAGATTTCTGAAATACACATGTTCGGCCACACACTCGACTTAAGCCCCGTTCTCAGAACTGCGACTGTCGCCAGCGACACGACAAAAGAACCAATCAGATTTGTACAAAATTCAAACAGCTGTCAATTTTAAATTTAGTACAGCTCCCATTGGTTGTTTGAAATGTCAAACTGTGTCGCCCGCGAAACGACGTTGTTCTGAGAACGGGGCTTTAAGCCCCGTTCTCAGAACAGCGACTGTCGCCAGCGACACGTCAAAAGAACCAATGAGATTTGTACAAAATTTAAACAGCTGTCAATTTTAAATTTAGTATAGCTCCCATTGGTTGTTTGAAATGTCAAACTGTGTCGCCCGCGACACGACGTCGTTCTGAGAACGAGGCTTTACCCGACTCCTTGAGAGCGACCCGAAAGTACAGCGTAATAGACTTATAGTTTTTCGATAATTTCCATAAAAAACGCACTGTATGCATATTGTTAAATGTCACTGGTTAAAACAAAAAAGGTAAAGAAAAAATGTATCTTTTATTTTAAAATAATACAGAAATAAATGTATTACGAAAGAATTCATATGGCCCCGCAAATCTAAATTAATACAATAAATATGAAGAGCGAAAGAATACATGGCAGTGATAGTCCGCCAATTTAATTCAAGGGTAGAACGTTTTTCTCTGTCATTGAACAAAAACAAATATTCTCTGACACAAAAACTATTACAAGAGATAATTTAAGGGACCAAATGTTTTGTAACATTAAACCAACAAAAATAAAAGGAATATATTTCTATACATATTAATTTGGGTAGGCTTTTTTTTTTCATTTCTTAGATCTAGGAGTCCTTCTGACTGGCGTAGAGATAATATCGTCTTGTTCTGCAAAATCGCCTTCCTCGTCGGCATCATCGTAAGACTGTTTCCTTTTCCGTCGCCCCCTTTTAGTTTTTTTGGTGCTTTTAGGAGGCTGGGGAGGTTTCATTCCGTTCCCGTCCGCATCCAGCTCGAACACGGAACTTATGTTCTGTTCAAGTTCAGTCACCAATGGCTAAAAAAGACATTTAATAATTCGAGCCAGAGAAATAAGTAAACTTAGAGAAGGTCATTCTTAGTTAGAGCTGCAAGCTCACAGAAAACTTGTTTTGATTTTTTTTTTTTAATGACAAAACTTATTTGATTTCAAGTGATTTTTCGAAAGCTGACTTAATGGTGGGTTCATACTTTGAGTATGTGGCAGACTTCCGAAGGTAGCAAGTGCCCGCCACAGATTGGTTGGTTCCACGGGAGGAGAATAACAACCCTGAATGGCCGTCCAGCTGATATCTGTCAATCGAGGAAGAGGAAGGATTATTCTGTGGATAGACATTCGACCTTCAACATTCACGTTTCGCGCCAAGAAACCGAATTCTTATGTTTTGTAATAGTTATTTAGTTTGTAACAATTGATCGAGTTAATTAAATGACTTAATTATTTAGTGTGCCTAATTTGCTACCCGCAACGGCCACAAGTATTAGTCCTAACCTTACCCCTAACATTAACCCTAAGAAATTAACCTTGAGAACTTAAGGAAATGCCGTACATACATATACTTATAAACTCTATACAGATTATCGCCTATCCCTGCAATGTGTTGCAGTTGAAGTCGAGTTAGAGACAACTAGATAACCGATCCATGTATATTTCACATAAGTTCGTCTGTTAGGCAGACACTGGCGCAATAGCGCAACTACAAAATTCCGAATATCGATTGGCCCTTACTCTGAGGATTAGCCAATTGTCGAACGGGAGCGCAAACGACAGCCATACGGAGTTGGACGAAACCGTACGAATGAACAGTTGGTTCTAGCGTCTAGTCTCTTATTGGTCTAGTTATACGATCGATAATTCAAAATCCAGGCTTGCGCACTACGCTTGAGCAGGCCTAACTGAGCGAATTATGCAAATTCCTTCGGAAGATTTATATACCCATTTCACCGGCTTGGCTTCACAGAATGCAGTTTGGAGTCGATATTCTTTAGTTAATATATACATATATGGTTATAGCATATCTACGAAGTCTGTGGGCAAGGTTATTAAAAGATAAAGTTGTCTCGTAACTTCTGGACCAATAGGAGCGAAGCGGAATAGCATCCCTCTGACGTAGATAGAACGTATAAAATCATAGAATAAAAGGAATAGAAAATAAAATGCAACCGACAAAGAGAGATAAATGGACAATACAATAAAGAAAACACACATCAAACAACTGAAAACTATTGACGCCATACACTATAAACAGTAAAGTACACAATGCTAGGGATTCGGACTGTGGGCAGTTTTTATCCCTTTATCTATGAGCGGTATAATTCCTGTGACGTAGTAGATGACGTTTTCGATAATGGCGGATCTAGTTACGAAACAACCTTTTCTTTTAATAATCTTGGTTTAATAATCTAAGCTAAAATCGGAAGTAGATTTTTTACCTTTAAATCAGTCTTGCCAACTTGTTGTTTGTTGCAGGATTGCATGATGGCCTTGAAACTGGCGTAGATCTCAGAGTCGTGCACCAAATGCTTGTAGGAACTGAAATTGTCTATGAGTTTCCTCAGCGCCTTATCGTTATAAACGATCAGGGTCAGGCAAAATGCGATATTTCTATGGGTTTGCGCTTCTTCAGTGATGGCAAATTTAGCGCAAAATCGGTCCACCAAATTCTCCATTTGTTTAGTTTTACTGATTTGATTGAAGAGAAATCTAAAACAAATATTTTAATAGAAACAAAAAAATTTTGTCACGAAATTTTGCCATCATAATTTTAAGTATATAATAATATGTTTAAATGAAAATCTATAAAAAAAAACTATGGAATAATAATAATAATAAAATGCACTGTAAGTATATTTAAGGGATTGATTCTTGAACCTATTCTAAGAAAAAGTTTTAATCTTAACTTTTCAGAACAGGGTCGTAATTATTTTTATTTTTTTTTTCAAAATATCTCTGATGTGATATTTGATACACGTCTTCCATGTATCAAAATGCATATTTTGATATACAAAAAAAATGTTTTATTTCTTAATTTCCTGTTTCCTTTTTCAAGCAAAAGATATGCGTCAGACGAAAAAAATCAAGAGATAAAAATGATTTAGAAATGAAGGGAGATTTTGAAAATAATTTTTATTTTAAGAGAAGTCAGTGGTGTACCAATTTTCTAATAATACATTCATATGAATTTTTTTTTAAATTCTCTTAGAATAGGTTCAAGGAACACCCTGTACTTGTGCATCTTTTAGATAACACCCTATCAATGAAAGTTATTGATATTTTTAATAGAGATGAGCAAAACTGCGATTGTGATTTATAAATCGCTACGACTGTAACCTGCGATTGCGATTTTGATATTTTTAAATTGGTATGCTGTAAACTGGGAAGCTCAATCCCAAAATTTTCAATAAAAAACACAATAAATAGCGGAATCATTTTTTTTATAAAAACTTACAAAGGAACTGTTGGGTGTTTCGATGCCATGTGCCTTTTAAAATTTATAGTGCTTGTTTTTTATATTTCTGCTGCACACATATTGCACTTAAAATTTTCATCAATTACCATAAAAAAATTCCACAAATAACTTAGTTTCCTTTTTTACACATTTTTGATTAGAACAGATTTAGACCGAATTTTTTTAGACCGAATAAATTTAAAAGGGAAATTAAAAATACAAAAAATGTTAAAAATATTCCAATGTGCTTTTAGACAGTCTGTGGGTATACTAATGAAAAATTTATTATAAAAAAAGTTGCCGCCAACCTTAATTCAGATAACTAGAAAAAAAACCTGTTTATCTTTTGTTCTTTTAAAAACATTTTCTTTATATGTAACTCAAAAGAAGCCGACGCCGACGGCTTTGATACGGCCAGTCCAGTACAAGTGCAAACTTTCGAACTTTTAGGTAAATAAAAGGGCAATATCACATTTTATTATATTTGAAATTTCTCTAAAATGAAAAAACCGATTGTAAAGGATGTATTTAAGTTAACATAGCAGCTGATCCACAACTGTTAGTTAATATTCAGAAAATTATATTATATTATGCATTGTTATAAAAATGTTAATAATATAATATATAACAAAATATAATAAACAAAAAGGGCTGAAAAAAGTATCCATATTAATAGAGTTTCTTTTCCGTACTCTATGTCTTCTAGTAAATAAAGGATAAAAATATTTTTTTTATAATTTGAATCCAAAACTGTCCTTATGATCATTTGTAAACAATCTCAATTATACCTGGGAGCAACTGTAACTATAATTAGTCATAACCGAAAACAAGAATTTTTTAACCTTTCCCATCCATAAAATATATTATAAATCTAAAACTATTATCAAAATTTAAAACTAATAAATTATATATCAGTATATAAACATAAACCTATTTTCCAACGCTTCATACAAATTACGAGGCCCTGATTGCGAATGTGATTTTGCGATCTAGTCTAGGCCGATGTGTTGGGAGCTGCGAACGAAATTCGCCGCTCTACGTTGGCGTGCCCAGTCCCGATGCCATGCCGCGCTGGTGCCAACGAAAATCGCAATCGCAATGCTGAGATGAGCTGCGATTTTCGTACAGCTCCTCGTTCGCCTGCCCACTGCCGTGTTGATGACGCGCCGCCGCCACGCCGGCCGGTGCGAACGAGAATCGCAGTTGCGATTTTCGTTCCCAGCTCTTCGTTCTCCTGCTCAGTGCCGTGTCGATGCACCGCTGCCGCCGCGCCGGTGCGAACGAAAATCACAGCATTTCGATTTTCGTTCGCAGTTCTTCGTTCGTGTGCCTTCGCTCGACTGGTGTAATATTGGCTGCCTAAAAATCCAAAATCAGCAGATAGGTGTTTCAATCGCAAGTCGCAGTTTGCTATGGAAAGGAATCGCAGGTTGCGATTGCGAATTTACAATCGCTGCGATTAAATCGCAGTTTGCGATTTTCTGCTCATCTCTGATTTTAATGAACTTGTGCAATAATTCTACACAAAGAAACTAGCGTGGAATAGCCAATATCTAAAATTTAAGGTCGAATAAATTATTCGATTGTTTTGTTTGCCTTTTTTAAACTGGTCGCCTAACAAAACAAATAAAATAAAAATATAGTAATTCAGGAAATTCCATTTCAAAGAATATAAGTTTGTCATATTTCAAGAATAACAGCGCGCAGTAAAAATCTAGGTACGCCACTGCGAAAAACACACTACGTGAAAACTCTATAGCATTCAGTTTTCACCTTTTCGATAAGTGATAAGATAAAAAAAAGAAAAATAAAACACCAAATCACCACAATACACCAAAACACTTTTACTTTTACACTGGACGCGCGTTTCGCTAACCATGTTAGCATCATCAGCAGATGATAAAAGACTGAAACGCGCGTTCAGTGTAAAAGTAAAAGTGTTTTGGTGTATTGTGGTGATTTAGTGTTTTATTTTTCTGTGTAACACCAAAGTTTCTAACCCTCAACTGTAATGGTAAGATAACCGAGACACAAAGGGGGTCGAAAAACATTTTCAATTTCACCCTGTAATCCAGAAACTAAGAGGGCCAGGAAAAAGCTGTGTTTAGCATCTTTAGTTTAATAAAAAGTAGCACAGTGATGTGAACTCATAAACGAGAAACCTTGCAAAACACTTGAATTTCACGACCTAGTAGGAAATTGGGATCAATACATTTAATACCGTATAATAAAAAACGGCGTCCAGTTGGCTTGGAAACGACGACCTACTACATTCCTCATAACTTTACATATAAAATGAGAGCGATCTTCGTTTCAAAGCCATCCCTGAGGCCGCTTTTTTTCAATCATATCTTATTTTACAATATTAAAAAGAAAATGACAGTTATCTTAGAATACTTACTTCATGATCTCTTTAACATCTTCATCTTTGATCTCCTTCAAGTTGACTAAATGCGAAAATATATCAGGTAGCATAGTATACAGGTTGTTCTCCTTTTGTGCCAGAGTAACGAAGAACGTTCGACACATCGAACTCAATTCGGTGTCCTCATCCACAAGACAGCCTACCATCTGAGATATGTAGGAATTTGCCCGGATCATATCGCGAAGAATCAGGCCAGATAGGGTGAAAAATGTAGCTTTGCGAATATTTATGGATGGGTCTTTCAATCTAAATAAGAAGAGAAACATTAACTTGATATAATATCATTTTAACAGAACGTCAACGAAAAAAACTAAAGTGTTCTCGAATAGTTGCATTTAGATATTTTAAATAGTTTTTTCTTTGTTCTTTGTGATTTTTTGCTTCCGACGACGGGAAGAGACATACGTCCGAAACGCAAATTTGTTTATTAATAAGCCACTGCTGACAATTATTAGTTCTTGTTGGACTAACGCACAAGTGTTTACAAAAAATAATTATTTTATTTTTTCTTACAGTAGCGAAATAGGTACCCGACTTTTGTGAAGAGATTTTTAATTTTATTTTAATTATCTATAAATAGCTGCTTAAATGTGTTTAAAAAAAATATAATAGAAAAAAAAGGGTTTGTAATGTGTTGTGTAAAATATGTAAAATAATGCTTGCTGATTGACGAACTGCACCATCATTTGAACAAAAATTAGCTAGTACCGAAAGTACCATAAAACCCGGTTCCTTAAAGGCATATGGTACCGAAATTCCCGGTTTCGAAAAACAATTCCGGTTCCGAAAATCCCAATAGATACAAGAATAAATTGATATTAAACGTCAAATCGAGATAAACTTACGTGACATTTACTAACTTCACGGTTCACCTACTTTAATGAGAGACTTTATCAGGAGAGAAAGTAACATAAGTACGTTTTGTTTACCTTCTATAAATGTGGGGAGTCCATGGCTCGATAATATTGGGAAATCTGGTCAACAAATCTGACAGGTGAATCAAGATAGATTCCTTCACATCTATGTAGGTTGTTCTTTCTAGTATGGTGAATAAGAGCTGGACGTTGTTCTGACAGAACTGGCTTGAAACCAGCATATACCTACGACAATTATAGTATAGTATACAGGTGTTTTTCAAAAGTGGCTCACCCCTATAACATTTTAACTTTTTCAGATAAAAAACCAGATTTAGTATGCCTTGTATATGACATAAATCGGGATTGATTGACGTATCCAATTTTATTGCTTTCGGTCACTTCCTGTTTCACCAACTACAACTTTTGATTTTCAAATTCAAATGACTACAACTTTTAATTTTTAATTGGTACCCTCCGTATTTTTTACTTTATATAATAGAAAATGAAGATAGAATATAATAGAATGGCATATCACATGCCAACTTTTGACATTCTCGCTTAAAAAAATTGTATTTTAAATTTCAATCTAGAATGCCATGGCGGTGTTAAAAACATTAATTTTTAATCAAGGACCCTTGGAAAAATAGATTTGATCGTCTAATGTTTTTCGCGTCTTGTTCTGGCCGGGTAAAAGATGCCCAAATCGAATTTTTAGTCATATCTTAATTAATTAGCATATTTGAAAAAGCATTTTTTACGAATAATTTGGTATGACATACTTGATATTTTGAGTCAAACTGTCGTTGTGAACACAGCCATTGCACTCTGGATTGAAATTTAAAATACAATTTTATTTAAGCGAAAATGTCAAAAGTTGACATATGTCATTCTATTCAGAGTGTCGTTTTCTATTGAATAAAGTAAAAATACAAGGGTGCGCTTAAAGCGTCATTTCCGGTGAAACGGGAAGTGACCGAAAAGAATTGAATACATCAGTCAATCGTAATTTATGTCATATACCCACAAATCTGGTTCTTTTATCTGAAAATATAAAAAAGTTATAGGGGGTGAACCACTTTTGAGAAACAGCCGGTACGTATATATTTGAAACAGTTGCTGAATAAACATTATTATTTTTTTAATCAATTTAACATTCGAAGCGAAATTACCTTATCAAGGCTATGACAGCTGCTCCTTGAAGCATAGCGTCTTGGTAAACATCAGGCCTTTGACAAACACCTCTTATAAAATGCCCTAATTTACCTAATACTCCAGTACCACATACGGTTTCTTTTTCCAAAACCGAAAGTATAAACTCCGCCTCGCTATCTTCGACTTGGGCGCCCTCTAATTCACTATCTTCAACCTAAAATCGTCACATAAATCACATTTTCACCTTTTAAAAAGTTGAGAGGCTTCTACGACGTATTTTTTACGAATTCGGCGTGCAACTGCTAATAAAATTACTAATAGTATTTTTTTCTCTTGTTAATTTTTTCATGTAGAAATAAATGTGTATTGTGAACTGTGACAAAAACATTCCTAAATTGACTGTTTGTAAGTTATAATTTATTTTTTATTTTAAAATTAATCTCTTCGAACACCCAGTATGTATAGGATTGGTGCATTTCAACCGATTTTTAAAAATTCCGACAATAACGCTCGGTAAGGCAGAAATCAAAACTGCCCGGCTGCTTTCTTTCACGCAGTTCCGGTTCATGTTTATCACATTGAAATAATATTGAAATCGTGACTATGTCATAAAATTTAAGTATTTTGGTTTTTACTAGTGCAGTTATTGAAACTACAAACTTCTCAGTTACAAAGTATTTATAATAGTATATAAAACGAAAAAAAAAAATCGACGCGCGACGACGGAAAGAGATAAACTTTCCAAAACGAACAAAAAATTTTTTGTTCCTTAGGCAAATTTGTTTATCTGTAAACTTAACTTCTGATAAGTAGTTTCCGTTGGATTAACGCAGCAGTGTTTACAAAAAATAACTATTTTATTTTGTAGATTTTCTTGCAATGGCGAAATACCCATACAGGATTTTTTTGGAGGAATAGTATATTGTTTTATTAGGAGTAAAAATGAATGTATATGAAATGCTGTACGCTTGACAGGCGAGTCTGTACGTTTAACGGGCGAGGCTGTACGCTCGACATACAGGCGAGCCACAAAAAGTCATTTTTACTGAGAACACTCTTTAACAGAACATGCTATTTTTTTCGAAGGCCACAAATACATTTTTAAACAATTTCAAACGTTCCAAATAATATAAAAAGATTTAAAAGTAAGACCTTGTATGTAATTAAACCGTATGATCGAAAAAAAATGGCGTCAGCGATGGCTATAAAATGAAGATCGCTGTCATTTTATATGGGAAATGTCATCAATCGTCATTTCCCAGCCAACTGGACGCCGTTTTTTTTTCGATCGTACGGTATATCGAGAAATTATGGTTACGCTCGTTGAATCTGACAGTTTATGTCAGTTTAATAATATATTTTCATGGTACAAAGAATACAAGGTATGATCGATAGCGGCTCCAATTTCGTTCAGTTCGCGCATACCACCTGTGACGTCACTAGGAAAATAATGAATAAATAAAAAATAAAAGCTAAAGAAAGTTGACAGGAGATCTGCGTTTTTTGTATTTTTTAGGGTTATGGTAAAGAATTGTTTATTTTTTTTCAAAGATTTTTTCTGACTTTTTAGTTCGTTTAATTTAATAATTACTAAAGCCAGCAGCACAAATTACCTATAACAGATGCGAAAGAAAGCGACTGCATCGGAAACCGCTCGGCAAACCCCACACGCCTATTGAGTGGTGTAAATACACCAGTCGTTTAGTCCGGAAACCTATGCTGTGTCGTATTCGCTTGCTGGAATGACATAGTGCGTGGTTATATGTTTCTTTTTAAAAACGGGTGTAGGATTTTTGTTGAACTTTTGAACTGTTATTTCTAAGTTTTGGTAATTTGTATATCTTATTTAAAATGGGATACAAATGTGTTTATTTATAAGGAAAAAAAGATATTTATAGTATAAAAAATTAATTTATTTAACAAAATTTAATTAAAAATGTGACAAAATAGTACCTTTCTATTGGTTCTATCGGACTTTTTTCGACTATATAAATATTTATTTGTAAACTTTAATACATCAAATATTTTCAATCTAATAAATCATTTAATGATGTAAATAAGAGGAAATTTCTCACATGAGTGGTCAAATTCTATAGTTTTCATTATATCAAACAGCCTCTGAGAAATGTTTTCAACTCAAAATGCCTTTAATTATGTTTGACTACATCAATTAAAAGAGTCTTCAAATACATCAATGTGATATTTGTCTAAAATTTGCAAAAGAATCCGAATCTCTGGATAACTCGAAATTATTTACCCATTTAATAGCCTTTGATCATGAAAGTGGAAAAATTTGTTCATTTTATTTACTGGAAATGGAAAAATTATTTATATTAAATTTTGATGAGTTTTGCATTGACGAAAACATTCAGAGGCTGTTTGATGTAATGAAAACTATAGAATTTGACCACCCATGTGAGAAATTTCCTCTTATTTACATCATTAAATTATTTATTAGATTGAAAATATTTTATGCATTAAAGTTTACAAAAAATAAAGATTTATATAGTCGAAAAAAGTCCGATAGAACCAATAGAAAAGTAACTATTTTGTCACATCTTTAATTAAATTTTGTTAAATAAATTAATTTTTTATATAAATATCTTTTTTTTCCTAATCTCCTACGAACTGATATAATATGACGAGCAATCTATTAAATTACTGTGAGATTAATGCCTCGATAACATATTGGTGCAGATTATTTTCACCCAAACAAATAATAACCCAAACTATACATTGATGCGGATTGTCTATGAACTCTTTCTGAAGGTCACAGAAACCTGAACGCGTAATTCGGTGTTCTTTCGCATCTGTTATAGGTAATTTGTGCCAGCAGTTCCAAAAATATATTTAAAAATAAAAGACAAAAATCCAAAATATTAATTATCTATTAACATGGATTTGGACGATAATAGGTAAGAATACTAAATTTATTTGTATATTCGGTATAAAATTGTTTATTAGGTTTTTAGTTTGCGATGTTTATGGGGACAGAGATGAGGATATCTATGGAAAAGTAACCATAAGAGGAACTGTTACATCATTTAAAAAATGTTGGGAAGTTGAGTGTTTCCCATCGAAAAGTAGAAAATACCAATGCAGATGAATGTATTGTAATTGTAATAGAAGTAATCCCAAGGGTGAAATTTATTATAATTAGTAGAAGCAATTCTCCAAGGGTGAAGTTTATTATAATAATTAGTGATCTGTGCTTCTTTTTATATGAAGATGTTTCAGATTTTGAGAATAAATCGGTTGACGAAACCCAAAATTTAGAGGAAGTACTTGCATACCCAGAATATGCCCATCAAAGATTATAGCTCAAATTTCCTTTAATGGTAGGCAATTATTCAATACAAATTAACTTTTTAAGTGATTGAAATATTAAATATTTTACAATATGGTATATCACTGTAAAAATATATTACTTTTAGGTACAATTAGGGCCCAATAAATAAGGTATTGTACCAACAATCAATTTATATTAATACCGGAGATTAAAAAATAACAGAATAAATAGTTCTTTTTTTATACTACAAAAATAAACTAGAGAATACAACAGTATTTAAAAAAATTAAATAAAAAAAGTTATGCCCGGCCGAGATTCGAACTCCGGTTTCTCGCTTCTTAGCCTGACTCTTCACGCACTGTTCTACAGTAACTTGCTTAGCGATAGTTCAATGACGGTATATAAACAAAGAAACAGGTTCATTACAATATCTTGACGATTTGAATTGGCGCGCGGAGCGTGCTGGCCAATTTTATAGAAGCCTGTTATCACCTGTGAAGTAGCGACCAACCTGCGCAATATCATACCTTGTTTTCTTTGTACCATGATATATTTTCGTACTTTTGTGCTTAGGCGTAAAATTGCTTTACTTTTAAGCTTCATTCAGAAACTCCCAATTAGTGGAATAAATTAGTGGTTTCAATTACACTTTATGCTTTTTAGTTTACGATCATTCACAATGTAAGAAACACAATTTAAATTAGTAGAATATCCTAGCAACAGCTTGCGTTAGTCAGTTGTATCCGCAGAGAAGCCTAATATTTAGCTTATAAAACAATCAAGTTTTGATTTCTAACCACAATTTCTTTTGACAGAAGATAATCAAAGGCCAAAATGTCATTTGTCGCAAATTTTGAAGTATAATTAGTGGAAAAGTCAAAAGTTTTATAGCTTTTTCTAGTAATTGAAAATGTCTACCACTAATTTTGACGTTCTGAATGCTTACATTGAAATTAAAGGAACAAACTTGTACGCGAATTGAAACCACTAATTTATTCCACTAATTGCGAGGTTGTGATTGAAGCTTTATGCCTAGGTATTAAAATGATTTTTTTATGTTGTCAATAAAGTCGCAAAAATTAATACTTTTGTGACGTTTGAAAAAAAGTATTTTTTATTGGGTATACTCAAGAAACTCCGCATAGTTTTTTTTCAATATTAAAACAATCCGATTTTTTCCCAAAATGTTGGCAGACCCTGTATAACTAAATAGCATTAAAAGGAAATGCTAGGGATTAGTGATGTAAACTTTAGTTACTTTTATGGACTCGTAACTACTAGTTACTTTTGGTAATAGGACTCGTTACTTTGGTTACTCGTTACTTTGGTACTTAGTATCGTTACTTTATAATCGTTGTTTTGTGTACAGGATTCTTTGGATTAACGCAGCAGTGTTTACTAAAAATTACTATTTTTATTTTGTAGATTTTATTACAGTGTAAGTGGCGAAATATCTATTCTCTTTTGAAGAAGAAACATATTTGCTCTGCTTTTTCAGATGTTAACATTTTTTGTGACTAACGTGAATCCATTTTTAATTAATATTTAAGACATGTTAATCTAAATAAACAATTCTATCCTATAAATAAAAAGCGACAACAAACGGCAAAGGGACAGACCGCCTCCGGGCCGGCATGAGCCAATCATAATAATTGTAAAAAAATATCACACATTTGCCATCCAAAACACCGGCCGGCGTCAAGTCAACACTTTAAACATAAACATATTGATAACAACTAGACCTACGTCGAAGTAAGGAATATTTTATTACCGAGTTTCGAGTTCTCGGTTCGTGCATTTCCAGGGATTACGATTACTGCCGGCGCAGAAGTAACGAATTAGCTTAGTAACGAGTAACGAGTCCTAAATTCAAATAGTAAGCGTTACTTCGAGTCCTCGTAAAGTAACTGTTACTTTGTAACAATTACTTAGAATTTTTACATCACTACTAGGGATATCAAAAAACATTTATAAAATAAATCACCTCATTTTTTCACACTTTTGCATCGATAGTCCATCCAACGAGAGAATACATGACAGTGTTTAATTAATGGGTATATTGCGTTATCTGTCATTTCTTGGCTCTTGTCTGTCGAAATATTTTCTAACTCGTGGAACAGACTATAGTATAGTGTGATTCAAGAAAGAAGACGATTGCGCCATATTGAATAATCTAACAAATTAAAAAAGAAGCGTTACATATGAAGTATGATAACTTAAGCCTAAGATAGAAAATTATCTAAGTCTAAAGTAATTTAACTTTGTTTCAGTCCTCTTTCATGAACCTGACTATATATTTCATTTTCATACCGCTGTAGTATTGTTGCAAGCTGTAGACGCTGAAGCATTGACAGACTTATTTTTCTTCGACGTCTCGTTTTTGTCATCCTTGACTTGTTTTCGCCGTTTCAACTCCCTGTATACAGTGTCGTCGAGATAGTCCAACTGTTTTACAGCTACCAGACCCAACAATTGGCACAATCTTATATATACGTATCTGGGAACTTGAAAAGGTGTACTTTTTTCCTTCAACTTTTTCAATCCCACCAACACTGCGCCTATGAGATCATCACAAAATTTATCAGGTTTACCACACACCTAAAAAAAAGTTACTGTAAACCTATCGTGTCTGATTGAATGAAACCTTTGAATAAAAAGATTAAGGAAAGAGTATAATAAAAGTTTTGGAAGAGGTATAATAACATAATAATAAATCTTTTGGAAGGGGTATAATTCTATCCATGTATTCATGCATGGTGGGCGGAAAAAGGACTCTAGGGTGGGGATCCTTGACGATTCATTTGACACATTTGAATTTGATTTAAAATTTTGTGGATTTCTCAGTCTTTACTGAGCTTATCTTATGTTATTTATTATTTATTCTACTACTGATAGTTGTATAAAGATAGTAAATATAGATGGAAATTGTGGCAGAACTTAAATTAACAATGACACTATTGCGATTTATCGAAAAAGACTGAAAAATAGTTGGTTGTGTAGCGTGCGGTAGATCTCGTTCAAAAATCGAGAGAAATAATGGAATACATTTTCGCTAGTAAGTGACTATACAGATTGTTAACTGGACAGTTACTTATAGGGGAACAGAATGGCAACACCGCCTATTGAGAACGCATGCACTTATAGAGTTTTCTGCCGACTCGTCCCGTCGCGTCGCGCGTTTGCCTTATCGCGTCGCGTTTGCCATATTTCAACCATAAAGCTCTTGCCGCGAGTAATAAACAAATTAACAACCTGTATAATATACATACGTGTAGGAAACCGATAATTTATGAAATTCACTAAAATTAACTAATTATATATTTTTTCTTGCATTTTTGCTTTTATTTACTACTTGTCAAAGATTAGATGTAAAAGAATTTAGATACGTCAATTTGACTTACCTGCTTCAGTGGCGTATCGGATGTTTATGTTAATAAATAATTATTATAACTTATCTAATCTATTTTTATTGGAATTATATATTTTTATAACAATTTTAATAACTACCAACATTTATTGACAACGTAAAATAAAACAACAAATTATTGAGTCTACCTTACATCATATTTTTACATGTTTTGAATAAAATTAGAACGGCACTGGAACACAAACCACCAATCATTTATGAAATTCACTAAAATTAACTAATCATATATTTTTTCTTGCATTTTTGCTTTTATTTACTACTTGTCAAAGATTAGATGTAAAAGAATTTAGATACGTCAATTTGACTTACCTGCTTCAGTGGCGTATCGGATGTTTATGTTAATAAATAATTATTATAACTTATCTAATCTATTTTTATTGGAATTATATATTTTTATAACAATTTTAATAACTACCAACATTTATTGACAACGTAAAATAAAACAACAAATTATTGAGTCTACCTTACATCATATTTTTACATGTTTTGAATAAAATTAGAACGGCACTGGAACACAAACCACCAATCATTTATGAAATTCACTAAAATTAACTAATCATATATTTTTTCTTGCATTTTTGCTTTTATTTACTACTTGTCAAAGATTAGATGTAAAAGAATTTAGATACGTCAATTTGACTTACCTGCTTCAGTAGCGTATCGGATGTTTATGTTAATAAATAATTATTATAACATCTATTTTTTATTAGAATTATATATTTTTATAACAATTTTAATAACCACCAACATTTATTCACAACGTAAAATAAAATAACAAATTATTGAGTCTACCGTACACCATATTTTTACATGTTTTGAATAAAATTAAAACGGCACTGGAACACAAACCGGAATATATTCCTTAATATTTTTATTCAAAGAATGAAACAGACATTATTCAACCTGACAGTGATACGGAGTCCCCTTTGGATAATATCACATAGGGTGCCTTCATGTTTCCCCTGAGTGACCATACATGAAACACACGACCGAAAAAAAAAATACGGCGTCAGAGATGGCTTGAAAATGAACATCGTTGATATTTTATATGTAAAATTTTATGGGGAATGTAATCGATCGTCATGTCCAAGCCAACTGGACTCGGTTTTTTAGATTATACGTTATAATTACTAGTTAAAAATTGCTCTATTATTCGTATTTTTAAGTTGAAAATCTCACGCCCCATGCTGTACAAATAATAATTTTTGAAGCCACTTTATAAGATTCACAATAATTTCATTGTAATTTAAGTTCTGACACAATGTTTTCCAAGATTTATGCACTTCCCAGAAAATATAAAACTATTAATAAAAAAATGAATGTAATGAAAAAAACACAGAAATGTACAAATCCAAAAAGCTTTGAATACTTTATATCCAAGTATTTAAAAAAATTAGCTTACAATTATAATGCTTACCCTGTACACAAAAGAAATAGCTCCGGATAGAGCTTTATAATAGAATTCTACAGGTTGAAAAAAGTTCTGTACGAGGATATCGAGCAGGTTCTTGAAAATCTCGTCTTTAATGTTGATTTTCAGCGGTGGGTCTTTAGAGTTGATATCGATACGATTTCTGCCCGCCACAGCAAGTAGTTCGCAACAGCTACCCAAAAACGCCATATTTTTTGAACCTCTTTCGCCGAAACCTGTGGATAATTAAGCGTTTAAAAAATAGTTACTTTTACTTTTATCTATAGAATAAAAGATCTTTGTGTTGTCGAATATCAACAAAATTTTAACGACTTCCGCTTTTGTTTTAGAAGACGGAAAATGTTTAATAGACATAAAAATATCTGATAGTTGTAAAGTAAAAGTATACATTTAGGTAATCCGGCAACACTGCGCGTCATCGCCGAAAAGGATACTCGCGCCTGCCGCTCGAGTTTGCGAAGTGAGAAATTAGTGAATGAATAGATGAGTTGAATAGGACGTTTGTCGTTTGTATGAATCGGTTACTCGTCGGGCTGTTTACGATAAACTGAATTCTGAATTACAATAAACATTTTGAATTTTTTTTGTGATCTCTCATTGTGAATGTTTTTATTAAATTTAGTTCAAAATAAAGTTATTTTGCAGTATAACAAAGATTTTCGTAAACTTCATAAAAGTAATACATAAATAAGTTAATATTCGGTGGTTAATGTTAAGTTTTCATCGAAAGGATATGTAAAATTAATGTGTTTTGTTTCTAGAATTATTAGTAATGGATACTGATATAAATGATTAAAATTAACATTTCTAATTTTTTGTAATATAGAAATATGTAGAATGTTGATAACGTAAAAGGTGGCAACAACGCAAGGTTTAGATACACTATAGAGAAATCTCAGGTGAATAAACAAGTGGCACTAAAAAGTTTTTAAAATTACCCGTAAAACGGCTTGTTTCTTATACGCTTGGTGCATTCTCCGCTGGTGCTGCCACCATCGGAGAATATCGTAAACAATCGATATATACAAATACATAGGTTTAAATAGCGAGTATACGAAAAAATTATGATCTAATTATTATAAAAGTGTTAGGAAGTATAATTTGTAAAAATTCTAAAAATAATAAAAATAAAAAAGTAAATGTTTTGATATTAACTGGATATCCGAAATTTTAGCGTTGTTCAGATGGTACTTTACAGATGGCACAAAAAAAAGGATTTTTTGTTTAAATTTTGAGAGCCACCGTTGTAAATTTAATCTACTATCTATTATGTTGTCATATGATAAAGAAATTATGATTTTTAACTAAAAACTAATAAAACTTCTAAAAAACTTTTTCAAAAAATTTCTGAAATAATTTCGAAATATTTGCACTTATTTAAGACTCTATATTTTACGCACTTTATTTTTTGTTGATCCTATAGTGAATTTTAGTTTTTAATGAATGTACCTATATTGAATATATGTCTTTGGAGTAAATAAAGGTATTTATCAAATTATTAACTTACCTATATTGGCTACAAGCTTTATATTTTTGGTAATGATCGTTGCTCTGCCTAAACTCGCCATTCTCAGTATTTCAACGCTAGCGTGCGACTCTTCATCCGATATAGAACATTTCTGAGTAAAATACTGCCACAACATGTCTATTATGCTATTATCTAAAATACCTGTTAAAAAATTGTTTTATTTAATTGAAAAATCACTGATAATAGTTATTTTTTCACCTTTCTTAACCCATTCTTTAATAATAAGTTCTAAATCGTCAAAATTCTTGCTCGGTGTATCTTTTAAGAATCTAATCAATCTTTGTACCACAGTACTGCAATGTTCCCTAAAACAGTGTATTCATAGATACAGGGTGTTGGATAAAACATATTAAGTCTTACCTCATATCATTGCCGTCAGTTTCCAAATAAATTGTCTTGAAGGCTTGAACGATGACATCTTTTCTGTCTTGCTCGTTCCTCTTCATCATTTTTAACATAGCTAAAAAATGCATATTGTACAGGGCGTACCAAAAAGTTCGTAACAAATAAGAATTTCTTTAATATGGAGTTTTGAAAAAAGATTATGCGGAATTTCCTCAGCCTGTCCAATAACAAAAAATGGATAAAGTTCACAAAATATGGAAAAAAGGTAGTCTAAAAAATGATATTTTTAGTTTTCTACAATTTATTAGAAGACAGTAAAATTACAATCTGTTTTGTCACATATCATTGTAACAAAAAAAACATTTTTTCATTTTTCTTCTACAAATAATCGAAAAACTGATATTTTTTAAGGGACTAGTATATTTATGAAACTTAATGCACATAAAAATAAACTGCAAATAACTTTTAAAAACATATTTAAAGAGGATTTATTTTATTTAGGTACTAAGAAATTACCCATTTGTTCCAAACTTTTTGGCCATACCCTGATGATGTCTAAATATTATATTATAGTTGGTATACATTATAGTATAAATGTATGTACCAAAAAAATGTAATATACCAAATACCCTGTCAATGCGATAAATTTTACATTGGTGAAACATCTAGACCCTTAAATGTTAGAATTAAAGAACATAAAGACACAGATAACACATAATCCAGATGGCCATTGCTTACGGAACAGCATGTTTTCGATGAGACAGTTCCCTATTAATGACACAGAGGGCGCCTATAGCCAAATCTAATAATATTTTTAAAACGAACGAATTTGGAGCCACACCACGGCCACGCGATTTGAAGCGACGTAGCCGGTTGTTCACATTTATAAGCAAATTCCCGGTCAAACCCAGGGAAAATGTATATTCGGACTTTAATACTAGACAATTGGATATGAAAATACTAGTCGCTGTTTGAAAGTCAAATTTCTAGATGCATATATATGCTATTTATAGCCATGAAATTTATAATTTAGATTTATTTTTATTATTTGTCTCTTAATATTCATTAGCTGAAAATAAGGGTAAAGGTTATCTATATAGTAATAAATAAAATTTGGCACATAGGTTCCTTAAGTGATGTAAATGAGCACTAAGAAGGGATTTTTTGAAAATTCGACCGCTAAGGGGGTGAAATTAGGGATGAAAAGCTGCATAAAAATTTGTTAAAATCTGGTTTAAGAGTATGAAATTTTTCACGAGTGCTCCTTGACTGACGTAATTGAACACTAAGGGGCAATTTTTGGAAATTCGCTCGTTAAGGGGGTGATATGGGGGGTACTTTTGTATACAAAAAAAAGCATGTCCTAGGACTACGAAATTTTGCACAGAGGTGCCTTAAGTAGCGTAACTTAACAGTTCGATTATACAAAGCGATTTTAGGAAATTCTTCTACTAAGGGGTGAAACTGGGGGTGAAATTTTGTATACTTTTTTAAAATTAGTCCGAGGAGTTTGAAATTTGGAAATTGTTAATTAAGTGACGAAAGTGAGTACTCAGAAACGAATTTTGGACATTCATCCCCTAAGAAATAAGGGATGAAAATTGGTATAAAAATTTGTCAAAATCGGTTTTAGAAGTATGAAATTCTGCGTAGACGTTCCTTATGTAACTTAATTTAGCACTAAGAGGCAATTTTAGGAAATTTTCCCTCTAAGGGGGTGAAATGAAGGGTGAACGTTCTGAAAAAAAATCTGTCCTAGAAGTATGAAAATTTGCACAGAGGTTCATCAAGTGATGAAAGTTATACTCAGAAGCGAATTTTGGGCATTCATCCCTTAAGAAATAAGGGATGAAAATATGTACAAAAATTTGTTAAAATCGGTTTTAGAAGTATAAAATTGTTCGCAGACGTTCCTTATATAAGGTAATTTAGCACTAAGAAGCAATTTTTCGAAATTTTCCCTCTAAGGGGGTGAAATGAGGGGTGAACTTTCTGAAAAAAATCTGTCCTAGAAGTATGAAAATTTGCACAGAGGTTCCTCAAGTGATGAAAGTGAGTACTCAGAGCGAATTTTAGGCATCGCCCCATAAGAATTAAGGGATGAAAATTTGTACAAAAATTCATTAAAATCGGTTTTGGAAGTATGAAATTTTGCGCAGACGTTCCTTATGTAACGTAATTTAACACTAAGGAACAATTTTTGGAAATTCGCCCTCTAACGGGGTGAAATGAGGTGTGGACGTTCTGAAAAAAATTTGCTTGTTATTGCTAAATTACGTTACATAAGGAACAAACAGAATTTCATACTTCTAAACCCGATTTTAACAAATGTTTGTACAAAATTTCATCCCTTATTTCACTCTCTTAGGAGATGAATGTCCAAAATCCACCTGTACAAAATTCCACACTCGTAGGACTGTTAATTTTAACTAACAATTTATTAAAGGGCAACTATATAAAAAATATAAAAATTATACAGGGTGGCGCCTCTCATACGACTCGGAGGCTCCAAGGAGAACGACGAGTTTGTATTGAAATGAAACTTTGTGAGCATATGTAAGTTGATTCTGAGCACGTTTTAAAAATATAGAGAGTTCTACAGGGTGTCCCCAAAAAAAGTTACACATCAAATTTGTGTTTTTTTTGGAATGGAATACCCCCTTTATTAATTAATTTTTAGATTCTAAGAGAAAATAAAAGTGAGTTTTATTAGGGAAGTATATGACAGAAATGTAAGGTTTTAGACTTACTTAAGGTTTTCTAAAAATGAAGAACAATTTTTAAATTTCAAGAAAAACTACCTAAATTGAAATATACCCTATTGTACTTTAAATCAAATTAAAACCGGACCCATAAAGTTATACAGGGTGAGGCAAAATTAATGCTGAACATTGGTATAACCTGTATAACTCCTTTAATACCCACCCTGTATAACTCCTTTAGTTTAATTGAATCACCCAGAATATTATTCCGATATTCAATGGGAAATTCATGTCACTTCCAAATACTATTAAGGTTGCCGGCCTACCCCTCAAACAAAGATTTTCCTAGATATTTTCATTTCTATGATTTAGTGTGAATAGATCTTTATTATTTGATAAAATCTAGGGTGGCTGTGATATGTCTGACGTTACTTCAACATAGCTGTCAAATTAGTTCAACTTTAGCAACTATAGTTATCATTTTGGGTCAGTTCGTCAGTTGAAACAAAAAAAATCTAAGAAATTTTCCGAAAATAGAAACTTATCCTACATCAGAGAGAATTGATATGATTCTATTAGTTAGCTCCTGATTTATATCAGGAGTCTTCATATGTACAAATTTGGCAAACTTTCCAGGAAATTCGGTCATATTTTTATTATAAAATTATTTATCATAAACAAATTTATTGTAAAAAAAAATTTTGAACGTATATTCAAATTTTAAACGTTTCAATTAATAAATAACGTAAATCACTTTTAAATTAAATTTAAGAAAAAGAAAATCCAAATTAATAAAACGTAAATCACTTATGAACAAATCATTATTTTAATTTCAAATTTATATTTCGAAGTTATATTACAAGTTATTTACTGTTGTCTTATACAGAGTATATCAAGACAAATGCGAAACTTTAAGGGGTGTATTCTTTGTTATTTGTCAACATTTTTAAAATAAGCTGAAGAGGTTGAAATAAACTATTTCTAATATTCGTTAATTTGACAAAAAACTGGAGCAACGATATGGAAAAAATGGATAGATTTGTATATTTAGAACGTTTTTATGACTTGCAATTTTTCCATTAAATTCATTATTTGAATTTGATTGTTAAAAATAAAATGTAAATCATTATGTATTGGGACCAAAAAAATATTTTAGCAAAGAAGCTGTTCGGCTTAAAAACAGTTTTATTTTCTACTACTGTAAAATATTTTTACAAACGACATATAAAGATAATTGATCGACAAACATGTTTTAAGCTACCCTTCCTAAATCTTCCTTAAAATAAAAAGATTAACAGATGGGAATACATATTATACCGTATGATCAAAAAAAAACGGCGTCCAGTTGGCTGGGAAATGGCAATCGATGACATTTCCCATATAAATTTACATTTAAAATGACAGCGATCTTCATTTCTTAGCCATCGCTGACGCCGTTTTCGATCATATGGTATATCAAATAAAGTATTATTAGAAAAGCTCACTAGATTGTTTTCTAGTAAAAAAGACCTTATTTTGTCACAACAGGTGACATTTTTTTGTTTTAAATCAAGTAGGTTTTAAAAAAACTACAATAGGTAAAAAAGTTTCTAAACAAATAGAATATCCAAATTAATTTATTTCCAATGACAATAATGTGTAAGTTTGTAATTAAAGTTAGTTAATAAGAATAATAGGTGTAGTATATTTCAACATCATTCACTGGTTTTAAAAACATCAAAAAATATGCATGTGTTTTCATAGTATAAATATGAATTGTTCCTTACGTTAGTTCTTATTGATATAAAAGCAAAAAAGTATAAAAATTAAAAGCTGCAATTTTATTAAAAATATGTTATTCTAACACATATTTTTTTAACTGTAATGTTCTAAATTGATCAAAATATAAATGTTATTTTTTTCCTAGGAAAAATAAAACTTCATAACTTAATTTTCATAAATAAATTTATTTCTATTAAATTTTATAGAGCAATTTGTATTACAGTTTTATTTCACATATTTTGTAATACTGCTTCGGTGCAGTGCCCCATTGCTATCTGTGAGTTCATTTAAATTATGACGACATACTGATCTAGAAGATAAAAATGTACCTAAGTACCTTAATATTATAATCAAAAATGACTAATTTTGTAAATTATTACCTATAATGGTTAGATGAGTTGTGAATGTAAACTTCTTTACGCTGGTTTCTTGAAGTTAGGTGATATTAATTATCTTCGCATCATCATGGGCTCTAATCAACTGTGGAGTATTCGTCAATCAACCTGAAATATGTAATATTATTTACTTTATATTTGCGAAAAATTCTCATTTTCTTTTTATGAAAATTTTGAGTTTAAATTTATATGTGATTAGAATAAATATACATCAGTATTTAACATTTTATCATAGGTAATATTCTATATATTATCTGTGATTTTATGCTAAAATGTTTAGTTTTGTGAAAATATTACTTACCTATAATATTTAAACGAGTTCCTGAATGTACAATTTGTTTATCACGATGTCAAGTTCTAAATCTTGTATTGGTTGTCTAAAACTGTTTGATTTTGCTTAGTTATATTTGTATCCTATATTTTATTAAACAAACTCAAAATAATGTTTATAATTGCCTTCATCAGCCTTCATATCATTAAAGTTATTATTATCACTTATCATTATCAGTCATTATGTAGTTATTTGTTCATTTGTTGCTGTTTGTTGTTCTCTCTCTCTCTCGTCTGGTTTTGGCTCTGCTACTAGGCAATTGCCAGCTCAATTTCATGATGACCTCAATGTTGTCTGGCTGTACACCATATTGGGGCCATCTACCATTCCACAATAATCAAAACAAACAAAAAGGGTCCTTATATGATCATTTCGAAAGCTTCTCCCACGCTGGTAGCATCCGGCTACATAGGGCCTGGTTACCCCCGTGACAACGTGAAAAAAGAGTTGTCCTTTAATAAATTTTCTCATGGCACTTCAAAGTAGGCGAACTTGTATAAAAATATTCATTGCACTTATAGTAGGCGAACTTTAAAAATGTTTCACAAAAATATGTATCTGAATGGGACACGAATCCACTTTAAAACTTTTATACCAAAAAATATTAAGCTTTTACAAAACGATTACAAGAATATTAACAGAAAACAAGAAACAAAAATTGACTCCCGAACAACCAACCATCAGACAGTATTCAATGTTGCCACGACGACTGACCGAACGGAAGTCCTGTTTGTTGTTGTTTGTTTTCAAAGATCATTTTTGAGGTTAATGTCATATGAAACTTTTCGTAATTAGGCAACTGGTAAATGACGTGTGACGATAAATTAATAAAATAATAATGAACGTATTAAGTTAAATATTTATATATTAATTTAACATATCTATTTCATGTTTATAAATTACATAATTTTTTAATTTGGTATACCTTTAACTTTATATATTCATAATGAAATTGAAATATTTCGATATAACGTTTGGCAACCACGCAACTGAAGTGCAAGCGACATCTGTGCAAAGAGAAGCAAAACCTCCCAAAAAAGTGAGAAAAGAAATCTAAAAATTTCAGATTATTCAAATGTCACTCCAATATTTTTCCAAATTGGAGTGAAATTAGGGTGACAATTTTTAACACGTAAGGAGCCATCTGGATTATGTGTTATCTGTGATAAAGATTATTTAAGAAAGGGAGATTTTCACAAATCTAAGATTTGTCAGCATTCATGGGACACAGAGCACAGAATAAATTTTAATAACGCCAAAATTATAATGAAAGAAGCGATAGACCCTAAAAGAAAAATAAAAGAGGCATTTTTAATTCAATCTAATAAAAATAAATGTATTGCTCATGCATATGTAGATGTTAGTAATGTATGGCAATCGCTTCTTTGATTTTAAAGAACATTACATAAATAAACATAACATACGTGAAATTTAAAAATAATCGTACAGAAAGTTTGGGCTTTTTGGTTTTACCTTATTAAGTAATTATCAGGTAGTAATTGTTAATTTTGAAGTTTAACTTAATATAATGTCATTTTAACAGAACGTCAACGATTTCTTGTACACGTATCTGTTTTAAAAAGTAAAGTGTTCTCGAATAGTTCAATTTAAATATTTTAAATAGTTTTTCTTGATTCTTTTACCATTTTTTGCTTCCGACGACGGAAAGAGAAAACTTTCCGAAACGTTAAGCATTTTTTTCTTTGTTAGGCAAATTTTTATTACTGTAAACACAACTTCTGACAAGCAGCGTCCGTTTAGGTTTAACGCAGAAGTGTTTACAAAAAATAACTATTTTATTTTGTAGATTTTTCTTGCAGTGCAGTGGCTAAAAACCCATAAGGATTTTTTTTTGGATAAATAGTAAAGGGACTTTCAAAAAACACCATATACTAGAATTACATAAAATGTATAATTCTAGTCACTAATTACGAATTAATTACTAATTGTAACTACAGGACGAATTTATAATACAATATTTCTTCTATATTGCCTGGTAAATATTAGTAATAATATAAAAATTCCATAACAGTCATTCTATAAAAATCGGAAAAGGTCTATTATCGACTCTGCAATTCAACACAGAATTAGGAGCGACTCAAGAGCATTCTGGAAATTAAAAGACAGGGTTTTCTACAATCATGCCTTGAGTACAAAAACGAAACTTGCAGTGTACCGAGCTATAATAATCCCCACCGTGTTATATGGAAGCGAAACTGGGTGCAGCACCGCCAGCACATGAACGCACTGAACAAGTTGCAACAGAGACGCCTTAGACAACTGTTAACAATCAAATGGTTCTACCATGTCTCAAACGTATCGGTCCTTGAAAAAGCTAGCTGCGGGAGCGCCGAAGTCATGATTACTAAATACTGCTTAAGGTCAACTGGTCACGTATGCAGGATGCAAGAAAACCGCCTACCAAAATATCTTCTTTACGGCGAGCTTGTAGACAGTAACAGGAAACCGGGTGGACAACTAAAAAGGTACAAGGATATTTTCCACGAAAACTTAAAGGGAGTATGTATGCAGAATCAGTGGGAGGAAGCAGCGCACAATAGAACGCAATGGAGAAGAATTATAAACTCAGTTAACGACAACTAAAAAGTAAAGAGGCAACAAAGTAACGAGATTTTGAATGTCCGGATTGCGGAAGTGAGATAACATCACGTATCGGGCTTCTCAGTTACAGAAAAGCTCATGAAAGAAGACACCCTGCGTAATCATCTTATGATGCATGTCAAATATATTTCAGCGAGTAATGGCATTAAGTAAGTAGTAAGTAATTAAACCTGTGTTGTGCAAATGTGCATCAAAAATATCAAGAAGAAAAACAACATATTTTTTTCTAAAATATAAATTCAAATCATTTAGATATATCAAAATATCTTCTTTACGGCGAGCTTGTAGATGGTAAGAGGAAGGAAATATACTTTCCGTAACGTTAAGCGGCGCGCAAACCAGAGCGGTGGCGGTGCGGACAGTAGCGGCACAGATTATACAGATTATAAACTTTGGTTTTTCTTTATTGTTTTTCGTGGTTCCAATTTTCGGAATCGGGCACTAGTTAGGTTACTAGTTTGCGCACATAGCACGCCCACTTATGGCCCGTAAAATTGTACACACCGCCTGACCGGCACGGTTATTAGAGAGATATCGGAAAACCGAATAGCGTCATGCAGTATTTACGCGTACCTTATCATGGTTACGATATGCGCGAGTCGATTTTTAACGCAACACCCGCTAATAACGTTACCGCCTGACGTAATTTGCGGATCAATTACACCAAGCGCTATTTCTAAATAACGTTTAAAAATTGCTTAAATGGGCATGTGCGGGTATTTGACAACCGGGGCCGGCCGGCGAGATCTTTTATTTTAGGTTATGTTTGAATTGTTTTGAATTATTACTTTAGTTTTATTAGGTAATTTGATATTTAAGTAGCTGGGATTAGTTTTAATTAAATAAATATGGCCCAAAATATTGATTCCACCTCTTCCAATATTAAAGAACCTATAAAGAGGCTTAGGTTTACAGCAGATGACGACTTAGCCCTTCTAAGAGAATTTGTTGCTTGTGGCCCTAAACCCACTGGCAGACGCTGAACAATAAAGCACTGGAAATAAGCACTTTAGCCCTTTAGTTTTAAAATACCTAGTAAACAAAACAATTTCAAAGTTTTAAATTCAAAGTTAGGTTAAGTTTAAATAGCGGACGCGACGCGAACAGAATTCTTTCCCATCCGATAACTATAAATGAAGAGAGTTAATAGTACCTCACGTAAAGGAAATAACACCTGGCCTTATTAACGTCCATGCACGCTATTCGGTTTAGCGATATCTCTCTATTACGCTGATGTTACGCTGCTTATTGTTATTTTACGCGAGTTTAGTTTTTTTTTGCGCACAGGAAATTTTACTCGTTTGCACATCGTCATAAGAAACAATTTTCGTACCAGAAATTAGGGACAAGATTTTTATCTGTATACTTATAGGATACCTAATCTGTGGTAACGGTAAATGTATCTAAATTGAAGAGAGACACACTACCGCGATCTGGCGAACGCGCCCGCTTCTTCTAGCAGCGAACTACCGCGCGGTACTTTTGGTGTCCTCCATTCGCGAACTTCGAGTTCCGGGCTTTACGCCCTGGGGCTACTCGAGAACGGTTCTGAAAGGAGCGGTGCGCGATAGCCTGGTGCCTCCATATGGCGCGGAACAGTTCTGGAACTTTATGACTCAACTGAATGGAGTGAGAGTATCGCGTTCTTGAACAGTTCAGAGGTGCTCAACTGCGTGAAAGGACAGCATTTGCGGGCGGCGCGGCGTTACTCTAGATTAGAACGCTGCGTGCACCATTTGCCCGCCAGTTCGCACGATAGTTAACAAATAGAATCACCCGAGTTATCATGTGTAATACAGAAAACAATGAAAATTTCCGTCAGCAACCAACCAACTATATGATTTATCTAATAAAGCCAAAAGTAAAGATGTTTGTACAATGTTTCTTATTAAAAATTATTAAAAATTAAAATTTTTTAATAACTTTCTCTAAACGGTGTTGACACTGACTGCCAATTAGCTCTGTTATCTATGACCGCGGACCGCGTTGGTGTGCGGATGTTCGTGATCGCATTGTGACCGCACCGTTGCCGCTTCCGCCACCGCGCCCGCTCCCGCTCTGGTTTGCGCGCCGCTTTAGCATTTTTTTTGTGTTTGTGTTAGACGTTAGGTAAATTTGTTTATTAGTAAGCCACTGCTGACAATTAGTCTCCGTTGGATTAACGCAGCACTGTTGACACAAAAAATAACTATTTTATTTTGTAGATTCTCTTACAGTGGCGAAATACCAATAGGCCTTTTTTGGAGAGACGAATCCGGCACAGAGGTATAGACATTTTTCATTTAGATATACTCAAAAAAATTAAAATAAACTTTTTTATTGCACTTAAAATTAAAAAAAAAAGGTTTTAAAAAATATTTCATACCCATAATTCCTATATCAACATTGGCCATATTAAACTGAAAAGCCGTTGTAAAAAATTCAACCGCCTCGTGCATATCGCTTATAAATGTAGTTTCGAGCAACTCCACCATAATTTTAAGAGCGTCATCCAGCAACTTTAAAAACGCTATGGCATTCGTAAAATAATCGATTGTTTCCTAGAAAATTCCCCATTAATATTTATATGAAAATCCCTAAATTATTTTTAATAAAAACCTGCAAACTTTCCAACTTTTTGACGTCTTCTTCGGTGGCTTGCACTGTTCCAGAGTAAACTCCTTGCTTTAAGTCTTCCAGTAGTTTTAAAGGGTTTACAAATAAAGTTTTCATTAGGAGCATGTACAAGTCTGCCTCGTCAGCTTTGTTTTCTTTCCTGAAAGTACCATATTCACAGATCATGTACAGGGTGTCCCATTTTCCTGTTTGCAGGGTTTCTTGTTTATGAGTAGAGGTACAGAGATGCGGGTTTCACAATACTGTGCTACTTTTTATGAAACTAAAAATACTACACACATATTTGTTCTAGCCCTCTTAGTTCATAAACTATAGAGCGAATTCTATATTGTTGCATTTTTCAACTCCCCTTAAATCTCTATCTTATAACTTATGAACTGGATGAAAACAGAGACCCATAGAGTTTTTCACGTAGAATTTAGTGGTGTAGTTTTTCGCTGGTAGCTGTTATACTTAAAATATGACCCAAACGGATGTTTTTTAAATGGGATGCCGTGTATTTTTTCATTTTATTTGCCTTGTTATGAGCTTTATAAAAATATGTATAATATACTCTATAGTTATTTTCATAAACAAGGTAAAAATATGTATTATTTAACTTTTTAACATGGGCGGTCTACAGTCTATTTAAGTTGACAATAAAAAAAAGTTAATCAAAACAATCGAATAACCCGGTAAAACATACGAAAATGGGACACCCTATACTGCATCATAAAAAAACGGCGTGAAAGTAGTGTAAGGAGTTACAATTGCCAAACTTCTGCCAACTCCTCAAATGTTTTTATAAAAAATCATAACAAAATAAATAGCGACATATGATCAAGAGGATTGGGAGATAGTGTTCCTTACAGATTATTTACCTGAATTTCTCAAATTCTTCATTGACAATTCCAGATGACCTAGCCAAATTAAAAGCTTCTTTGTATTTCTTCTCATTTAAATGTTTTCTTATAATTTCGGCTATTTCTTGATTATTTTTTTCATTTTCCTCTTCTTCTTCATCGCTTTCTTCATCCTCTATGTTAAAAAAAAACAAAAAAATATACAATAAGGTTATAGCATAGATCAAAAGTTGTATGATCAAGCTGGCTTTGATTATATGTGTTTCTATAGTAAACAAAAATATATAATAATAATAAATATATAATAGGGTAAAAAAACTATAAGGCTGGACGCACACAGAAAGTACGTTGTTTTTTGCCTAAAACTGTGTTCATGTGAGGCCTCAAAGCAAATTAAATGGGCTAATGCACACTGATCAGTTGCAAGGTTTAAGACAGGTTTAAGCTTGTTTAGCCACAATCAGGCTGATCGACGTTGATGGATGGGTCGTCGTTTTATGCTAACACACAGGCCCGTTCCTGGGGTATCTGGCGCCTACGTGCAGCATTCTTTGGTGTGCCCTTTTTATATTTAAATCAATTATATATTTTAATCTTAATCTTAAGAATTTAAAGAAGTTATATTCTGTGTAAAGAATTTATATACATTGTGAGACAGGAAATTGTAGAGAGAAACAAGCCCTATAACATAGGATACAACATTTTAATGAACAGTGCTTTCCATAAAATCAATAAAATGAAAAATATACGAAATAATACACATGTACTGATTTCTTTCGAAAATCGACAACTATGAAACTATGATCCCGTCCCCGACACAAACGGTACATTGTGAGACAGAAAATTGTAGAGAGAAACAAGCCCTATAACATAGGATAGAACATTTTAATGAACAGTGCTTTCCATAAAATCAATAAAATGAAAAATATACGAAATAATATACATGCACTGATTTCTTTCGAAAATCGACAACTATGAAACTATGATCCCTTCCCCGACACAAACGGTATATTGTGAGACAGAAAATTGTAGAGAGAAACAAGCCCAACATAGGATAGAACATTTTAACGAACAGTGCTTTCCATAAAATCAATAAAATAAAAAATATACAAAATAATATACACGTACTGATTTCTTTTGAAAATCGACAACTATGAAACTATGATCCCTTCCCCGACACAAACGGTATATTGTGAGACAGAAAATTGTAGAGAGAAACAAGCCCTATAACATAGGATACATTTTAATGAACAGTGCTTTCCATAAAATGAATAAAACGAAAAATAAATAGATGAGATCAATGTGTTGCCGACAGATTGCCCCAAACTTTATCCTATGATGTATGTTTAAGTATTTGTTTATTAACGAGAAAGCGTATCGGTTTTTTGTTACAAAGTACTGATTGACACTTAGACTTTGCGCCCTTAAATGTTGCGCCTACGTGCGCGCACGCACTGCACGCTCGCCAGGAACGGCCCATTCTGTATCTGCTATCGTGCATATACAGGGTGTTCTAATATTCCGTGGACATTGAACTACTAAGTATTTATTTTTGGAATCAAAATAAGTTCATTGGACACAATTATTTACCTCTATACAAAAGTGCTTCTTCTGTCGGCTAGAAGGCATCAAACTTTAAAAAATAAACAATTTTTTAAAATATTTTAAGAACCATTGATTTGGGGTGCCTATGTTGTGTTAAGAGGTTTGACATTTGACATTCACAAAAAAAACAAGAGAAAGTACGGAAAGGGTTAGCTTACTTAAACTACCCCCGCCCCTACATAAATTTTAGTAGAACTATTTTCCAGCTCTACCGACGACTGATTTTTTTTTTTGATTTATGTTCTTTTTGGTATTTACTAAATTTTTTGTTTCTTGTAAAAAAACGCAACGTCGCGCGTCGCATAGTTCTTGAGGAAAATAAAATTTTAGAATTTTTTTTTTCTAAAAACAGGCCTGCAAAATATACAGGGAGTTTCAATATTCCATGGACAAGAAACACTACATACTTTTTGAATCGAAATAAGTTACTGGCACATAATTTACCTCTGTACAAAAGTGCTTCGTTTGTCCGCATCCGTTAGAAGGCATCAATCAAAAATAAACCAGAACTTGATTAGTTTAAAATTTAATGAAGCTTGTTGTCAAATATCATTTGTGTTACTAACATAACACTCCATATTTTTGCTAAGTAGAATATTAGCGCATTCTAGATTTTACGCGTCTACATAGAAAACATTTCTTTTCCAAAAAGTATGCGCGGTGGCGTTTTTTTACAAGAGACAAAAAATGTAGTAAAAACCATAAGGACCATTTTACGAAAAATAAAAGTCTTCGGTGGAGTTGGAAAATATTTCTACGAATATTCATATAGGGGTAGGCGTAGTTTTCACCTATCCCATACATTTTCTTAATTTTTGTGTAAATTAAATGTCAAAGCGCCTAGCAAAACATAGGTGCCTCAAATCTCATTCTAATTGGACTATCGGTTCTTAAAATATCTTAAAAAATGCGTTTATTTTTTTAAAGTTTGGCGCCCTCTAGCGGACAAACGAGGCACTTTTGTATAGAAGTAAATTGTGTCCAATGTACTTAATTTGATTCCCAAAATACCTAGTAGTTCTATTTCCGTCCACGGAATATTGGGACACCCTGTATAACTCTGAATAACACATTTTGCTTTTATTTGAAACATCACGTTTTTATAAGGGACAAAAACAATTACGGCCGGGACAAAAACGTTTTTAACTAAAACAGTTATGCTCTTTTGGTGTGCGCCCAGCCTAAGGGTTAAAAAAATTCAAACTAAATTCCTGTTTCCCAGGAAATGACTACAACTTTGATTTTTAAATGGCACCCTCGGTATTTTTTTACTTTATTCAATAGAAAATGACATTCTGAATAGAAAGACATATCATATGTCAACTTTTGACATTCTCGCTTAATAAAAAATCGTATTTTAAACTTCAATTTAGAGTGCCATGGCTATGTTAAAAACACTAATTCTTAATCAAGAAGCCCTGGAAAAATAAATTTGATCGTCTAATGTTTTTAGTGTCTTGTCCTGGCCAGTTAGAAAATGCTCAAATCGTATTTTTAATCATATCTGAATTTTTTCAAAAGGAACGACGGTGGCTCATTAGCATATTTGGAAAAATCATTTTTTTACGAATAATTTGATACCACACACTTGGTATTTAGAGTCAAATTTTCGTTACGAACAGCAAGTTATAATTTCAAGTAAACCATATGCGAACATGTTAAAAGTTGACATATGATACGTCATTCTATTCAGAGTGTTATTTTCTATCGAATAGAGTAAAAAAATACCGAGGGTGCCATTTAAAAATCAAAAGTGGTAGTAATTTCCGGTGCAACAGGAAGTGACCGAAAACAATTGAATACGTCAATCGGTCCTAATTTATGACATATACTAATATCCCAAATCTCGTTTTTTTAACTGAAAAATTAAGGAAGTTATAGGGGTGAGTCACTTTTGAGACGCACCCGGTATATTTCTTTGATCATACTGGTAGATACAGTAAAAACTTAAACAGGATTAACCACAGGAACAAGCCAAAATTTTTATAAAGAATGCATTTTTCTCAAAATGTTAATAAAAAAGTTTTTCCTCTTGTAAAGACAATTCAGGGACGTAATGTATAATTTAAGGTGGGTATGCAACAAAAGTATACTTTCAAACATGAAAAGTTAACTTAGAGAAAATATAATATTTCCAAAGACTTTATGTTACTAAAATGTGCATAAAAACCTTACCGTTCTTCAGTTCTTCTTCAATAGCTTTCTTCAAATCTAAAGCCATTGAATCCCACTCAGCTTCCAAATCATCTAAGTGAGGTATGCGGAACTGAGTTTTCATAGCTTCCAGCATTTTCACGTGCTCGTCCAATCCTGCTTGCATTTTTTCCAGAGACAACTAAAAATATTATAATCGCATATTTTACAGAAAATTACAAAACCAATGAAGAAACAACTCAAAATTTTTTCATCAGACCTTCATTCATTCTATCTAAACATTCAATTTCAAAACATTCTATCTAGTTTTAACTATATAGTCCAAGAAAATAGGCCTTCAAATACGAAATTTTGGTAAAAACTTGAACTTTCGATATGTATAATTATTGTATAAGTTACTTTGAAAGATCTAAAAATGAATTGCGAAAGATTTTTTGAAATTCACCTCTGAGAAGAGGTGAAAAATAATTTTTTTTTTGAAATTTCGGAGAAACAGTAAGGACTAGAAAAAAAAGTTCAAATAAATTCCAATTCCTTCCAGTTGAAGTCCAATTTTATATAAAAATAAACTCTATACTTTTTTTGCTTAAATCAAAATTAACCGAGTGGCAAGAAGCTAGAGGACATCTTTTATTGAAACATTTTTTTCCTTGCAAAATCCTTATTGTTTCTTCGAAATTTGAAAAAAAAAACACTTTATTTATATTTTTTTGGGGTGAATTTAAAAAATCTTAATTGAAATTTATAATTTTCCAAGCACTCAAAAAAATGTTAATTATATGAATTTTTCAGCAATTATATTTTTTTTTATTTCTACTATCATCCCCTAGTTTATAGCCACCCTATCTCGGTTAATTTTGATCTGAGCAAAAGAAGTATAGAGATCATCTATGTAAAATGTGAAGGTGCGTTCACACCAGCTGCGTCGCTCCGTGCCGCGCCACTCAAATCATTTTTTTAACATATACTTTTGTGCGCGCTAAAAAAAATACACTTCAAAAGTACATGTCAAAAAAATGCTTTGCGCGGAGCGGCGCAGCCGGTGTGAAGGCACCTTGATGTTCCACAACTTTTTTCCAAACAAACGTTTTTTTTCTAGTTTTTACCGTTTCTCCAAAATTTCGAAAAAATAATTATTATTTATTTATTTCTCCCCTTCTGTGAGTGAGTTTGAAAAAATCTTTCACAATTTGTATTTAGATCTTTTAAAGTTAACTCATATCAAAAATTCAAGTTTTTACCAAAACTTTGTATTTGAAGGCCTATTTCCTTGAACTATATAGGTACATTTTTTTAACCAAAAATTGTCTTATGTATTTCAAAAACTCTCTGTAAAGATTATTACTATATTATAATTTTCTTTATACACTTTACATAAACATAAAACCAATTATCAAATAAATAACAAAATATAAAATAAACTTAACAAACAAATCCTCAAAAAATTGAAATCAAATTCAAAAATTTTAAGTAATGGTTACAAATAATAACAAGTTTGTAATTTAAAAAAGTATTAAGATTTCTTAATTACTCTTTTTATTCAATGGTTTACAGCAAAAATTCAGAAAATTAACGTTCTTACTTACATCAGAACTATATATGTTAGTAGCAACAAAGGTAGTGATAGCATTAGCAGCACTTTTCCTTACTAAAGCCGACTTGTCCTCTAAATGATTGATTATTTTTTCAATAACATCATTTACTAGTTTTCTTGGTATTGCATTTTCTTTCTGTAATCTTGACCAGTGCTGAATTACTTTTGATCTATAAAATTAAATTAATCATAAGTCAATCCGTTCAATTTAATTTGTTTGAAATAAATATCTACCTTACGTGAGCAGAAATATCATCTATATGATCCATAAGAATAGTCAGAAAATCATTTCTAAACTCTGTCTCTTCTTCGGTAAGGGTATGTTTTGTTAATACATTTATTATTACTTCAGCAATAACATTTATGACAGCATTACGCAAGGTGTAGGACTAAAACATCATTTGAAATTAAAATTTACTGAAGGTACTTTTGCTGTAAAACCAGTATACATACATCATGGTCTAAATACTTATTGATATAGAGCACTTCAGGTAACATAAGGCTGGGTATTTGTACAGCCATTGCGGTTAAAAATTGAGCACAGTATCTTGAACCCTTAAAAATGTTGGATTAAATAAAATGAATGTAAGAAAGATTACTATTAATGAGTTACGTGACTGTCATGGAATTTCTCATCAGTCTGCCATTCTGTACATTCTTTAACAAGAGAATGGATCAAGCCTTTACAATTAAATTTTTCAACTAGTTGTTTAACACCATCGTTAAAACAAAGCACCAAGTGCTCTTCAGTCTTAATCATCTGTATTGCTCGAATTGTAAACACAGTACCGTAGTTATATGACTTTATTAAAGTACCTGAAACATTAATGTAAGTATTTATCAATGCACTTGGTAAGTAAATTTTTTACTCACCAATGATATTAAAAATATTTTCCCGGACTGATTTATCATTTTTTACACAAGGATTTGCCAAAAATCCGTAACACACTTCAGCTATAAGGCTAAGAAAATTTTGTTCTACTATTGGTGGCTCCCAAAACAAGCCTATTTCTCTTTGAATTAAATCATTCAACACAAGTAACATTTTATTCTTATCAATGTTAAAGAGAGACTGATCTGCAACTTTACGTTTTTTTAACAAATTCTCATTCTTCAAGTTAGTTAAATTTGTGTTTTCAATGAATAAAGCTGTCTCTGTATAAATGTATATTAACATTTTCATAATGTTTTGATATTTCAGTAGAAGTTCACCATTAATGTTTGATTTGTCTTCAAGAAGAAATCCTATGGCTTTATCCAGTTCAGAAACGCCTGCAATACGTAGACATCAGTTATTTAATCAAAATTAAAAATTAAAAGAAGCACCTTTGTGAAGATCCTGGTATGCTTTAAAAGCAAGATCCATAGGAAGAGATTTTCCATGATGAATTACAGAATAGAAAAGATCAAAATTATCTATAATAAATTCTGCACCTTCTTCTCTGAGCGATTCCTTTGCAGCTTTAAAAAAATCATATAATAAAACATATTAAACTGTAAAAAAAATATATCAAACTTCTAACCTTTTAAAGACTCTAAAAAGTTTCTTTGTTGAACAATATTTTTCACACAGAAATGATTGACTTCTGTAAGAAGTTCCTCTTTTTTCGTCGGTATTTGGAAGGTGAAATAAGCCATTTTTATATCATTACAACGTTAAATAAAATAATAATTTGAAGTTTACCTCTATACATAAACAAAACTTTTAAGTTTACGTTAAATTTGATTTTGAATGGATTATGGATTGAAATACTCGAATCTTATTGGTTGTTTTAAAAAATATCAAACATACATATATATTTATTCTATAGCTACTGGTGTTTCTTTGGTACAGTGCCTTCTATTAAAAGATCAGCCTACGGGCGGACTTTTGTTTACTTCATCAGCTGTACATACTTAGATATTGGGTTAGATTCCGTTTCATATTTTGCCGGTTGATTTTTGGTTTTAACTCTTTGATTTTTGGTATTATTTATTATTGTAGTGCAAAAAACTAATTATTTTGGTGTTGAAGTGACATAAACTACTACCAGATATATGGTCACTCTCGGTTTCGCATAAAAAAATAGAAATTTTAAAAATTACACGTTGTGTAAGTGATTTAACCTAAACTCCAGACGACAACGAAGGCTTTCGGTGGCGTATCGTGTTTCCACGATTTAACACAGAGTTGACACTTCTTTCTAGTTAATTATTTTATGCTTTTACCTTGTGCTTGTCTTTTAACAACATGCTTATTAATTTTTTTCAATTTTACTTTTATTTTCAACCTGGATATATTTTCTAGTTTTGAAAAAGAAGAAAGCAGTCTTTAAAGTATAGCTTAAGAATATTAAAACAGATACCATGTCTATGTTAGCGGAACGAAAACGTAAACAAAAATGGTCTTTAAATCCCAGAGGAAAACAATGGGCAGAAGGTAAATCAGATTCAAACAATTTTTTCTTTAGCTAGAATATACTATATTTTCTAGATACAAACAAATTTGGCCAGAAAATGCTAGAAAAAATGGGGTGGACGCATGGTAAAGGTCTAGGTGCAAAAGAGAATGGAGTTACTGAACATATTAAAGTTAGTTATAAAAATGATAGCAAAGGTAGGTCCAGCTAATTGTCTTAAATGAATGATTTTTACGTTTTAAATATTTTAGGGATGGGATATAAGGATTCTGATGATCAATGGACAGAACATCAATCAAACTTTAGTGCCCTTTTGGAGGCACTGGGAGGTAAAAAGACAAAATCAAATGATTTGAAATTAAGTTCTTTAGAAGAAAAGTCTCAAAATTCCAAAGCAAGAGTTCACTACAAAAAATTTACAAGGGGCAAGGATTTAAGTAAATATTCAGAGAAGGATTTAGCTAATATATTTGGGAAAAAAACTTTAAACCAAGATTTAGAGAACAATGTACAAGAAAAAGATAATAGTAAAATTGAAAATGTTCAAGAAGCTGCCGAATCAAGTTTCTTTTCTAACAGTGGCTCTATGTCAGATTACTTTAAGAAAAAATTACCAAACTTTGGCAAAAGTCATGGGTATGTTGTAGGAAATAATGGTGTATTAAAGAAAGCAGATGAAACAGAATCAGAAAGTGAATTACAAACAAATTTTGGCTTTGGTTTTAAAAGCTCAGAGACTGAATCAGATGATATTTCTAAGAAGAAAAAGAAAGAAAAAAAGAAAAAAGTTTTGGAAGAATCTGTTGATGGGACTCCAACTAAAAGAAAGAGATTGGAAGAACAAGAAGTGCACGAAGATACACCAATAAAGAAAAAGAGCAAATCTAGATTAAACAAGACAGAAGAAAATGGAGTTTCTAATCCTGCCTTTGATCCGTTGTATAATCCAGTTACTGTAGAGAAGCATATTTTGGACACAATAGAGGAAACATTTAATGAAAGTCTGAATAGCACTGTCGGTGAAATAGGCAAACAGTTTGAAGTGAATGTTCAAATTAACAATGAAAACACACCTGAAGTAATGAAATACAAGAAAAAAGAATTAGGTACAGATAATGAGAATGATGTTAAAGTCAAAAAGAATAAAAACAAAAAAAGGACAGATACAGAATCTATCGATTCTAATTTTGAATCAGGACAACATACATCATCAAAACAGAAGAAAAAGAAAAAAAATGTTGAAGAAGTCGGTTTAGACAACCCTCTATTTAATATAAGTACAGAAAGTGAAGAAAGTTCATTAAATCAGAATGAAGAAGATTCTACCAAGAGTAAAAAGAAAAGAAAGAAAAAAAACATTGAAGAAATTGGTTTAGACAACCCTGTATTTAGTATAAGTATTGACAGTGAAGATTCTTCAATAAGTCAGGATAAAGAAGATTCTACCAAAAGTAAAAAGAAAAAAAAGAAGTCAAAGTCTGAAAAAGAAAATTGCGGTTTAGAAAATCCTGTTTTTAATGTAGACGAAAAAGAATCTTCTGCAGATATTTGTAATAATGTGGCATTTGAAGTACAGAGGAAAGATAAATCAAAGAAAAAGAAGAAAAAGCTGAAAGAACAGTCCGTGGGTTTGGACAATCCTGCTTTAAGCCTGAACGATTCTATAGATGAAAATTGTGATTTGATGTTAAATATCGCCAGCACGCCAATTTTTCAAGGTAACAATGAATCAACAGGGGAAGACTTTCATATAAAGAAAGTAAACACAGTTACTCGAAGAAAAAGTGTCCGATTCAGTGATATAACTAGAGAAAGGATTATTCCCAGTAAAGAAGATATCGAGGAATTAGATACTTTAGATCATAATGGAGAGATTGTCGAAGTTGAAGGAAAGCTTAACGATAGTTTTAATAATATTATCCAAAAAAAATCAAAAAAACGGAGAAAAGGATTGGATAACGATGCTTTTGATGTTCAAGCTAACAACATCGAAGAGAACATAACCTCGATTTCAAACACCCTCGATAGTTACGAAGCTGAAATCGAGAACGACTTGAACGAGGCTAAACTGAAATCGGTAGAGTTAAACGAAGTGATGGTTGGTGAGGTGGGAAATCCAGATGGTGAGAATGAGGCTCTCGATGATGGCAGTGTTAAATTGAAATTTAAGTATGCCCAGTTTAGGAAACAGCCTGCTCACATGGAGGCTTTGGTGGGGCCGAAGAAATCATACAAACATTTGATAAAAGGTGACATAGTGGTGGGATTTAAACATTCTAATTTGCATGAAATAAATGGATATGTGAAGAAACATGTTAGGTAGGCCTAAATTCATTTTGAAGTGTGTTTATGTGTGTTTCAATAAAGTTTTTGTTTTAATAATGAAAGCGTATTTTGTACAGGGTGGGTCAAGTTCGACGCTTTTAAATGGAAACACCCTTTTCTATAAGAGATAGACAACAACTAATATCGGTGTCTGGAGCTCAATTTTTGTCAAAAACATGATAGTGAAAACCGCATATCGATATCTATTACCGTTTCGGTGTTACGGGGTGTTTTTCAAAAATATGCATTTTTAACAAATCGCTGTAACTTTTTTGCAATGGAAAATTTTGTATTTTTATGAAAACATTTCCAAAGCACCTTTTTACGTAGAATTTAATGGTTTAAGCCTTGTTGATATATTAATAGTTAGTCAATGTGCCTGTATAAGTCGATGTTGCCAACTGGTGGCAGAAATTAAAACGTAAAAAGGGGCGGAGACTATTGAATTTGGCAAAGAAATAGGGACTAGGAATTCTTCGAATTTAATTCTCGGTAAAGAATAAAATATCTTATCTGCTTCGAACCGAATTTTTACCTCAAAGCGTTATTTACTATTTACATTTTTTATTTTTGGATATGGATTTATAGATTTATATTTATTTTGATTTTCATGGCCCCTTGTTAAATACTAAATTATTATATTAGGTATATATATATATATATATATATATATATATATATATATATATATATATATATATATATATATATATATATATTTTATTTCTAGATGGATAATTAAAAAAATATATGAAACTATACCTACCTACCTCTGTAACTTTGTAAAAAGTATGACGGATTTAACATAATGTTTTTTTTTAAATGTAACATCCTATTTTATTTTAGATCCTGCGTAAAATTATTACTTTTTTATGTATAATCCTTGTATAATGGTGTAACCTAAAACTAGTTTTCTAATATTTCAATTTGTTGATGAAGAAAAAATATTAGATACTATGTAGATATTTAAGGCAGATGCTACAGGGTGTTCAACATATATTAATGGTTAATTCTACGTATTTAAAATTAAAAAAATATCTGCAGACTCTTTCAATGACACAGCCTATACTGAGTGTTTTTTTTTAAAGTGGTTCACCTCTATAACTTTTTTATTTTTTCAGATTCCGAGAAAAAAACTAAATTGGGAATGTTAGTAGGTATATGACATAAATCGAGATTGATTCGTATTCAGTTAGTTTCGGTCACTTCCTGTTTCACCGGAAATGTATACATTTGATTTTTAAATGGTACCCTCGGTATTTTTTATACCGTAAGATCGAATAAAAACGGCGTCAGCGATGGCTATGAAATGAACATCGATGACATTTCTCATATAAATTTACATATAAAATGACAGCGCTTTTCATTTCATAGCCATTGCTGACGCCGTTTTTATTCGATCATACGGTACTTTATTTGATAGAAAATGACATTCTGAATAGAATGACAACTTTTGACATCAACAATCATATGTCAACTTTTGACATTTTCAATTAAATCAAAAATAGCATTTTAAAATTCAATCTAGTGTCATGGCTGTGTTAAAACCATTATTTTTTAATCAAGGATTAATCAAGGAGCTTTGGAAAAATTGATTTGGTCGTCTAATATTTTTTGTGTCTTTTCCTGGTCAGTTGAAATATGCCCATTTCGTATTTTAATCATAACTCAATTTTTTTTAATGAAACGAGAGTGGCTCATTAGCATATTTGGAAAAGCATTTTTTGATACCTAATAAATTTTGGTACCTAATTTTGGTAAATAATTTGGTACCACACACTCCGTATGTCGAGTCAAACTGTCGTTATCTTTACGACCGGTTACATGTTGTTTATTATCATGGCACTCTACTAGATTGAACTTTAAAATACTATTTTTTAAGTAAAAGAGTCAAAAGTTGACATTGAATTATTCTATTGAGAATGCCATATTCTGCAAAATAAAGTAAAAAAATACCGACGGTACCATTTAAAAACCAAAAGTTGTAGTCATTTCCGGTGAAACAAGAAATGACCGAAACTAATTGAATACATCAATCAAGCTACTTTTGAAAAACACCCGATATATTATAATTCTTTCTGATAGATTTTACAAAATCCTTCAACTTCTATTAAGAATGTCATATAACTAAATAAATCACTTTACTTAATGTTTAATAATAAATAATTTTTGTTTTGTCATATGGCAACTTGTTATAATGTAAATGAATTAAAAGAAGGATAAAATTCAGAACAGATTGCAAGCTGTTGAGTATAGGTGTACTTAATATACTTTCTTAACAAATGTTGAAAGGTTTTGTAAAATCACTAGAAAAAATAATAATATATATATCGGATCAGCCAAAAAAAATGTTTGAACACAGTGTAGCATCTAACTGCAAGTATTTTTACATATAAATATATTTTTTTTTCATCTCTGTAAAACACTCCTACCAAATTTGTGTAGTCCAACTTCGGAAACAACTGACAGTTAAGTAACATAGGAATAAAATTTTACTTTTTTTTTAAATTGTAAATACTTACTAACGTTATTTATAAAAAAAAGTTATAGAATTTTAGGCAGAATCGAAAATAAAATAAAAATGGAGTTTTGCATTAAAAAACATGTATCCGCCACATTTTTTGAAGCAACCAGTATACTCAAAAATAACATTTGAACTGTGTCTCTAAAGATTCTCTATACCCTTTTTTTTATTTTTTTGGAATTCCCAAAACAAACGAGATAATTAACTTTATTTCTTTCGTGATATCTCATTTTATAATATTTCGGAAGAATTAATCAGGTATCTTATTTTTATAATTATTAGAAATAAATCGGAATTAAAGGATAAGGGATATGTAAATATATACCATACGATAAAAAAAAACGGCCTCAGAGGTGGTTTGGAAATGAATATCGATGTCATTTGTACGTAAACAAATAGACGCCGTTTTTTTTCGCTCATACCGTATAAGAAAAAAAATTTAATAAAGCAAACGCATTTATTAATACATGTATATAGATTTACATGGTATGAAGAAATTCGCATTATGATCTCTGAAGGTCCCACCAATGCTTGGTTAAAGTGGCGAGTACGACCACTTAGCAGTCACACCTATAATAATTTAATAAAATATGAATATAATAAACAAACTTATTTCTTTTAGATTTTTTAAAAGCGAGTTATATGTGTTAAGTGGTTTTTGATTATTTTAGGCTAAATTTTTTAGACATATTATTTTAGACCAAATTGTCTGCCCACTCAAACGTCTTCAAAATTATAATGTAGGAAATTCTTAATATGTTTTAATTGGGAATACTTTTAGAAAGTTTCATTTTCACCAAACAAAACTACGTATGTATAATAAATTGCAGTATAATCAACTATAATGCATGATATATACTAGGGGCGTCAAAACTAGATGTTGGGTTTTTCTCGATTATTTCGAACAGAACTCCAATTTTTTCTCAAAAATTTTTTCCAACTTTGTTTTGAAAAATAATTTTTAAATCCATAATCGATGTATATACAGTAATGTCCTCTTTTAGAATACATAATTATTTTCAGCTGCATCGATAAAATAAATCATATTTACTGATGCCAAGTAAAAAAATAATTAGAAAATTATTTTAAACATCTAATTCTTAATTTTTGTCGCTGATAAATAGATACATCACTTTTGTCGACAAACCTACTAATAAAAATTGCGTAAAAAATCATGTTTATTCGCAAAGAGACAATTGAAAACAATTTAATAACTATTAATTTGGGATATAGATCTTAATAAAACAAAAGTTGCATAAAAGCTTTGTTGATTTATGATATAAAATACAGTGTTTCATTTGAAATAGCAAAGAAAAATATAATATCTAGTTTTGACTCATCCTGTATATAATAAACAATTTAGTCTATTTTAATATAATTATATGAATTATATAATTATTAATTATTAACTTAAATTAGTTCCAGTAAAAAACGTCGATATTACCTATTTTTAACTTAACTTAGAAAGAGAGGGCTTTAAATATATATTTTATTATATAAACAATAAAATTCAATCCAAAAAGGGTCAAAATATATTCTTTGGTCAAAATGAACTCTATACGACTACGACATTATGGTATTTTTTGGAATGACAATTTAATAACAAATCCACCAAGCAAAAATACAAAATATAGCCTTTCTTTTCACAAACTCATAACCTTTGCTCATAACTAATAACTTTAAAAGTAAATATATATTTGAATCATCCTGTATATCTATAAAAATACCTCCCTGTCAAATTTACGCTACTTTTGCAAGCATATTTTACAAAAAATATGATTTGAGTGAAAATATAAAATAGGAAATCTGATATGAAGCTTTATCTAAACACAGGGTTGACTGTAGATAAAAAATATTTTACGTTATCAAGTTATTAAGAAAAATTCTCGGAAAAATTATAAAATACACAATATATCTGACAATTCCAAAAAAGCAAAGTGAGAAATGAAACAATTTATAGCATAAAATCAGTATTTTTTTAAACTTTTAAGCAAACTGGGCATTATCGTTTAATCTATCTATCAATCTATCAAATGTTTATTATTAAACTTATCTCAGACTCTATAACATTTTTCCCAAGAGTGATTTAAAACAAATTTATATGAATTTAGAAATAAATATGAACAGTATTTACTTACCTGTAAAACAGATGCTTTTTGCTTAATTAAATATGTTGGAAAATATTATCCAGTAGGTACAAATACACAACACTTAAACACAACAAAATAAACTAATAAAATAATAGTTTCTAATCCAAATTTCACAAATACTGTTTATGTTTCTTCGCGAGGGACGAAAAAACTGAATTTTTTAATTACTCAGATATGCATTAAGGTATATTTCAATTCAAAAGCTTATAAATATTTATTTTTATAAGACATAACCTAAACGAAACGAAATTACAAGTCGAGAAAGATCAACAAAACTGCCGAATTTAGAAGCGAATATAACTTTTTTTCCTTTTTTCTTGTCACAGTTGAAACAAACAAGGATAAAGCTATTTTCGTAAAACATGGGTGAAACGTGCTAATAAGTGGCCCAATAGATGTGACCTCGCGCCCTTCCATTTTTGAACGATGGGCGGGTTTAACGGATTCCCCTCAAAGAAAATCGTAGGGGAATACAAAAATTCAGAACGGGCAAGGCGCCACCTAGAAGACGGGCTTGTACTAAGCCCTCATTGTACATCTATTTATACATAATCAAGGGTTTAAGTATATTTTTTTTAAATTAATAATTTAAGAATTATCAACAGAAAATTTAATTTTTTATATGGGACACCCTGTATATTTTTAATTTATTGAAAAGAATTTAAAATTATCTTTCCAAAAATATAACACACTTGATATTTTGCTCGATTCCTCTTCGAGATATAGAGTATATAAAAATTCGCCCGCTTTAAATAAGTAGGCTTTGAACTTTGAACGGCACCGGCTGTAATGCAAAAAAATTCTAGCTGTGAGCATCAATTAAAAATAATATTTGCTATGAGAGATGCAGAATTTTATAACAATTTAAAATATATTTAACCAACATCAACGCATTTAAACTATATCTAATAACAATAAAAATAAATAGCAAACCAAGACATGAAATTTTGCTACAGGTGTTCGACATATCAACCGTCTTCTGTTATGGACAGACGGGGCACTTTTTGAACATTTCTCGCGGAATTGATTAACTCAGTGGGGGTGAAATATACCCTCTGATAACTGCTAAGTATTTCTAATTCTTGTCTAGATTATAAATAAGGAACCTTTATTCTTCCGCAAATATATCCATAGGATTAGATCCATGGGCACTAAGTCAGGCGGCCTCGACGGCCAACGGCTGGGATCTTGGTTAGCTATTCAATTATTCTTGAAACTGGCTGCAAAAATTTGCTGATAACTTCAGCGTTCAGAGGCGGTACGTCGTCTTGCTGGAAATATAATGTTTTCGAGTTCCATTAAGGGCATATCATCAATAAGGGGTCCAAAGCCTACTAGTTAAAAGTGGCGAACTTTTAAAAATTCTGTATTTCGAAGAGGATTATAACAAAATATCAAGTGTGCTATATTTTTGGATAGGTAATTTTAAATTCTTTTCAGTTAATTAAAAATATAGGGGGTGTCCCAAATAAAAAATCAATTTTTCTGTTGATAACTCTTAAATTATTAATTTTAAAGAAATTATACTTAAACCGTTAAATTCTACGTAAAAAGGTGCTTTGGAAATGTTTTCATAGAAATACAAAATTTTCCATAGCAAAAAAGTTACAGCGATTTGTTAAAAATGCACATTTTTGAAAAACACCCCGTAACTCCGAAACGGTAACAGATATTGGTGTGCGGTTTTCACCATCATGTTTTTGATGAAAAG